>NC_133044.1:1373333-1711666 GCF_048771995.1 Taeniopygia guttata
TTGTTCTCAGGCACTCTCAGCACCTGGGGTGGCTGTGCTCCATGGCAAGCTGCGTTTCCAGGAGTGCCTGCCTGACAATGGGAGATAAAGGAAAACAGGCTCTTGTTGAATTATTCTCCTGAATAAAGGGGGCTCTGCAGAAAATGAAGCATTGATCCTATCAACTCCAGGCTGCAGCACCCTCAGTTAGATCTCTTACACACATCACACACACCTGCATCAATGGGAGGAAAAGAGGCATTTGAAGATCCAGCCTTTAAAAAGAAATTGAGTCAGTTTAGTGCTTGCTGGAGTGCAGTGAGTTGCCTGGTTCCAGCTGTCGCTTGCTGGGGCTCGGGGCCCTGCAGAGTTTCCCAGATGGCAGGGCCAGGCTGTTCAGCTCTCCCCCTCTTCCAGCTTCAGCTGCACTCCCTGCCCGTGCACTCAGTGCCTGTTTGCACAGGACTGGATTCATCTCACTACATTTTAGGCACTTAAAAATGAAGGGTATGGCCTGGATGAAGCACCTGACATCTGTCAGCAGGTGTAGGCAGGAGGAGTTGCTTTCTGGGGGGGATTTCAGTGGGCTCAGTAATCCTGTGTGTCCCTTTCCCTCCTCCCTGCTCATGTCTGTGCCAGCTCTAACTGCCTAAAGGTGAGGGGGGAACCTGTTGCATCCTCTGCAGCTTTCCCAGCAAGGCCCAGCCGTGTTTACCTGCCCTTGAGCAGTGGGAGCCTGGAGTCCCCACTCACTCCTGGCTGTGTGTGTGATATCTGCTGCTTCATGGGATCCTCAGTTTCCAGTTCCTGCAGTTCTGCTCAGGGCTTCTTGAAGGGATCCAGCTGCAATAGTGTCCCAGAAGTGTGTTTGAAGCAGGGAGCTGGTGTCCAGGGCTAGCCTGGAATGTCTGAGTTCAGCCTGGGTGATTCTCTGGAGGATCTAAAACAAGCAGTAGATGCTGATCCATTGGCATCCTCCTGCCATGGAGTCTGCAGCGACTTCAGGCTCACCCTGGGCTCCCTGAAACCTGTTAAACACTCATCCCTGGGATTTAGAGGGCCAGTCTGAATTTTTTGGGGCCAGTAATGCAAAGTGTCCCCTTGCAGGAGGGCAGAGGCTGTTTGGGTGTGGGATATGATGTGTTCCTGCTCATTCCCAGGCCTGAGAGCCCAGAAAGGGAAGCCTGTTGTGGCTGTTTTCTGTGTGAGTGAGTCAGTCTTGGTGCTGCTCCTTCCCTTGGAGGAGGTGGGGAGTCAGGGCTGGCAGGGGCTTCAGGAGAGATGATGGCTGGAACAAAGATAAATACATGAAAACTGCCACCTTTAGCTTTTCCCAGTTAGGTGCCAGAGATCTGGGATAATTTTTCCATTGTTGGCTTTTACATTTGTGTGCTCCTGGAGGATACAGGACAAAGCTGGCACTTCTTGTGTCTGCAAACACATCTTCAAAATGTCTCCTCTCCGCCAGCAGAACGAATGTGCAGCACAAAACTGTTTCTGCAGCAATGGAGACAATTGGGCTTTCAGAGAGCAGGCAGGGCGTTCTGAGAAGTTGTTTAATTTTATTTTTTTTCCCTGTGAAACGCTGGATTCTTTCTAATTTACAAAGGGAGCAGAGGGGAATGGTGACAAACATTATGTGCAGCCAGAGCCGGTGCTGGTCTTGTTCATTATCATTACGTAAAAGCAGCCTGAGGGTTTAGGTGTAGAGGAAAAGGTCCAGCTGCCAAAGCCAGGGCTGACCTCCAGCTCAAGGTCAGTGTCACCTGCAGCTCCTGGTGGCTTCTGGGCTTGGCTCCTCAGGTGCCACCCGTGAGCAGCCTGGGGAGGCAGCTGGGTTCCAGCATCCTGGTGCCCCAGGGCTGAGCAGGGTTCCCTGTGCTCCTGCTGGAGCTCTCTTTGTCCACGCTGGGGCCAGGGGAAGGTGCCACGCTCCGGGTGGCACACGGGCCGTGTTTCAGCTGGCCCCTTTTGTCTCCCCAGTGCATTTCAGCAGGGGGTGGAGAGGTGGAAATGCCATTTCCCTGCTCTCGGTGAGCGTGTGCCGAGCCCGCTGACCCCCCTGCAAATTGAAATAATGATAATGCGCGTCTCCTGACTGCATCAAAGTATCAGCACATCAAAAGCCAGGAGGCATGAAATGCAAATGATAAAGTGAAAGCAGATGGATTGTGCATGATCGCCTGATGCCCAATGAATTTTAAAAGATGCTGGTTCACATGGGGAGAGGGGCTGAAATAAACACGTTATCCCTGCAATTTTTTTCTCTTTTTTTCCCCCCTTTTTTTTTTTTTGTTCTTGCTGCTCACTCCTGACAATATTTTTTCACACTTCAGCGAGCAGCCACTCCATCTCCCTCCCTCCCTTCCCTCTCTTTCTCTCCCTCTCTCTCTGTCGCTGTCTCTACCTCACACACGTCTCGGGTCATGTCGCCGCAGCTCCGGTGGAAATAATAAGATATAAACCACGAGGTTGTTATTTGCATAGAAATAGCATGGAGCCCCAGGCAGCATGGGAGAAGGACACAGAGATCATTTGTCTAAAATTTTAATGAAAACTTTTGCTGAGGCAGAGATTTTTATTTTTTTTTTTTAAACTTCCCCTGCCTCCCCCTTTTTCTACCCCCAAACCTTCCTCCTCTTCTTCCTCTCTCCCTCCCTTCCCTCGTCATTTCAGAGGTGATTTCAGACGTGATGTGCTGTGCCCTGCACCAATACCTCCATTTCCATGGGTTTTCTTTTTGATGGAAGTAAGACCAAAGAGCCTGGCATTCCCAATTCCTGCATTGCTTGTGTGCTTCGAGCTTCCAGGGCTACGTTCCATTTCCATTTCAGCCCTCCCAAGGATGTTCCAGAGTCTGCTGCTGACCTATTTTAATCAGTTTGCTCCTCCTTGTCTTTTGTGTTTAAAAGAAATCCCATCTTGGAGACTGTTGTGTTAATGGAAACAAATAGTGGCTTTCAGTCACATTTTCCCTGCAGATAGGTGTTCTAGGCTTTTCCTAAGGGAAGCCAGGTTCACTGAGACTCTCAGGAGCTGCCCCAAGCAGCATTCCCATCGGGTTGTTATGCAGATGTTCAACCAGGCTCTTAACCAGTTCATTTTGTGATGATCCCTTCTGGAAGTGACAGAATTCTGACCAGCACTGGTTTGTTTCCCTCCTGTTTTAGCTTTATTTTCCCCCAAACTCTCTGGTCTTGACTTGCCCGTGCTCCCCATGGTTTGCTCAGAGCACCAAGGGTGAGCTGGACAAATCCCAGGTGCCAGGAGTCTGCAGGGAAGATGAGGAGTCAGAAACTAAGGCATGAAACATTCAAGGCATAGCTCAGCACTTTGGGCTTCCTTCCCCTGCCTGGTTGTGGGGTGACATTTTTGACCAGAATGGGTCAAGAAAAAAAAAAGTGTTGTTTGGTCTTGTTGGATTCCTTTGCACGAGGCCAGAAGAGAATATCTTTGTATTTTTGATTTGGTCCTGAATTGTGCTGCAGGGCTTTTTGGATGCTCTGGGATGCACATAACAGGATGAGACAATAGGTCAGGGCTGCTCAGGGGGCTGTGCCTGTGTGAGAGAGGTCTGGGCAGCTCTCAGGCTCCCTGGAGGAGCTCAGGGAGGAACAGGAGGCTCACACAGGCTGGGGAATGATTGCCAACAGTAATATTTACCCTTCAATTTCACAATCTGCAAAAATAAATAAAAGCCCCGTGAGCCTGATGCTGTTTGGGGTTTGTACTGTGGAAAGCTTTTTTTTTCTTTTGAGATTCAAGGCAGGGATAGCTCAGTAGCTGCTCAAGATGACTCCAGTCTTGGGATTAGATCAAAGCAATCATGTGAGAGCAATCGTGTGAGTTAGAACAGCAAGTGCCAGCCCTGTCATTCAAAGGAGCATTATAATTATTAATGCATGATATGAATCATTCTGTAGTGGCACAGCAGGGCTGTTGGAGGATCTGGATGGGTGCAAGGTGCTGGAGAATGCTAAGCAAGGAGGGGTGGGAAGTGTCAACCAGAAATCAACACTCAGAATCATCAAGTGTCGGTTCCTTGTGTGGAGGTTGGGGCTGCCCAAGGTTATCCCACTGCTGGGAAGCAGGAGAGGCCCCTCTGCCCTGCCCTGGGTGCTTGTGGCACTGGGGTGGTGAGAACAACGGTGGGCTCAGGTGGAGGCTGGCATCTCCAGCTGCCAGAGCCCCGTTGGAGGTGTCCCTGATGTGGGTGGCCATGGCCCAGAGCCAGCACAGCCAGGCTCATTCCTTCTTTCCCTGCCAGCCAGAGGCTTTAGGTGCTGCAGGGCTGTGGCTGGTGGCACTGCTGGTGGCACTGCTGGTGGCACACAGGTCCTTGCTCCGTGTGGAGCAGTGGATGCAAGCAGGATGGATGCCTGGCCTCAGTGCAGATAAACAGCCACCACCCTCCACTGCTGCATTTCTGTTTTAATTGCCTTTCTTTAAGTGGTGATATTTGTGTATTGTTCCCATTAGAGACAATTTACGTTCCAGGCATGCCATTATCAGTCCCTTGGTGTTTGCTTAGGAAGAAAGTCTAATAGATTTCTGTTGACTTTTTTTATTCTCCCTCCTTCTATCATTTTTAATACAGATCTTGCTCCGTTTATCTGTGTGGGTGGGGGCTCTGTGCGTGTTTAATTCTGCTAAACAGGAGTTTACCATCATGACCCATATTCTGCCTGTCCAAATCTCTTGCCCAGGACTGTGTCCCAGCTCCTGGGGATCCTGCAGGCTGTGTTCTCACTGCAGCATTAACTCTGCTCCCTAATGTTCCACAGGAGCTGAACTTTTCAAACATATCCCAGAATTATTGGTCCTGACCATCCCTCCTGGGGTATCCCCTGGGGGACATTGGGGTGACCAGCCTGGGGTGTTTTCTGTAGAAATTCCCTGTGGTTCTGGACACATGATGGGAACTGGAGGAGCAGCATTGGAGAAGTGCAGCATTTCTCATGACTAAACCTAAACTCACGCTGGAAAGTGAGCAGAGTTTCCCTGTCCTGATGAAGAGGTCCCTGCACTGCAGCCTGTGCCCTGGGGGGCTCTGAGTAAAAGGGTTCTCTGGGGTCCAGAAGGTGACAGAGGGAATGACCAAGATCTTTGAGTTGGAGACAACCATTAATATTGTTTATGGGGTTCATATCTAGATTAGGGAACCCCTGGCTGAGACAGGTGGGATTTATGGGTGTTGGCACCATGTAGAATAGGGGCTGTAATTTTAGTTTGCAAAGTGTGTTGAGTCCTTTTGATTTACCACTGACTGAGGGAGTGACCTTGAGCAAAACACACGCAGGGAGAGGAGAGAGGGGCACGAGGGTTTTGACAAGACATTTTTCATTTGGAAATGCCACTTCACTGAAAGTGGAGCTCTTCAGGAAAAAGTATCAGTTTGGATGAGCTTCTCCTTTGGAATTTTTTGGGTCAAATGAAAAGTTGTTCGGTTTTTATTTCCCAGCTGACTTTTCCTCCCAAATTAATTTTTATTCTTAATACGTACAACAAATATTTTAGAGGTCATTTGGAGCCTGTCTGGTCTCAAGTTTGTAGTTCAGCTCTCAAGACTGCAAAACTTGATTTTTCTGCTGCAACCCAGAAATTTTCCAAAATCCCTCTCAGTACTGCGAGGTGGAAAGACCTTCCCACCAAAAGTGTGTGGTGCTGCAAACAGGAGACAGAATCTCATGTGTGTGAGCAGCTGTGGAGCCCTGCTCCCTCTGTACCTGCAGGAGGGCTGGGCTCTGCAGGCAGGAGCTGCAGCTCCAGGTGCACCTTGCCCTGCTCCCTGCCAGGGGAAGTGCAATTGCTTTTCTGCCCCTTCCCCTCTGATCTCACCAAATGGAAGCAGGGAAAGACTCCAGCAGCAGGACCTGCCTGTGGATTTGCAGTCAGGAGCCATCCCCAATAACCATCAGGCTGTCAGCTCCCCACCTCCCCCCAGCTCCCACCTCCCCCATCACTCACCAAAGGGAAAAAAGAGCCGGGGCTGCAGCTTGAAATATATCATGCAATAGTGTATCATGAATTTCTTGTGAATCACATTGGAGAAGCAGGTTTATTTATTTCCGAGACTCTAAATCAATACAAAGTAGGTCTCTTAGTTCTGAAGCTGGGATGGAGTGGGAAAAAATGAGCCCATTGTACTCTTAAAACTTTGGGGAAAGGAGATGACAGCTATATAATTCCATTTACCAGGCACTAGGGGCTTTAATGTGAAGGTGACAGGGAGCTCTTTGTGCATTTAGAGCACCATATCTTCTAAATAAAAGATCTGTAGACTTGATAGTGGAGTATAGCTCTGCCTTTAATAATCTCCAAGCATTAGACCGAGCCAATCTGTTCCCAAGTCAGAAGGGTCCCCCACCGAACGCTCGTAAATTAGGAGTGCAGGAACTGCACGAGGCAGGGATTAGGAATGCAGGAAGGGCAGAGAGGAGCTGGCTGTGCCCCTCTGCCAGGCACAGGGCTCTGGGCTCAGCTGGCCTCTCTTCCCTCTTGCTGCTGTTCCCCCTCTCATACACATTCCATGTGGGGGAAGAGCTGGAAATGAGCACTGAGCTCTGTCGAGGCTTGACTGCACATAATAGCAGTCAGGTTTGAAGTTCCTGCATTGTGTTCCTACATTTTTTCTGATGAGACATTCATTCCCATCATTTCTGCCTGTTTATGAAAAATAGGCTATTTATAGGACGTGCATATGCCTCTTCTGCTTCGTGTTTCTGGCAGACAATATAAATTGTGGGATGGGAATTGCAATTATTGAAATTATTTGGATAAAAATCTGGCACTTATATTTGATATAAACACATGATATGCTTGGAATAATAACAGCACTTATGTTACATAATGATTCCCATTCAAGCCCTCCAAGCTGTCAGGTTTTCAGCTCTTTCATCCTGGGTGAAACAGATGAGCCAACCCAGCCCTCAGCCAGCCTAGCTTTGCAGGGAAGGTCCCAACTCGCCAGCAGCTCAGGTTCTGAGAGGAGAAAGCAGCTGCTCAGCACGGGTTGGAGTGCTGGAAAATCATTAATATGCACATGAAAGGCCTATGAACCTGTTGAGGACCATCCTTTAGAGGCTGCTAGAATCCTGGCTCTGCTCGTGTTTGCCAAAAGATGCTCTGAAATAACAAGAAATGTGCTTTCCTAATGGGTTTTTTTAAGATCTAATGAACTCAGTGTTGGCAGTTCTGCCCAAGTATTTTGGAATGTTTTGGAAGTCTTCTCTAAGGTAAAAAATGGCAGCACAAGAGGAAATGGCCTCAAGCTCTGCCAGGGGAGGTTCAGGTTGGACACGAGGAAGAATTCCTGCATGGAAAGAGCTTAAGGTCCCTTTCCACCCAGACCATTCTGGGTTCCATGATCCTCCTGAACCCCTTGTGCCACTCTGGGGATGGAGCAGCCCAGGCTGAGTGCCCAGTGCCACTCTGGGGATGGAGCAGCCCAGTGTGAGTGCCCAGTGCCACTCTGGGGATGGAGCAGCCCAGGCTGTGCTGAGGGCTCTGTCACTCAGAGCTCACGTGTCCCCTCTCACCTGCTCCCTCTCCCTGTGCACATCCAGCCCATCCAAATCCCAGATCAAACTCTGCTGAGAGCAGCTTTTCCCTGCTGCTGGGCACCCTCTGGCCCTGCTCCCTCCTGCCCTGGGATCTCCCAGCCGCCCCAGGCTCTGCTGCAAGGCTGCAGCACTCAGGAGAAGGAGCTGTGTGTTTATCTTGATCTCCAAAAAGGGATTTAAGGGCGAGAGCAGTGGTATATTAGGCTGTTTCATTGCCTGTCAGCAGTGCTAAACCTGAGCTGTCTGCAGTGTCTCCAGATAAGCAGGAGCAGAGGCCCATTTTGCATGTACATGCGTTTGCATTAGTTCAGAGAGAGGGAGTTTAAATCCTCTTTAGTTTTATTTTCCTCTGTGGGAAGCATTTAGCTAGGCTTGTGCCTGGCATCTGGAGGCCTGGGCTTTTCTTATCCTTGAATCTAAACTGTGCTGCTGTCTTCTGTACCATGGCTTTGCTTGGCACTGATTTTGTTAGAGGGGGAGGAAGGTGTTTGAGCTCAGAAGGGAGGCCCAGGAGCATCCCTGTGCTAAAACACACGCTGAATTCTGTATTTGGGGGTTAATTTTGTAACATCTGTGCCTCGGTTCCTTCTGTACATAAACCTTGACTGGCATCTGCCAGCTCCTCTGTCTCCAGAATGAGCTGTGCTGGGTGTTTGGAGGAGGCCAGGCCGTTTGAGGGGGTTTTTAAGATCCAAATGAAGCAGGTGTGTAATGTCCTCTGTCTGTTAGAAAGACTCAACCCATAAAAATAACAAACGGCGTGTATTTGCCGGAATGTCAAAGTTATGAGTTTATTTTGTAATGATGTGCTCCTGCCTTCATGAGGTAAACTGGCCGTGGCAGAGGTGTTATTAGTAATATGGAGTCAGTGGAGCAGAAAGGCAAGTGACCGAGAGATCAGTGTATCAGTCAGGGAGAGGGCAAATGGGAAGAGACAGCAGGAGAATGAGAAAAGAGCTGTGCTGCCCAGGCTCAGATTGGAGATGGAGCTGTGCAAGAGAATGAGGAGCCCCAGCCTGCTCCTGGCCAGCCTCTCCAAGGAGCTGCTGGGCCTTTGTCTGTTTGTTTGGGGGTTTATTTTTCCCAGTTATACATTTAAATGTGTCAACCCACACAGTTTTCTTGGAGCAGTTTGGGATTAGTGAGCTGAGCTGGGCTCAGCGCTTTGGTCACGCTGCTGCTTGGGGAAGGCGAGTGGGAAATCTGCCTCAGTTTCCCCACTGGTATCATCCCCCTTGGGGATCATAGAATCCAGAATGGTTTGTGCTGGGAGGAGCCTTAAAGATCCGATTCCATCCCCTGCCATGAGCAGGGACACCTTCCATTATTCCAGGGTGCTCCAAGCCCTGTCCAACCTGGCCTTGGACACTTCCAGGGATCCACAGCTGCTCTGGGCACCCTGTGCCAGGGCCTGCCCACCCTCCCAGGAAACAATTCCTTCCCAATATCCCGATATCCCTGCCCTCTGTTCTCTTGGGATCCCTGCTCAGCAGCTCCTACCTGCGCACAGGGCTTGGGAGGCTGTGTTGGCAGAGGTTTGCTCCATCCTTTCTGTTTCCAGGTGATGCTGAGGTGCTGCAGGGGTGGGGTTGTGTGCACCTCCTTGGCCAGAACCTCCTGGTCACATCCCAGCACTGATGGCTTTCCCGTTTTTCTTCCCCCAGGTGCTTGGACGGGAAGTTTACACCTCCAACAACCAGCTGGGAGGGATCCAGATCATGCACAACAACGGGGTGACACATGACACCGTCTGTGATGACTTTGAAGGAGTCTACACCATTCTGCAGTGGCTTTCCTACATGCCAAAGGTAATTCCTGGGCCTGCAGAGCTCTGCAGTGCCACTGTTTGCTGTGTGTGCAGGGTTTGGGGAAAGGGGCTCTCACTTCCTTCTCTGTTTTCATTTTTCCCTCAGAACATACACAGCCCTGTGCCCATGCTGAAAGCCAAGGACCCCATAGACAGAACCATTGACTTTGTTCCCACCAAGGCCCCCTACGACCCTCGCTGGATGCTGGCTGGACGCCCCAACCCAAGTATGGCCAGGAGATGCAGCAGCTCATCTTGTTTCAAGGCTGTTTGCCAGATGTCTGCAACCCAAATATATCTCAGATTCTGTAAAATAATTAGTTCTGAGCAATACGGTTAGGATAGATAAATATTTGCATAGAAAAATATTAATCTATAATATTGTCTATAAACAATATCTAAAAGTAGCGTGTAAATCCTGAGTGCTCAGGGACACCATACTTTTATAGATGATCCGTTTACTTAGAATGGTTACTTCTATGGATTGTTCTTATGATTTAGGGGAAAGTCCATCCACAGAGGCTCTGCATGTTAAAGGAATCACAATATTCCTGCAGATCCTGGGGAGCTCTTGTGTTGGCACCACTGGGGTTGTGTAGCCTTGTGTAGGTACGAGCTGCAAACTGGGTGACCATTACTCCTGCTGTTATTAATGAGTTTGGGGGGCTAAAATGAGATTTGTGATAAACTAAGTTTTCTGGTTTTGGATAATATTTTTTCATCATCTCTCAAGCAATTCATCCAGCTGTCCGGGCGCCGCAAACGCCGGCTTCCAAATCGAGTGACTTCAGATTTTAATTTAGTGGAAGCGTTAAGGAAAGCAGATGATTCCCTGTGATAAGTTAAAGCAGATATCTCCTAGGTGAAAAGTTAAAGCCATTTATTAGAGGAGATATTGCCGTGATATTCTTCAAACTGACGCCCGACACGAGGCCGGAATCTAAACGATCAGCTTCGGGCTCGCGATAAAGAGATAATTCTGAAATGGATGGTCACATTTTACAGTGGGGCCACAGAGGCAAGGAATGTAGAACACAGTAATTACAAGTTTGGGCTTGATAAAACACTCTCCATCCTGTTTAAGTCAGCAGAGGTTAGTGTGCTCGGATCTCCACTTTTTAATTGGTTTTGGGCTTGGCTTTGCAGAAGCAGAGGTGCTTGTTCAGAGGGAAGAGTTCCTCGGGAGCTCTGTGCCAAGGGGTGAAGCTGGCAGGGATTTGGGGTTTTAGGGGGACTTTTTTTGTGGGTTATTTTTATGCAGAGCTTCCCAAAACCCCAGTGCACGGCAGCTGCCCCACAGAATTGTGATTTCTGTGGCTGGCTCTGAAATATCATTGAAATTTTCATACTTAGTTCCTGGGTTTCTGCAGCATTCCTGCTTTCAAAGAAAGATTAGGCAGGATCAAGAGAAGAATATGAGATAAGTTTTAAAATAGAAATAGATGTGTTGAAAACCATCTTTAATGACTTTACTGCCTTTTGACAAATGTTTGTAGTCTTGAAAAAAGCAGAGTTATTTATTTAAAAGCACGGGAAGTCCCTCTGCTCTCCGAACCCCATCGTTTAACAATAAATGATGCTTTTGCTGATAAATTGCTGTCTTTATGCAGACTAGGAAATGAAATAAGACATGATGGCTGAAGGCAGACAAATGCTCAGCTGTCTAATGTTCCCTTGTATTGTCATCTATTTAAAATTAAATAAATAAAAAGACAGTGCCACGTTCTCCAGTTGGCATTTTTAAGCAAGTTTGATTTGTTGCTTTGATATTCTGTTTTCTTTCTTCCCTCTCTCCTTCCTCCTTTGATTTTTCCCTTTTTTCCCTTCCCTTTAGATCAGAAAGGGCAGTGGCTGTCTGGGTTCTTTGACCACGGCTCGTTCATGGAGATCATGCAGCCCTGGGCACAGACAGTCGTGGTGGGGAGAGCCAGGTAAGTTCTGAGGTGTGTTCTAGTTTGGCTTATGCTTTGCATTTCTCTAGAACACAACATTCCTGTGATTATTTCCTTGTCTCTCTATGTGTGTATATACATATATATCTATTTAATAGAAGGAGTTGGAATGAAAGGGATGAGCTGACCTTTAAGGTCCCTTCCAACCCATTCCATGGGTCTATAATTCTATAATTTAAAGGCTTCCAGGCTAAGCACTGTGCCAGGGGTGGAAATCAATGATTTGGCAAAGCCAGAAGCTCTCTGTCCATGCTCAGCTTCACTTGCAGTTCCTTTCTTCTGAGAAATTCCGAGTGGCTTTGGACTCTCACACAGCAGGGATATATAACACAAATGAAACAGACTCCTTTCAAAAGCAGTGGCACTTTGAAAAAAACAAATATGAATGTATTCTTCTGGGATTGTTACTGTAAGTGCTGCCAAAACTCATCTCTTGTATGTATGTTTGGAATATGTGTGCTGTTGGCTGTAAATTGTCTTTTATTATTCTATGGCAACTTGTCCAGGGACACACTATAAAACAAGATGTAGCATCTTCATGTGCTAGCCTGATAAAATTTATATGAAGTATTATGGAAAACAGAAGTTGTTTTGAGCTGTTTTCAAGTTCAATAAATAACTGTAATACTTGGATAAAGATGTTCTTTATTAGGTCACATGGGCCCTAATATAGAAGTTATAAGTTACCGATTTAAGACGGCTTCTGCAATTATGGGGTTCCAGCAGACTCTCCATCACAGGGAATGGGAATATTGCAGCCCCTCAGTGCACATGGGCCCTGTCTCTTCCCTGTCTGTTTGTTGTCATCAGCTTGGGGTGGCTGGGGAGGGAGAGGGCCTCTGCTGGGGCTGTCCTGGCAGCGTGCCTTCGGTGCCTTTTGTGTGCAGCAGGGCCTGGGTGCCCTGGGAGGCAGAGCTGGGCACCCACCCTGGCACCTGCACTCCTGCCCATCCCCGTGTCCTGCACCTGCCCCCCTGGCAGCCACCCTGCAGCAGCAAATCTGGGCAAAAATGCAGGAATGCTTTAAAATCCCTCCCAGCCTGCTCTGGGATTCTCTGATTTTTCATGGTCAAGACCACCAGTACCAAAATCTGGGTGATGGCAGGCAAAAGGTGGTGAATACACAGATTTATCATTCAAAATCTGGGTTTGGTTTATTCTCTCTAATTTTTAGAGGGGAATGTGCTCATCGTTGGAATAGATTTGTCTTTGAGAGCTGTGACCTCTCTGGCACTCTCCAGCCTCAACTCTTTAAAAAAAGGCCACAAGGCTGCTCCTGTTGTGTGTGTCTCCTGGCTGTTGGGATGTGTAAAGCAGGAGTAGGGGCCTCACTGTCTCACCTGTTTGCAGGCTGGGAGGAATACCTGTAGGGGTGGTTGCTGTGGAAACAAGGACGGTGGAGCTCAGCATTCCTGCTGATCCTGCAAACCTGGACTCGGAGGCCAAGGTGGGTGCGCTGTGTGCTCCTGTCCTCAGTGTCCCCTGCAAATGTCCCTGTCCAGGTGGGATTCCCTCCTTTCCCCAGGCGTGGTACCGATGTGCAGCCGTTCCTGGGGAGCTGGCAGCGCCTGGACTGTGTGTGAGCATTCCTACAGCAGGCCTGTAGGAATTCCCAGGTTCCCTGCACTCCTGCTTCCCGCAGGGATCAGGGTCCAGGAGATGTGACAAGCAAAAATCCCTTCCCTGCTCTCTTGCTGTGACTGGAGTGCTCCACGACCTTCCTGCTCTGACATTTTGCTGTTCCCCCTCCTGATTTCACAGCCCTGGCCCTGCTTCATCTCTCCAGGGCTTTCTCCTCTCCATGTCCTTTTCTTTCTCTTCTCCTTCCCCTCCTTAAAGCATCACAGTATCAGGCTGTCCATACTCTCTTTTCTCAGCTGAATTAATGGGAATGCTGCTGTTGAAGTTGATGACAAAAGGATTTTCCCAATTCTCCCATGGCCATGCAGATCCCACACATCTCACCTGCCATGTTCCTTGTTTATCCCACATCACTGCTCCTGATGATTTTTGTGTTTCAACTCTCACAACAACGTGCTTCAAGGCCTGACAGTGGATTTTTCTTCCCACCAGATAATCCAGCAGGCTGGGCAGGTGTGGTTCCCTGACTCTGCCTTCAAAACAGCCGAGGCAATCAAGGACTTCAACAGGGAAGGGCTGCCCTTGATGGTCTTTGCCAACTGGAGAGGCTTCTCTGGGGGAATGAAAGGTAAGCAGCACTTTGGAGCTGTCCTGGGGTGGTTTTGGCTCTGTCTTGGCTGCACAGGGCACCACGGGGTGCTGTTGGAGATGTTGTGAAGTGCCAAGGATGTGAGATTGATCCTGTGAGGTTTGAATGAAGGATGAGGTCAGGGTCTCTTACCTGTGTGAGGGAGGTGACAGGAGCACTGGAGCTCTCAGGGAGCCAGAGGCTGCTGGGCTCTGCTGGCTCCTCAGCTGGGCACAAGGCAAAGCCTTGGAGTTTGCAGATGCAAAGGTGGGAGGTGGCAAAAGAGGGCAAAATTCTTCCCTCTGGAAAACACCCGTTGCCTTTGAGGGTGGATTCTGCTCCGTGTGCTGTTTCTGCACCCCCTGTATGAGTGCTTTCCCAGCCACACAGCACACTGGGAAGTTGCTGATGTCATTTTAGCTTATTTATTTACCTTATTTAGTCCTTAAACATTGTTTTCCCTTAAAATGTCAGATCTGGCTTTGCTGGGTTCCTCAGAAACTGAGTTTTAGCTTTGGAGTTGGGTGGAACAGGCAGCAGGAGAATGTTAATATTTATGTTGCATATCCCAAGTTATTCCAGCCAGCTGGCAGGAGGAGGAGGAGGGAAGGACAGAGCCATTGTGGTTTGCACCTTGCTCCTTGCATTTTCCAGCCTCCTGCTTGCTGCTGGTGTCTCCTGACACTCTCGGTGTCCCTTGGGGAGTTGTTTGCAGTTTTGGTTTCAGTGCTGGCTGGGGATTATGCAGGGAGGGAAAATAAACAATTATGCCACCCCTCAGTGCACACAAACACACTGCCAGGAGCCGACTGCACTGTGGGTAAAATGACTCCAAAATTGTGTGTAATGAGTAGGAAAAGATTAGAGACAGCTCTTGCTATGCTGAAAATTGACATTAGTGAAGGGGGAGGAAAAGGAAAAAAAAAAAAGAGGGAAAAAAATTAAACCCCCTCTTTGCTAGTCAGCCTGGGAGGTCTAATTCGTGCTGCAAAATAAATAAATAATGCCTGAAATAAAGGCAGCTCGTGGTGGTGGTGGCTTCCCCAACGAGCTCTCCCCGTGGCCAGAAGGCTCCTGAGCATAATGCAAAATTAAATTACAAAAACCTGGCTGGAGTATTGCGACGGAGGAGCCATTTGGCAGCGGTTTGTTTGGGCGAACCGGCGGTGACCCACGGCGGGGACACATCAGGCGTGAAATTCCCTGGAAATTAGCACCAGGGGGCTAAATCCAAATCCCCCCTCGTGGAAGCCTGCTGGGGGCTCCTGCTTTACTGCCCATCTATTTCTATTGCAAATAAACCAAATATGCAGGCATTCTGCAGGGCTGGAGCTGGAGGCTGCCCTGTGGGGTGGATGGGGTGTCTTGGCCGTGCTGTCCATGTCCCATCTGCTGGTCCAGCCGGGCTGGTGGGGTCTGCTCCAGCTCCAGAGGGGCAGGGAGGGCTCTGAGCGCCAGGATTTACCCCCATGGGGAGCTGGGGACACGTCCAGCAGGCTGTGTGTCCCTCTGGGGTGGCACTGAGGAGGGGTCAGAGCTCGCTGGGCACTGCCCACCCTGCTGCACAGCCAGCTCTGCTCTCCTGGTGACATCTCACAAACCCCAGGCTGGTTTGGGGTCACCTCACTCCGTCCCCCTGCCATGGACAGGGACCCCTCTCGCTGGGCCAGGTCGCTCAGGTGGGGCTGAGGTTTGGATTGATACAGGAATTTGGGGCTGGAGCAATGTGGGGACCCTTGGGTAGTGGCAGGCAGGGAGGAGATGCTCCCCAGAGGGGTTTGCAGCAGGGCTGGCAGCACCAAGGGTGTCTCCAGCCCCACGAGCAGCAGCAGCAGCTCCACCAGCCCTGCTGAAGGGCTGGGTGTGATGTTGTTGAGGCAGGGATGGGTGAAATGACTCTCACAATTTCAGAAGGCAAAATGAGCATTTATTCAAAAGCACCTCTCTCTTTTTTATATATATTTATATTTTTTTATATAAATAAATATATATATAATATATGTTTATTTTTTAAATAAAAAGCACTCTTTTGTAATGCTTTTTATTCAAAAAGCACCTCTCTCTCTTTATATTCAAAAGCACCTCTCTCTTTTTTATATATATTTATATTTTTTTCTATAAATAAATATATATAGAATATATATTTATCTTTTAAATAAAAAGCACTCTTTTGTAATGCTTTTTATTCAAAAAGCACCTCTCTCTTTATATTCAAAAGCACCTCTTTCTTTTATAGAGAACATCGTGAACATTAATTCCATTGGTCTTAAAGTAAAACCATTTCACCTGATTGGTGCACTGGGCTTAGGTCAGTGTGGTAGAACATTTCTATAAACAATATGAACAGAAAACAAGATAATAGATTGTTTACATTCCTCCTGGACCTTTCCCAGGCTTAGTCTGGCAGAAATCTTTCTCTTTTTCTGATTGAGCTGAGAACATCCACATTGGGTGTGCAAAGGAAGGCAGCGCTTGGTTCTACTGAATGCCAAATTTTGGGGTTTCATTAGTTATTTATTCAGGATGCCAATGCTGCTGGGACATTCCAGGACATTCCAGGACATTCCCAGCTGCGTGCTGAGGTTCAGCCTCCTGCAAGGCTGATCCCAAAAGATCCACGGGCACAGAAACCCTTCCCTGGCACCTGGGCAACAAAATCCTTCCCTGCTCACACCTGGGGAACCCGAGGGGGGTTTGGAGCTGGGAGAAAACATCGAGTTCCCCCAATTTCTCTGCTCCTCCTTCCTCTGCCCCGCTCAAACAATTAGTGCTGCTCTTCTCTGCACTTCACCTGAGTAAAATATATACCCGTGGCAGGAGTGAAAAATGTATTGCTAATTACACAATTATTTTATTATGTAGCACTAGTAAAAAATGTCTAGTAAAGAATTAATTCAGTTAAAATAATTTGAATCAAGCAATTATTTTCTTAACACTAGAATTAGCTGAAAGTACTTCAAGTGGTTTATTACTAGCACTACATAATAAAATAATTGTATAATTAGTAATAAATTTGTCACCCCTTTTGAGTCTTTTTCTTTGCTCAGGACAAAGGGAAAGGTTGGAGTTTTGTTTGGTTCTCAAGCCTCACTGTCTCTGCTGGGATTTATGTTTATTCCCAATTAGAGGGAATAAATTGTTCTTCCTTTTGTCAGCATTTGATACCTCTTAAATAACACGAAATTTCTTTTCTTGGGTGTTTGGGTAATGACCTTGGAAATGAAATGGAGAGATCCTATCAGTTCCTGTGGTACTAATATATATTTATATATATATTTGTTTGTAGATATATATATGAAATATAAAAGAATGTTTCCCAAAGAGTTAATTGCTTAATTGTGTTCATGTTAATGCTTAGCACTAAAATGAGGGTTGAATGACAAAGGGGCCTTGGCTGGGGTCTCTTTCTTGCCCAGAAATGAGGTTTTTCTCGAGGGATAGAAGGATTTTAGATGAATAAAAGTGTCTCAGTGCTCCCAGACTGTTCCTGTTGCAGATACATAAATGCAGCTCCTTAATTTTCTCTGCACTGGTATTTTAATGGCCAGAAAAAATGAGGCAGACGGGGAGGGTCCAAGCAAAAAACCCAAATGATGGAGGGGGTTGGAAGAGAGGTGAGGGATGGATGCCTGCAGTGTCTGAGGACAAACCCACTGCAAATCCTGCTGCAGTTTGGAGTGAGCCTGAAGCAGAGCAGACATGGGGTAGGGTGCTACAAGGGGTAGTGACATGGAATTAATGGGGAGGGAGGGGCAGCTTGGCTGAGTTCTGAGGGAAATCTCATCTGTTTGGCTGTGGAAATGCCCCTGAAGAAGCGGATTTATTGTTTGGGGTTTCTGAATGGGAGCTTTCAAAAGCACTGTGGAAGAAATGGTCCTGTGTGAACAAAGAGGTGGGCTAGATGAGCCTAATAACTATTTTTCATTTCTTGTATTTTGATTTAATACTTCTAGATATAATTCTATGTAACAAAATATATATATTCAAGAGTGCCTGTTTCCATTACTAACTGTATCCATTAGAAACTATATCATCTCATAGAAATTCTTCTGCCTTCCCTTTTCCTCTTTTATTTAAATCACCTTTGGGGCTGATATTTTCAATGTACTGTCTTTACACAGTGGAGTTGTTCTTATTAATTTTGAGCAAAATGCCTTAAACAAATTTTAATGGAGGAAGAGCGGAGTGCTGTCCCCCATCCCTCTCCACACACGTTTTTATGAAGATCTGGAAAAGCTCTGCTGCCCTTAGGTGAATTTTATTCACATCACATGAATTGTGGGAGAGGTCCAGGGTAGTAAGTCTGAAATTGGGCAGTGCAGACGTAGCCAGGCTGATTCCCCAGGCTGTGGGGATGTTTGTGGGGTGGGAAGGTGGGGATGGATCATCCTCGGGGTACCCTGTGTACAGCAGCTGCTGTGAGCTGCCCTGGCAGAGATGGGGTTCCATGGAAAGTGTCCAGAGGGGATTTCCAGAGGGGAGTCCCACATCTGGACAGGTGTGGGAGCATCCTGCAGGCTGGAGAGGGACTTACCCAAGGGCATGGAGTGGTGGCACAGGGGGAATGCCCTTAACATGGAGCAGGGTAGATGTAGATGGGCTGTCATGAGGAAATTCCTCCCTGTGAGGGTGCTGAGGCCCTGGCACAGGTTCCAGGAGAAGCTGTGGCTGCCCCACCCCTGGAAGTGTCCAAGGGTGGGGCACTGGGGAGCTGTGACTCCAGGCTGTGTGTCCTGTGCCAGCCATGCTGACCCTCTCTGTGTCCATCCCCAGCCCTGCTGACCATCTCTGTGTCCATCCCCAGCCATGCTGACCCTCTCTGTGTCCATCCCAGACATCTCTGACCCTCTCTGTGTCCATCCCCAGACATGTATGACCCTGTCTGTGTCCCTCCCCAGCCATGCTGACCATCTCTGTGTCCATCCCCACCCATCTCTGACCCTCTCTGTGTCCATCCCCACCCATCTCTGACCCTCTCTGTGTCCATCCCCAGCCATGCTGACCCTCTCTGTGTCCATCCCCAGCCGTGCTGACCCTCTCTGTGTCCATCCCCAGCCATGCTGACCCTCTCTGTGTCCATCCCCAGCCATGCTGACCCTCTCTGTGTCCATCCCCAGCCCTGCTGACCCTCTCTGTGTCCATCCCCAGCCCTGCTGACCCTCTCTGTGTCCATCCCCAGACATGTATGACCAGGTGCTGAAGTTTGGGGCCTACATCGTGGACGGGCTGCGGGAGTACCGGCAGCCGGTGCTGATCTACATCCCGCCGCAGGGCGAGCTGCGCGGCGGCTCCTGGGTGGTCATCGACCCCACCATCAACCCCCGGCACATGGAGATGTACGCCGACAGGGACAGCAGGTGGGGCCTCTGCCTCAGTCACACCTGAGGTCACACAATCACAGAAAAATGAGGCTGGAAGAGACTCTGAGATCATCAATCCAACCCATGCCCTCACACCTCAACCAGACCATAGCACCGAGTGCCATGTCCAGTCATTTTTAAACACACCCAGAGATGGTGATTCCACCACCTCCCTGGGAAGACAATTCCAGTACTTTATTATTCTTTCAGTGAAAAATTTTTCCTAGTATCCACCCTGTACCTTCCTTGACGTATCTGAGGCTGTGTCCTCTGGTTCTGTCAGCGCTGCCGGGGGGCAGAGACTGACCCCACCTGTCTGCAACCTCCCTTCAGGAGTTGTGGAGAGCAACAAGGTCACCCCTGAGCCTCCTCTTCTCCAGACTGAGCACCCCCAGCTCCTTCAAACATTCCTCATAGGGCTAAACAGGCCAAACAACCCAGGCTGAACAACCCCAGCTCCTTCAAACGTTCCTCACAGGGTTTGTGTTCCCAGCCCCTCACCAGCCTCGTTGCCTCCTCTGGATGTGCTCGAGCATCTCAACATCCTTCCCAAACTGAGGGGCCAGACCTGGACACAGCATTTGAGGTGTGCCCTCAGCAGTGCTGAGTGCAGGGGCAGAATGAGCTCCCTGCTCTGCTGCCACACCATTCCTGGTCCAGGCCAGGAGCCATTGGCACACTGCTGGCTCATATGCTCCCCATGGCCTGGGACAGTTTGTTCCCATGGGGCTGGAGATGTGGGACTTCATCTGCATTTTAAACCGGAGCTAAAAACCGTCCCTTTGTTCCCTGTTCTCCTTTCACACAATTTCCAGCAGGTGCTGAGCCACTCCATTTTGTGCCTGCTGACACAAAGTCAGGTGCAAGAAGTGCCTTTCTGTTTGCTTGCAGAGGAGGGATCCTGGAGCCCGAGGGGACAGTGGAGATCCGCTTCCGCAGGAAGGACCTGGTGAAGACGATGCGCAGGGTGGACCCGGTGTACATCCAGCTGGCCGAGCGCCTGGGTACGTGGGACAGCCACAGGGGCACTGGGACCCGGGCACCCCTCAGGGGCATTTGGTCAGAGTCATTTCCATCTTTATTTACTCTCGTCTGACTTGGGAAGAAAACCAGATGAGATCACGGCACGTGTGTACACGTGAGATGACACTCATGCGTGCTCAGCATACCCAGGGTGTGTAATATTGTGGGTTTTTGAGCTGATTTCTCTTTTTTGTTGTATTTTATTGACTTGATCTCACAACAGACCCTCGCTGCAGATGTCTGGGTCTAATTTCCAGCTCAGCAATTGCTCAGCTCACTGAAGGTTTGTGGGCCAAGCCTTCAGCGGGCATCATTTCACGTAACGAGGGGTTTGATCAAAGACATTTTGGGCTGCTGGACTGTCACTGAGTGTCTGGGGTAGTTTGCAGTAATGATATCCGTGTGCTCCTCAGTTCCAAGGGAATCAGGAGTGTTCTCCATGTCCCTGTGAACAGGGGGGCCGTGCAGAGCTCGGTGCTGGCACAACCAGGGTTGTGTTATTTCCACTCCGAGCGATCCCAGCGCCTGCTGTACATCCCAAAATACAGAGTGTTCAGCAAAATGTACTTAATATCAGATATGTTCCCTCTCGGGGGAATAGGCTTTTTAAATAGTCCTTTACTGGCTCTTACTACAAGAGTATAATCTTACAGAGCCTCCTTTTACCTCCAAAATTGACTACATTTCAGTGGAGGGAGAAGCGTGCCATGTGAGTATGGCTTGAATTTATAAAGCCTTTTGGGATCCTTCAGGAGGAAAAGTGTTCTGCAAATGACTGATAAATCCTGGCTATTGCTGCAGTTACATTTTATTATTTGGGTTTTTTTTTTTTTTAATTTATGGCAGGGCAACAATTTATACACAAAACAACCTTCCTGATACACCTCGGGAAGAGAATAACAGGTGAAGGGTGAGGGGGTGCCCTGGGATAGTGACAGGTGTCCCTGCCCATGGCAGGGAGTGGAATGAAATGATCTTTAAAGTCCTTTTCAACTCAAACCATTCTATTATTCCATGACTTAAATCCCAGTTTGAAAGTCTGCAGCTGCAGCAAGGAAGTTATTTTCAGCAATCCTCACTTTTGGCCTCTGTCAGACTTGACAGTGTCCCTGTAGGAGCAAAGGGACAGTGACCACCCCAAATCATGGGGACCCAGCCCTCTGTGGGTACAGAACACCTGCAGGCCACCCCTGAATCCTATGGGACACTGAAAAAAAACCCAAAAGGGGAAAGATGGGGTGGAGTTCTCTGCCAACAGCCTCACAGACCCATGTGAGGAGCCTGGTCAGGGTTTTTTTCCCCTCCTCTTCCTCTACAGGGTAATTACTCCCAGCAAACTCCATACACTTTAATTAAAATGACTGCAACACAAGAGCAAGTCACTTACAACTGTACATAGGGAGAGCTCTAAAAGCTTCAGTCACTGATAAGCATCTCCCTGAGATGGATCGTAATTGCTCCCAGCACCGGGTGATCATTGCTGTTGTTTTGCCACTAATTCCACACCAGAGCAGGAAAGCCAAGATTGCAGGACACACTGAATTGCATAATTTTTTTTCTTTTTTTTCTTTTTTTTTTTCCTTTTTTTTTTTTTTTTTTTTTGCCGGTTTTCTTTCTGGCCAATTTAAAATTTGTCAAAGTCGGTCTTCTTCTGGATCACTGCCCTTTGATATTTCGCGCACTCCATTTGCCACAAACAAGCCGCAGGGCCGCAGTTCATGCTGACTCCAGCAGAAGCAGAGAAAGCTCCATTTATCTTACACTGCCTGCTGAATTCTTACTCATTAGCTGGGGGTTCACTGCCTCTCTTTAACCCCTGAGTGGCTGTCATCCCTCCCCGGAGCTGCACCAGGAGATGCTCTCCCTCTCCCACCAGCCCACGCCGGGAGTGGGAGAGCAGGGGAGGCTGGCAGATATCGAATCATTTGACATAAATCTGTTCATTATCAATTCTGCAGCGCGATTGCTGAAATGTTGATTAGCCCCCGTGGTTTATTAAAGTGTCACTCAAGAGTTGAGTGCAGGGGGAGAGAGGGGTGACACTTCTCCTGCCCCAGAGCACATTCCCACCTGGAACTGGGGTGCAGCCTGCAAGCCTTGGGCCAGAGTTTAAAATGCAGAGACTCAATTTCATTTATTTATTACAACTGGACTAAAACATGTAGGAGTGGAGTGAAAATCAGCCTCATTGTACAGATTCTGTGCCTTGTGTCAGAGGTGCAAAAATGGGGTGGAATGTGGGTGAAAGGAATGGCAGAATGGCTCCAGTTACAGCAAGAGTGGCTATTGCATTTCTATGGTTTTTGTAGGAAAAAGGCAGCATCCAGTCATCACCTGATGCACATTGTGATAGTGGGAATGTCCTCCTTGTTGATCCTGTGAGGTGTTCCTGTGTGCTGAATGCACCTCTAATTTTACTTATTTCACTTGTTAAATTTCCTAGGGCAGTCAATCTGTGCTGCTGGGGCTTGGTTCACACCTAACTTGGCTAAAGAGCATCCAAAATTGTCTTTAAATTTCCAAATAACGAGTGAACACTCAATTATTCATCACTCAGCTCCACTTCAGCACAGCAGTTCCTCTCTGAAAAGAGCATTTTGGGGTGCAGGATCAGAACTGACCCCCACTGCCAGTTTTTCAGGAAAACCTGGGAGAAACACTGATCTTCTGATTCCCTCTCTCATGGGGTGTTGGATGAACACAGGCTGTAACTTTGTTTTGTGGGTGATGCTGGTTTCAGTAGCTGCTTCCCTGTGCAGGTGCTGCTGCATTTAAATTGGTGTTAATTCACAATCACAAAGCTCCCAGAGCAAGTCCTGCTTTCTCTCAGCTCCTCCGTGGCTCTTGGCACTGGGATATCCTCCCAGGAGGGCTGGGGGCAGGAATTTTTTGGAATTATGTCGCTGCCACACTTCACCTGCTGAGAAATGAGACCTCAGGAGCGGAGAGAGGGAAGGGCCAGGGTGGGAGTCACAGGGATTCTGCACAAGGATATTTGCAGCCTGTGCCACGAGCTGGTGTGACCTTCACTGGCTGTTCATGCTGCACCTTTCTGACATAAATCCTGCTGAATATTTAGTGAAGCAATTACAGCCTGTCTCATTTAAAGAAACAAGAGACAATCCAAAAATGCCTGTCTCTCCAGGGACGTGAGTGGCTCCCTGTGACCTTCCCTCTCCCCTCTGGAGCAGCTCCCTCCAGCCGGGCTGGGGGAGTTGCCTGGGCAGCCCAGACACCTTTGGCATTTTTGCTGCCTTTGCTGAATTTTGTGGAATCCCAGGATGGTTTGGATCAGGAGGAACCCTAAAGCTCATCAGGGACAGCTTCCATTATCCCAGGCTGCTCCAAGCCCTGTCCAGCCTGGCCTTGGGCAGTGCCAGGGATCCAGGGGCAGCCCCAGCTGCTCTGGGCACACTGTGCCAGGGCCTTACACCCTCTCAAGAGAATAAATTTATGTCTGGCAGTGCTTTGCTGAAGGCAGAAGGAGAGAAGGTGAGGTTCTGGTGGGAGGCTGTTGTTGCAGGTGTGGGACCCCAAAGCTGCTGCTTTCCCAGGGCATCTTTTCAACTTTGTTCAGGCAGTTCTGTTGCTGCTTTAAAAAGAGAAAAAAGCATGTGGCACTGGGGTGTTCCCTGCCGTGGGTGGGCTCTGGGGGTGCTGGGAACAGAATTCAGAGGTTTCCCAGCCCCTTCCCATCCCAGCAGCCTCCGGAGCCGTGGTGATGGGGAGGCTGCAGGGGAAGCTGCAGTCCAAGAGCAGTAGGTGACATTTGCTGGCACTCAGGAGCCTGTCCTGTGTCCCTGCCAGGGTAGGGGTCACACAGTTCCTGGTGCTGCCCCAGCTGGTGCCAGGCTCTGCTCATGGAGCGGGGCTGTCTCGCAGTGCTGCTCCTTTTGTTTCCCTATTGATTAGCAGCCAATCCATACCTAGAGGTCTATAATGTTCCTATGATTTAAACTTTAACAGTTTCATTAACTGTCAAGTACCTCTAGAGCAAAGGAATCCCATATTTTAACTCCCTTCTCCTTGCCAGGATAAGATTTGTGGAAGATACTTCTTTTTTTCTTTTGCTTTTTTTTTTTATTTCCTTGAGAAATAAATAAATAAAGCCCAGGCTTTCTGAAAAACCCTGAGGCCTCGAGATCTGACTAGGAAAGAAAGAAAACCATTCCAAGATATTTAATTGTACAGGGGGCTTACGGGATTGATCGAGAGCTTAGCTTTTTACAATAGTCCAGTGAATAAGAAATGCTCCTGACAAACGATCGATGATGGGATAATCACTCTTTATCCCCCCTCCTCATTGTTACCTTCTTTCTTCCAGGAGAACAGGGTTCAGAAGTCAAAAATCTTTATAGACGCTGCTTTTAAATTAAGCAGAAAATAGACATTGACATATTTGTTAATCTCACCTAAATCATTACTGGGCCTGGCTGGGTGGACTCGGTGGCAGGGGCCGGAATTCACCAGCGGGGCTGCCTTAAGTGCTTGTGTTGCCATGAAAAGCAGGGAGCCTGGGAGTTCAACGTGGATAAATACAGATAATTTTTTATTCTGAAGGTTATAAGGGGAGCTTCTCTTAATTAAAACCTTCTTATTCGCATCTGAAGGGTTAGGTAACATTTATATTGGTAGGCACAGGAAAAAAAAAACATTCCTTCCCTGGGAAGGATCTTTGTCTGGAGGGCCTGTGCCTTGGAAAAATACATATATATGGGGTGTGTGAGCAGCCAGCTCAGGTGCTGGGAGCTCTCCCCTTTGGACCAGCAGCCTTGGGTTGTTGTGTGTGTGGGAATGAGGCGTGCAAGGAGCAGCAGCATCCTGGGATGGAGCCCCCAGGATGCTGTCTCAGCTCCCAGCTGTGGTTTAGAGGCTTCCTGAGCACAGATTAATATCTGATCTTCATGCTCAGGAGCCTGTGCTGGAATCTCCTTGCATGAGTTTGTCTGATCACCCTCTGTGAACCCCTTTGGGCCCAGTGACGGTGAATTCCAGCCTTGGGTTCTGTCCTTGGTCCCCTTTGGGGTTTCTGTAAAGCTTCTGCCCAGTGGTTTAGGCTGGGTTTGTTGGCTTGGGGTGCTTTGGCTTCCTGCAGTGATGGCAGAGCCCCTGGAGTGGGCTGTGGCAGGAGCAGCCTGAAGGAGAGCTCGCAGGGGTGAAGCTGCTGTGCCACGCTCTGTGTTTCCTGCTGAATGAACAGCAGTGTTGGACATCATTCTCTTCTAGGAGTAAGTCCTGTAAATGTCACTTAATTGGCGGCTCAGATCGTTGGCATTTAAATGGAACAGAGTTTCCATGATGAAAACACCCTCAGAGCCCTTTTCTGAATCTCTGTGGCACAAAGTCTGGGCTGGACCAGGGATTTGAGGGGCACTGCTGGGAGCTGATGCTCCGGGGTTTATCCTTTGGCTTTTCCAAGCTCTGGAGCTGCACTCCTGAGCTTCCCTGGGGTCTGAGCTGTGTGTGATTTCAGGCACCCCTAAACTGTGTGTGGTTTCAGGCACCCCTGATCTTGCCCAGGTCTGACCTCTGTGTGGTTCCCGGCACCCCAGGTCTGAGCTGTATGTGGTTTCAGGCACCCTGATCTCGCCCAGGTCTGATCTTTGTGGTTTCAGACACCCCAGATCTGAGCTGTGTGTGGTTTCAGACACCCCTGAGGAGCTGTGTGTGCTTGCAGGCACCCCTGATCTCACCCAGGTGTGTGGTTCCAGGTACCCCATGTCTCTGTGTGGTTCCAGGCCCCCCTGATCTCGCCCAGGTGTGTGGTTCCAGGTACCCCTGATTTTCCCTTGCAGGCACCCCCGAGCTGAGCCCGGCGGACAGGAAGGAGCTGGAGGCCAAGCTGAAGGAGCGGGAGGAGTTCCTGGCCCCCATGTACCAGCAGGTGGCCATTCAGTTCGCTGACCTGCACGACACGCCCGGCAGGATGCAGGAGAAAGGCGCCATCACCGTGAGTGTCCCTGGGACGGGGGATCCCCGAGGAGTCTCCATCCTCCTCTGGCTGGATCTGGGGTGTGGTGTGGCCCTGCCTCACTCCGTGCCCGTCCCCAGGACGTGCTGGACTGGAAAACCTCGCGCACCTTCTTCTACTGGCGGCTGCGGCGGCTGCTGCTGGAGGAGGCCGTGAAGGGCAAGATCCACGAGGCCAACCCCGAGCTGACGGACGGGCAGATCCAGGCCATGCTGCGCCGCTGGTTCGTCGAGGTGGAGGGCACGGTCAAGGTCAGTCGGGCTCGGGTACCCACCTGGCCAGGGCGTGGGCAGAGAGACCGTGGGCAGAGAGACCGTGGGCAGAGACCATGGGCATTCCTTCTGGAATTGTGCTCAGCTCCAGGCTCTGAGCAAGGGCAGGCTGCTCTTGAGATGGTTTGTCACAAGCCTGCAATCTCAGTATTGTATTTTATTTTATTTTATTTTATTTTATTTTATTTTATTTTATTTTATTTTATTTTTCTATTTTATTTTATTTTTTTTTTATCTTATTTTATTTTATTTTACTTTATTTTATTTTATTTTTATTTTATTTTATTTTTTCTGTTCTATTTTATTCTACTTTATTCTATATTTTACTCTATTTTATTCTCTTTTATTCCATATTTCATTCCATATTTTATTCAATACTTTATTCTATATTTTATTCAATACTTTGTCCATATTTTACTCAATTTTTTATTCTATATTCTATATTTTATTCTATATTTTATTCTATTTTATTCTGTATTCTATTTTATTCTATTCTATTCTGTTTTATTTCATTAATTTTATTTATATTGCTTAATTTTATGTATCTATTTCACTTTACTTTGTTACTGTATTATTTAATTTTCTTTATTTTGTTTATTTATATCTTTAATTTTATTATACTTTATGCTACTTTATTTTACTTTGTTACTTTATTTATTTTACTTTATTTGTTACTTTATTTTACTTTTATTTTATTTTATTTTACTTTATTTTATTTTACTTTTTTTTTTAAATTCTGTTTTATTTCAGAGTTTTATTTTTTAATTCTATTTTTATTTTTCATTCTGTTTTTGAAGTCCCCAGCACCCAGGGGTTCCAGGGAAGGGGGGAATGTTCTCTGGAGGGCAGCAGCCTTTCCAAGGTAGAGCCTGAGCTCTCCAAAAGCAGGCAGCTCGTTAGCTAATACATTACACCAATCAAGGAGAGTTATCTTAAGCCACAATTAATCTGCTCCCTGGCATATGTTGATAGGGAAGCATCATGCTGTTTCTTAATTAAAAGCAAACGGATTAAAAATGATTAATAAGAGTATTAAATATTCTCCTAAACGAAAAGCTTTGGGATTCTTGGGTAAATGGAGCTTTACACAGGTCTGGGGCTGGGCTTTCCCCCCTTCCCTGGAACCTTCCTTTGTATGCAGGGAGTGCTGCTGCCTGCCAGGGGCACAGGCAGGCAGCAAAACTCCCACTTCCAAGTCAGAATAAGGAGAAAAACAATGAAATAAGCAAAATCTTGAAGTGACATCACTGAGCTGAGACAATCAGAGATGTCGTGTGAAAGGAAATAAAATAATTCTGGGGTTTCTGGAGTGTGTCAGGGGCTGGGATGGGCTCTGAAACCAAAATTCCTCCCTGGGAGAGGTTCCCAGAGGAGCTGTGGCTGCCCCTGGATCCCTGGTAGTGCCCGAGGCCAGGGCTGGGAGCAACTGGGACAGAGGGACGTGTCCCCTCTGCACAGCTCCCTGCCAGGAGGGGACAGCAGGGGACAGGGACAGCAGGAGAGGGGAGGTCCAGGCTGGGTATTGGGAAAATTCCTCCTTGGGAAAGGAAATTCCTCCATGGAAAAGGCAATTCCTCCTTGGGAAAGGAAATTCCTCCACGGGAAGGGCAATTCCTCCATGGGAAGGGCAGTTCCTCCTTGGGAAGGGCTGCCCAGGGCAGGGCTGAGTGCCCGTCCCTGGAGGGCTGGGGACAGGGTCAGTGGTGGCCTTGGCAGCGCTGGGGAATGGTTGGACTCGCTGATCCCGGAGGTTTTTCCAGCCCTGGTGACTCTGTGACTCCCTGGCTCTCTGTGCAGCACGGGGTGCCCAGGAGGTGCCACCACGGTGTCACCGCCCCCAGCTCATTGTCATTCTGCCTTTGGCTTGGTTAGTGATAACAGAGAAGGATAGTGCACCTTTAAATGAGGAGCTTTGTGTTTAATTACCCAAATAAAATGACATAAATATGAATGAGTGCTAATGGCAGTACTTGCTTTTCCGGAAACCATTAACAAAACGATTCTTAAATGATTTGTAAAGAAAATGAGAGGAGAGGAGAGAAGGCTGTTAGGGGCTCACACACTCCTGAGTTATTACACAGCCAACTATCTAGCAAATATCAGGTGAAATGATCTTGTGAAAGGCAAAAAGGGGGTTGTGGCTGAGGGTTCCAGACACTCCGACCTGCTTGGCCATGCCCAAGGGGCTGCCTGGCTCCAGGGCTGGGTCAGGGCTCCCGGGATTGCTGGGGCCACCAGCACAGGGGCAGGCTGGAGGTGATGGGGATCACAGGTCCCCTGATGATTTACCACTGGGAGAACCCCTGGAGCAGCTGCACCTCAGGCCAGCCCTGTTCCACCAGAATTTGGGGAGCTGATCACCAGGGAAACTGGGATTTATCTGGGACAGCTCCTGGGTTTGATGCAGCTCGTTCCCTGCAGCACTGACCAAGCACTTCCTTGCTCCCCTTCCATCTCGTTTATGGCAGGATGCAAAAGAAATGGGTAATCTTTGACCTTGTGCTGATTGTTGGGTGTGTTTGTGGGGATGCCCAGCCAGATGTGTCACCACAGCTGCCAGTCCAGGAGCCGTGGGGTACATGTGGGGTGTGGGCAGGGTGAATCTGGGCTGCGGGCTGAGCTGTGGCGTTTTGGCAGGCCTACCTGTGGGACAGCAACAAGGACCTGGTGGAGTGGCTGGAGAAGCAGCTGACGGAGGAGGAGGGCGTTCGCTCGGTGGTGGAGGAGAACATCAAGTACATCTCCAGGGATTACGTGCTCAAGCAGATCCGGAGGTGAGCCAGGGAGGGGACGTGGGCAGATGGGGGATGGCTCCGGAGCTGCTGCCCTCTCCGTGGGGCACAGGGGGTTCCTGTCCCTGTGTGACCCCAGCCCAGCAGTGTCCTGGGGAAGCGTGTCCATGCACAGCCCCAGCTCCAGCCCCCTGGCATTGCTGCTGGGAGCTGCCTCACTCGCTCCTCTCCGTCCTCTTTGCAGCCTGGTCCAGGCCAACCCCGAGGTTGCCATGGATTCCATCGTGCACATGACCCAGCACATCTCCCCCACGCAGCGAGCCGAGGTCGTGCGGATCCTCTCCACAATGGACTCGCCTTCATCCACGTAGGAGCCCGGGCTGCTCTGCCCCGGAGCGGGATCTGCCCTGGTCTGCTCGGCCACGCCGCCGGGCGAGGCTCAGGGAGCGCTGCTGCAGTGACATTTTATCTTTTCAAATCAGGCTGGCCAGAGGAAGCGTGTCCTTTGGCCAGGGACACGAGGAAAATGTATAAAAACACAAAGCGCCTGCGGAACCGAGTCCCCGCTGTCCTCCTGTACCTTATTTATTGAACAGAGCGGGGCTGGGTGCTCCAGTACCGCGAGGCCTTGGCGTGGCAGGGACGCCCCTGTCCCTCCAGGGACACCCCTGTCCTTGCAGGGACACCCTGCCCTCCCCTCCTCTCCTCTCCTCCCCAGTGCTGACAAGTGCCAATGTCCCCTGTCCCCCCGCAGCCCCTGGCTCTGTCAGTGGTGATTTGTGTGTCACCCTCTGTCAGTGGTGATCTGATTTGTGTGTCCCACGTCTGTCTTGTCTCCTAGGTAGAGGAAAACCAGCCTTTAGCTGCTGTGGCAGGGCTGTCCCCGTGCCCCCAGGAGGCTCCCGGGCTCCCCAGGGCTGGGAAGGTTTTTGGGGCACAGGATTTTGGGGGATTTGCACCCCTGTCGCTTTGTGTTTGTGCCCGATTCCTTTAGAGCAGGCTGTGAACTGTGTGAAAGGCCCTTCTGGGAGGAGGCACAAGAGACCAAAGTGCAGCTGCTCAGCATTTCTGCCCTCCCTGCCCTGGTTTTTCAGGGCTAACGGGGGGGCAGCCCCGCTGTGCATCCTCGGTGAGTGCTCATCCCGTGTGAGGGAGGAGAAAGGACAGAGCCAAATCCCCCAGTGGGGCTGCAGAAGGAAATCTCAGTGTGAGGATCCAGGAGAGCTTTTCTCCATCGCCCTGCCCTGCCCCAGAGCTGCTGTGTGTATCCAGGGAGGGGCCACCTCTTACCTGGGAATGGGAAAAATGTCGGGTTTGGATCTCATTGCAATGGTCAGGAAGAACTGGGTGGCAGGTGAGTGCAGGAAGGGGTGGCAGCTGCCCAGGTCCCCCCCGATCCCCAACTTCTTTCTACTCGTTTTTTATGTAAGAGAAGCTCGGAGAAGCTGCAGTGCTGGAGGGGAGCACAGCCCACCCCTCACACACAGCTCCTGCTGCCGGGCTGGGCCTGGGCACTCCGGGCTCACCAGTGATGGTCTTGGAAGAATTTCAGATGTTACAGCCCCTCCTTTAGTCCAGCAGGAAGGGCTGTAGGTCAGAAGTATGGCACATCAGAAGGGCTGTTTTATGAGAGAATTAATCCATGATGCTGCCAGTGCCTCTCGCCCTTCCCTGTTTCCTCCTGAAGTGCAATGCAGCCCTTCTGCCTGTGCTGCCAGTGACTGGAGGTGCCAGCCCGGGGTCGCTGCTCCCCTGCCTGTGGCCAGCAGAGCTCAGCCACCTGCAGGTCTTGCTTTTTCTTAATAGTTAAGAACCCTAATTTGATTTAAGAGATTTTTTTTTTTCCACTAGAGCCCCCTGAACAAGCCCCAAAGATGCTTTTGCTTACGCCAGGGTGGGCTGCAGCAGGACACACAGACAGAGAATGTGTCAGCCAGGCAGGACCGGGACTTGTGGGGCTCCTCTGCTGTCACCAGGGTCCCTTTTGCAGGACATCTGCAGTGGGAGGTGTCCCCGTGCCCACTGTGCCACGGCCTCCCCCCATCTCAGTGTTACAGCACCGGCTCAGACCCCACTCAGTCTGGGGGTAAAGCAGCTCCAAAATCACCTGCTGGGTGACACCGGGGTCTGCAGTGGCCCTGGGGCATCTGGGCCTGCTGGGGCCCTGTGGCAGCAGCACCTGGATGTCCCCAGGTGTGGGGGGTCACCGGGAGGGGGACAGCCCTGGGTACGAACGGTTCTCGCTGGTGCTGAAGTATTTCACTTACCTCAATTTCTTTTAATAAAAAGAATGAATTCCAGCTCTGTTGCTGCGAGTGGAATCTGTCACCTCTGTCCCGGGGGAGCTGAGCTGTGCTTGAGGACACAGAGGGTTCTGTGGAACCCCTCCAGGTCAGCTGTGCCCTCCCCTGAGGTCCCAGCTCGGTGTCACCAAACCTGCTGTGGCCACTCCCCATTCCCATCCTCCACTGTCACCTTCAGCATCACAGTGAATGGGACAAACAGGGAAAACCCCCCAGACCCCAGAGGCTGCTGCTGAGGTGGGAGAACTTCAGGACCCTTTTGCCAGGGCTGTTCTGTGGGCAGGGATGGTTGGACTGGATGATCTGGAGACCTTTTCCAGCCTCATTCTGTGCCCTGCTCAGTCAGAGCCTGCAGGGAAAGGCCCACCAGGACTTTGGCTAAAGGATGTCCTTGGGAGCTGATCCACAAATACCCTTTGGAGGTCTCCCCACAGAAGGTGAGATTTAAATTTGCCCACCACAACTCCAGCAGTTGATTTTTCTACATTTCTCAAAGCAGAATCATGATGGTTAAAATTTGGGGGGTGGTGAGGGGACAGACCCTACTGAACTCCAGCATCACGTTTAAAACTCTTTAGCCTAAAATAGCTCCACATTAAAATGCCAAGAAAAGCCGTACCAAAGCTGTAAGCTCTCCAAAGCCCAAGATCAAAGTGCCATCATCTTTTAATGTAAACCTTTTGTTGCATCAACAGTCTTAAGAGGGATGAGAGACATCAAAATAAAAACTGAGACAAACTGGGGCTTTGTAGCTGTTTTTTGTTTTAGTCTCTTCTCTCAATTTGGGCCATGAAATAGGTCAGCTCCATTACTGATCAGCCTTCCCACAAATATTTAAAACAAATTGAATTGCACACCCAATACCCATCACAATTACGCCAGGCACAATAACTAAATTAGCAATTCAACAAAATAATTGGAAATGCGATTCTCTCCATTCCAGAGCCTCCCCCGGGGGTTTGGCCGATCTATGGGGGGAAAACTCTGCTTTACTAATTCTGCAGCTAATTAGAGACACACTTGTAAATGAAGTTGTTTGTCTGAAAGTTGAAATTCTTGGCTGTGGCGGGGTTGTGGGGAGAGGATTAACACAACCCTCTGTCCCTCCCTCTGCACACCCCAGTCCCCAAAACACCTCCGAGTGTTTTGCTAAGGTGTAATGCCCATTTGTGGAGGTACTAATTAGCAGCTGTATCATGAATTAATAAAGAATTAATATTCTATTGGTGGGGGGGGGGCGGGGAAGGAGAGGGAAGATGTCAGCACATCTGAAGTGGTTCCTGTTGCAATTTTAACATTACAGCCGGAAAGGGAACGGGGAAAAACCACCGAGAGCTGCGGAGCTGCGGCTGCAGAGGACACAGAGTCACATGGAGGGGTGGCACAGAGGGCACAGGTGTCACAGGGCAGGGGTGGCACAGAGGGCACAGGTGTCACAGGGCAGGGGTGGCACAGCTCTGGGACTGAACCCAGGGGTTTGATGCCGTGGATGGCCAAACCTCAGCTCCCTGCAGGCCAAATCAGGGCTGCTGACCTGGCACAGGTGACAAAAATCAGCCCTTCCCTGTGTCCCCCACAGCTCCTGGCTGGGGCTGTGCCTGCAGTGGGCTCTGCTGGATGTGGGGTCATCGAAATCCCATGAGGTCATCAGTGGATCCCAAAATCCAGGTGCTTTTCTGGCTTGGATCTCTGCGAGGAACAGATTTACTCATCCCTGAAAGCTTTTCCAGCCAAGTCAAGCCTCACCTGGCACTTGCTTTGCTTTCTGAAGGAAACCCGATGGGGCAGGGAGGGATGGGGATTCCTGCACGGATCACACCGGGACAAGCAGCTCACAAACCTTTTTAATTGGAGTGCCCAAAGCCCAGCCAGGGCCAGGGGAACTCTGTGGGACAAGGCACGGCCGTGACAGGGATCAGTGACACCAGGGCAGCCCCATTTCTGGTGGATCCCTTCGTGGGGGTTTACTGCAGACCACAGAAGGTGAACTGGGAGCTCTGGTGCCTGCACAGCAGCACCTTTCCTCTGTTTTAAGGCCATGTTAATTATGGAAATGACATTTAAATCCTCTTGACTGGTAAAAAATTAAGTCAATACGCAGCCAAGCACCAGAACAGGGCACTGAACCCCCCCCCCCAGCCCCCAAATCTCCAAGGTTTTAGCACAGCTTTGGGGGACCCAGCTGCAGGGGGGGCTGGATTGTGTCCCTCCCCCCAGACTGTGCCCAGGCTGCAAAATCAAGGTCAGGAATTTAAAGGGAATAGTTAAAAATGGATTGTCCTTGGGAGGAGGCATTTCAGGCTGGGCAGGGGGTGTTCAGCCAGGCTCACTCCCCTCTGATTTAGCAGGTTTGGTGCTCCTTCACGGGGGATTTTAGGGACAAACCAGAGGCTGGAGAGAGCTGGCTCTGCTCCTGGGCAGCCTGAGGGAGCAGCTGAGGGCAGAAGCAGCTGGAGAACACCAGGAGCTCAATCCCAGCTCCTAATTCTGCTCAATCCCAGCTCCTAATTCTGCTCTGCCTCTTCTCCGTCCCTGACTTTTCCAAACAGCGACCGGTACAGCTCCGTCCTGGGGAAAAAAATGGGGAGGGAAAAGTTACTTTCCAAGGTCAAAATGGAAGCAAAAGGCTGCCACAGAGCCTCCACTCCTTCAACAGGAAAGGCCTGGTGTAATTAAAAATCTTTATTAACAAATACAGGCAGAGAGGGGGAACTTGTGTGAGCCCAATCCCAGGCAGGACAGAAATATGGAAATATTCCAGTGTGGCTGGATATTGGATCTCCAGAGAATGAGGGTTTCTATAAGTTTGCCCTTAACAGACAGGCTCTTCAAGTAAGAAAACAAGATTGAATATTTTAATAGGATGTACGGGGCTGTGAGGAGGATTCAATCACACAGCCAACGTGGGGCTGTAATTTAGTTTTCATACATTTTCTTGGACAGTACTTGTAAAACAATGAAAATGACCCAGCAACAAGATTCCAATTAATATCCCATGTGCAGCAATTCTGATAACAGGAGCAAATTTCCCTTAAAAAAAAAATTAAAAAAGAAAAGTGGGCTGGTGTTATTTGTCTTTAATTTTAGAAGCAGAGAACGTGAGCTGGGAGAAAGGAGGGATTCTTATGGAGCAGGCATTTCTGGCTATGGAGGGAAGAGCTGGATTTTCTCTAACTGCAGCTCCTAAAGCCTCTTGGCTGCACACGTGGAGGGGAGTGGTGGGTACACAGGTGGGATTTTCCCTTCCAAGCACAGCAATATTTGGGTCTGGGCCTGTTCCTGCTTGCAGACACCTCCATGGGAGGGTTCCCTGCCAGCTTCCAAAGGAGGAATTCCATGTGAAAACTTCCCCAGAAGTGCAGGAATGGAGTCTCAGTGCCAGCAGTGCAGGATGGAAGGACAAAGTCATGTCCTGTTCACAGGGAACAGCCTCAAACCTTCCCCAAAAACCACCTGACGGAACCTGGGGAAACCCTTGCTCCCCTCTCCAGGCTCTCCAGGCCCTTCTCCCTTTCATATTCATTTTTTCCATCCCGGAGCTCAAAACCGACGTGCACATTTTGGGGAACCCCACAGGAATTACTCAGGGAGAGCAAAGCTTCTGTGTCTGCCTCACGAGCAGCTAAACCCCAAAAGTGCTGCTCTGCCTGCCTTGGCTTTTCCCACTGGGGCAGAACCCAGGAGGAGAATTCCTGGGGGTTTTCTCTTCCTTTTTTGTGGGTTTGATGCTCTCCTGTGTGTGCAGGAGTTCAGGGATGGATGCAGAAATTCCTCCAATCCCACGGATTTTAAATAAACATTTTTCAAGCGAGCAGGGCCCGGGGAGGTTTCAAGGAAGAATTTATCTTTGCTGGCAGAGCAATGTTTGCTGGCACGGACAGGGTGACATGGAAACTCCAGGTTTTGGGGTCAGAGGGGTTCCCCCATCTCCCCAGGAATGGCACTGCCAAAAGGAATGGGATGAAGCAAAACCCCAGAGGATCCTTGTGGATAATGACAGCAGGGACAGACACCCTGACAAGAGGAGGAGAGCAACCAGGTAACCCAGCACGCCCAAAACAGGGCAAACACTTCACCCTGAAAATAAAATATCAAATAACCCAACCCTTTTTCCCCCCTCTCCCCATCAGCCAGGCTCCCTTTCTTCTGCAGCCTCTCCCCTCAGCAGGATTTAACCGTGCACAGAGGAAAACTCATCAATCCTCCAGGTTTAACCTTGTCTGTGTTTCAATTCACCAGGGTAAGTGTGGATTTTAATACTTTCAGCCCCCTTAAGGCTATGCATAATGAACTTGGGTTTTGGTTAAAAAAATATCAAATTTCTCTCCTCCACCTACAGATATGAAACATCAGAGTTGAGCCAGTGGCTTGAGACACCCAGTGCTACCTGGAGCTGGGGGAAAGTGACTTCAGCACAGGAGGAGTGGAGCAGCCTGTGCTGAGGGATAACCTGTGCAGGGATTTAAATATATATATATAATTATATATATTAATATATATAATTATATATATAATATAGAACTATATATATAATTGTATATATAATTATAAATAAATATATAAATTATATATATATAATTTATTCTATATATAATATAGAACTATATATATAATTGTATATATAATTATAAATAAATATATAAATTTTATATATATATAATTCTGTATATAATATAGAACTATATATATAATTGTATATATAATTATAAATAAATATATAAATTATATATATTTTTTAAATGTATGTTATATATATATATATATAAAACCCCCCACAACTCCCACCCAGAGCAGGTCGATACAAGGGTCTTCCCTGAATTAAAATTTAACTCACCCTTTATTGCAACCCACAAAAGCAAGTAATGAGCACTAACATTTTTATTTCTTTTAAACTGTCATTTAGGCTGTAGAGGGGATAATTACCTATTTCCACTGTAGTAAGGTTTTATCACCCTTAGTGAGGCATTTTCTAATTTAATATTTTTACTGTATTATCATAAAACCTGTTTCTGGAAAAAATGATCAGGACCCACACAGCCATTTGCCATAAAACATGTGTGTGTGAGTACCTTGGCTTAATTATTTATTCATCTCTTCCAGAGGCAGGGGATGGCACCTCCCCACCTGGCCACTGCTGATATTAATATAATGATAATTAATAAACAAATATAAACAATATAATTATATTTTTAAATACCATTACAATGATATTTTAAAATATATATTTTTTATTATATTGCTGGACACAATATTATTTTTAAAAAATTTAAAATTATTTTTAAAATTTATGTTTAAATATATAATTAAAAAAAATTAAATAAAAGCAGCTACAGCCAGCCCAGGTGCTGAGGGTGGTGCTTCCCCCTCCAAACCCCAGTGACATTCCCTGCTCCAGCATTCCCTGTGGGGTCACTGCCATGGGGCTCACGGGGCTGTGGGGATGCTGCAGCCCCAGGAGGTGGCACTCAGCCTCTCCCCAAAACCCTGGCCATAAATCCCCAAAGGTCCTCCCAGCTCCTGCAGGAGCTCCCAGAGGCCCTGGCAGCTCAGGATCAGGTCCTTTGTGCCCTGCAGATGCTTTTACCCCATGATTTAAATTACAAGAGGTGACATGTGACCCCAGCCTGACCCCTGAGAGCAGGCCCAGGCTTTATAAACATCTCAGATAATATTTATTTATTTAAATAATTTAAATAACATTTATAATATTGCTGGTGCTGGCCCTCAGCAAAGGCACCGTGCACATCTGGAGGGGCTGGATGTGGGGATGGGGTGAGCAGAGGGGGACAGCAGAGATGGAGCTCGGGGTCCCCAGCCCTGGCTCCATCCCTGCTGTCCCCAAATTCCAACATTCCCCTCCAGCAGCACCCACCTCCTGCCCAGCCCTGTGCTTGGGACACATGTGGAGCACAGCTGGAGCCTCTCCCATCCTGAGTTTGGTCCCAGTCCCATTTCCAAAGCAGCACAAAGCATGGAAGATGCAGAGAAGCAGCAAAACACAGGGACCTGCAGGCTGTGCCCTGGCCTGTGCTCCAGCAGCTCCCATTTCCCCAGGAAATCCATCAAATGCTGCCTTCCCAGGCTGCCTTGGGATGGGTGTTTGAGCAGGGCAGGCTCTGGAAGTGCCCTGTGCAGAGGAAACCATTCTTTGTGCTCCTCATATTCCGAGGACGATTTCCCTCTTTCACAGCTTGCCTGTTTTATAACAGATTTGATGCAGGAGAAGACAAATTGTCTCACAAAGGAAAAACAACAAATCATCTCGCAGCCCTTAACAGGTTATTTTTTTTTCCCCCTTTAAGAGGGAAATTTCCATACCAGAGGCTCCTGTCTGTTTGCCAGGGATGTCAAACATCAGCTGTGGGGACACCACGGGTCCAGCCCAGTGCCACCAGCTGGGTCACACCTCAGACTGGCAGATGAGCCCACAGAGCTGCAGCACCAGCCCTTCCAAAGCTCTGGGTGAGGGACACGGGTGCTACACTGCACCCCCAGGGGCCACAGGCTGGAGGGAGTTTAAATAAAACAAAATCAGGCACAAAGAGAAGAAATGTCAAGGGCAGAATTGGGGCTTGGAGCAGCCTGGGACAGTGGAAGGCGTCCCTGCCCTGGCAGGGGTGGCACTGGGTGGGCTGTGAGTTCTCTCCCACCCAAACCAGTCTGGGATTCTGGGATTCCAAAGCTGTGGTGCCTCAGGATCCATCCAAGCAGGTTTGGTTTCACAGAATAAGGTTTTTCCTTTGGTTCCACAGTGCCCTCCATGCCCTGCTCCTCCCCTTGCTTCCCAAAGCAGGACATCCCTTCTCCCAGGCTGTGCCTGGACAAACCTGGAGGCATTTTCCTCACACCAGCAGGTCAGTGAGGTTTGTGCCATGCAGCACTGAGCTGCTGGCTCACTTTTTCCAGCAGGAAGGGCTTTGCTTCCTCCCAGGAGTTCTGTGCTGGTGAACAGCCTGGATTGACAATCGCAGAGCCCAGATTCCTCCATTAATCTGCTCTCGTGGTGTTTTAATACCCCAAGTACAAAGTGAGCCAAGTTAAAGGCTGGTATCTCACCAACCTTTTTCTTTAATTTTTTTTTTTTATTAAACTCCTGTGTCATATAAGTAAATTAATCTTTTAATACCAGGATTTCCTGCTACGTACCCCCCTCTGCTTGCAGCAAGACTCTCTGTGACAAAGCAACTGCACCAAAGGGAGAATGCTGATTGGGAAAATGCACAGGGCCTGGCTGCATCCAAGGGAAAGGCTCTAATCCAAAGCTCACTGGATAATCTGGCTGTTCACTGAGCCTCCCAGCAGGCCCCACTCTGCTCCTGCAGGAGCAGCACTGGCTGGAGGCTCCTGTGCCACGCAGGATCCTGGAGGCAGGGGCTCATCTCCTGCACCTGCACGTGGGATTGAAGGAAGTGATTCCCACCTCACCTTGTGGTGACACTGCCAGCTCTGACACAGCCCCATCAGAGCCACCTTCTCCCTCTGATCTGGCTCGTAAAGGATGCAAATTCCTCCTCCCCAACCAGGATCCGTGTGCTGAGGCATAACCCAGCCTACATAAAATGGGATCTATTCCCCACCTGGACATCCCCAGCTGGAATTCCAGCGTGTCCTGCCTGGCTCTCCTGCAGAAAAGGCTCCTCTGGGCTCCTGCAGAGCCCTGGGTGCTGTGTTTAATGATGATGTATGGGTGCCCTCCCCCTGGGGGGTGTGGGGAGGGGTCACACGTGTGACACTGCCAGCCTGTGTGTCAACAGCAAATTATAAACCGTGTCAATCCCAGCTAATGCAGAGCTGTAATCCTCTTTAACAAGAGATCGAATCAGTGCCATGAGTTATGTTCATTCTGCAATCTGATAAGAAATAGAGTGAGCCTCTAATAAAAGAGTAATGAGAGCCCTTAATGATGCTGTTAAAAGGTAGTGCCAGTTAAAATACTGCTGTTGTTCCAGCTGATTAGATCACTGTTGCATATTTGCACAATCTTGTTTTACCTGTCAGAATAACCTGAGCTGTCTGGGGAGATAAAGGTGTTTGGACCAAACATCTGTGTCCTTGGAGGATGTCTCTTCCTGGAAGTTACTGTCCTCCAGAGGTGAAATGAGGATGTTGGTCAGACTTGGCACTCTTTGACACCAGCCCTTGCTTTGGAGTGCTCAGTCTCTGCTGCCCCCACACAGGGACAGAGCTGAGGGTTTGTGTCTCACAGCTGACAGACAGAGAGGAAAAACCCCAAATGCACACCCAGCCCTTCCAGGGACTGGGAAGAGCTCAGCTGGGCTGGGAACTGGATCCAGCCCAGCACTGGGAACACCTCACTGCCCTGCAGGTGTTCTGGGCAATCCTGAGCCTCAGCCTGCCCAGAAATGAACACCTGTACCTGGCACGGGAGATCTCTGCACCTGCACATGTGTCTGACCTCCTAAAGGATGATCAATGCCTGCACAGGAGGCCTGGGTGCAACCTCAGCTCCAGCCCAGTCCTGTGTGACATCTTTGGGAATTCCCTGAGGCTCTTGCCTCAAGGATCTCAGGACCCAAAGGCCTGTGAGATCAGGGGCTATCAGCCCTCTGTGCCCCATCTCCACAGCAAAGGCTGCCCTGCTCCCAGCTCTGCTGCACAAGGTGCTCCTGAAGGATGCCATGTCCTGATGGTGGGAAAAACCTATTTCAGGGCAAGTCCAAGAAGGGGAAACCACATCATGCCACCCTCAAACCCAGGAGAAGCCACAACCAGCCTTGTCCTGCCCCAGACAGCTCCTGTCTCCTCTGGACAACCCCCAGAGCACAGCCCAGCTCTGCCTTTGGGTTCCTTGTCCCAGGGCAGAGCATTTACCCAGCAGTGACCTTGCACCGATTAGAAAACCCTTGGCCCAAGAGGACAATAAATGTGTTAAAGTCTATAAACACAGACCCCAAGGCAACCATAAAAATCACTTCCCAGTGTGTGTTTTAAAATACTACCAGAGAGGGGTTAAAAAGGAGGAGGGTTGGAGGCCACCAGTGCCCCACACATTACAACATAAAATATGTGAGCAGGAGGTTAAAGAGCCCTGCCCATGCTTGGGGTGCCTGGAAAAGGGGCAGGGGAAGATTAATTGCCTCCAGCAATGTTGCTATCCCAGCCAGCAGCAGGAGTGAGCAGGAAGTGGCAGGGATCTTGACAAAGGCACTTATTTTGACTTGTGTGCTTCTCTTCTCGAATCCAGGCCGTAAAATCTGGAGTGATCCCCTTCTCCTGGCAGTGCCCAGGCTGCTTCCCCTGACAGGGATTTCTGTGTGCACGGCCAAGGAAGGAGCAGAGCCACAGCACCACTCACTCCCTGCACTCTGCACCAGCCCCAAGCCCACCCACATCTGCAGACACCCATTTATCTATTTATTGGCATTTTCCTGGTGTCTTCCTGCCCCTGTGGCCACTGGTAGAACTCAGAGGAAAAGCTCTGCCAGCTGTTTCTACACCCACTTCATACACAGCTCTGGCACTGGGAAACCTCTCCCACCACAGCACAGTGCCCTGTTGATCACAGGTGCTTCAATTTTGGGGTCGTGCATTTTAAGTGCCTGACCAGAATAAAACAAAACTGGCTCAGAGCACAGTCACAGCCCCGTGAAGGGTACAGGTAGATTTTCAATCCAGTAGCTCCTGCCACAAAGGGAAGCTGTTACCACTGCTGCTTCCCCCTCCAGCACACAGGCCTGGCTGCTCTGTTTAATTCACCTGCAGATGTTGAATTGTGCTTGCTTTGTGTGGTGCAGCTGTGTGCTGGACAGAGATCTTGTGGCTCATGCCAGGGGCAGGGGTATTTTGAACAGAGAAGTGAGCTCTGATTTTCAAACAAATGACTGAGAACAGCAGATCTCTTCATCTGAGGAGAGCTGAACCAAAACACACACAAAAGGCCTCATTTTCAGTCTCCCACTGCAGTATTTTGGATGTGTTCAGTGTATGGATACAAACCCAAATGGTGTAAACTGTGGGGGGAGACAAAAACTAACACCCAGCTTCTCACAAGAACTCCCACTCAAATGTGCAAGGGCTGCTGCAAAGAGGAAGCAGGAATCTGCTCCCATCTGGAACACGACAAGAAATTATGGTCCTAAATCACAGCAGAGTGAAATTCAAGCTAAACATCAGGACTGCATAGCTGGAGGAACAGCTTGGAGCCTCCCACATTTCTTTCTGTGCTGAGAGGATCCAAACAATACTGAAAAATCAGAGCAGCTGGGCTTTGCTCTCACTTGAAAAGAAAAAAAAAAAAAGGAGTGAAAAAAACCCAGAGTAAAGCAACTCTGAGAAAGATGCAGTGATGAAACAGCACAGGTGCTATGGACACAAAACTTCTCATCCATAAGTCCCTGCAATCCCCCAAAAGGCAGCAGGTATTTGCTTTCCATTTCACAAACAGACAAATGACATCTCTCCCTCACAGAGCACAAACATGTTCCACAACCCAGGGGAAAGATGTTTCTCAAGCTTTCTCCATCCATTCACTGGAAAAATTATCCCACTTCCTTCCCACAAACAGCTCAGCTTTTGGAGATTGGGGTTTAAAGTGTTTTGCTGAAGAAATACGGGTGGATATGTGGGAGAGCTGTCTGGAAACTATGCTCAAAATTTCACTGGTGTTTTCTTTACTAATTACCACATTAAAACATTACAGTCTTCCAATAAAATTCTTTACTCTTTAAATAGAGATAAACACAAGCAACGTAAAAGCCTTGAGTGAACCTTGAGAGAACTATTCCAGTTATTAACTGAGCTAACAAAATGCACATTAACCAGAATATAGAAGTTGCTATTTCTGTTAGAAGAGAAGCTCTTTTTAAGCTCTGATTCTACCTGAAGACACCAGGTGGCTTAGCTGTGTATTTCCAAACTAATTCCATAAAACGGGGAAATTCCAAAATTTAGGACTTTTGAAATTAGAACTCCTAATTTCAAATCAGGAGTTCTAAAGCAGGAATCAAACCCTAGTGCTAGAGATTTATGACAATTTCTGGTTTGCTATCACAGTAATTACAGAGTGAAAGCTCAGCCAGGCTGCCAGGACAGATGTGACCAAGACACCCAGGCTGTGATGCCAGTGACAAATGGGGAGCTGATAAGAAGGAATGGAGAGGGTGACAGGCTGAAGAACAGGTCAATACCACGCTGTCATGGAGCCATTTGAGAACCATAATTAATCTCTTACTCACCTGGCGTCATCATTCATTGTGCAGAGGTCAATAGGTGCCATGAAGCTCACCAGCTTGCTGTGGACATGGTACCTGGGGAGAGCAGCAGGCAGCACTCAGGAGCTGCTCCCAGGAGGAAATGCTGCTGGGCCTGAGCAGCAGCAGCACTCCCCGAGGAAAAGCAGGGCTCCCCTGGGGGATGAGCCCTAAGGAGGCACCAGCTGGAGCTGGCAATCCCCCTCCCCTCTGAGAACAGCAGTGAGCAGGTGAACAGTGAACTGAGGGACAGCAAATCCTCTCTCATGCCAGCCAGGGACAGCACAGAGCCCCAGACAGACCAACTGCCCCTCCCTGCCAGCCCTCCCATCACCCCTGCTCCAGCATCCCTCTGCTCCCCCTCCTGCCCTGCTCTGTGCTCTGCAGAGCCCTGAGGGACACCAAAATCCACCCTGGAGCCATTTCCAGAGCTGGGAATCCCACCCTGAGTGACCTGCACATGCAGCATGTGAAAACCAGGGCAGAAGGAGACAGGAAAAGCCTGTGCAGAGATGGGATGGGGCACGTTCTCATCACCAAAACGTTGCTGACAGCTGTCCTGCACCTCCAGAGAGGAGACCCCCATCCCATTTGCCACCCTGGGCAGGAGCCTGCAGGGATTTCATGATTTATATGAAAGCAAAGTCATGAAAGCAAATTTAAGCACTGCTGTCCCAATTTTAGAGAAGGAGAGAGGGTCAGGGATCTCCTGGGGTGACACCAACTCCCTCAGAGGAAGCACCAACTATTTAAAAACCCATTTGGGCTCTACTGCCCTATTCTGAAAAATGCAGGAGCTTAACTTCACCTTAATCCCAACCACAGACAGTGAAACTTTCTCCCTTTTATTGTTATTTTCCCCGCAGGGTCAGCACAACTTTTAGTCAGAGGAGCAAAAAGAGGCACTAAGATGTAAGAGGCAGCTGGCTGGGGGGAGAGCTGCTCCCCCAGGACTGCTGAAGGCACAGACTGCACCCAAGGAGAGATTCCCCATTATTCCTGGAGCTTTACGAGGCTGCCTCAGTTGTGTGATGTTGTCAGGAGTTTTGACTGAATCCTGAATATATCCAATTATGTGTGATGCTGACAGAAAAGAATATTGATAGTCAATAATTATAGGCTTTTCAGGCCAACAAAGTAGCTCTTCCCTCTTTCAATAAATTATCTTATGACATCTATCTTAAAAATTGCTATGCCAGGCCAGACCCAGACTGACTCCACTGACTTTCTATCAGATGCCATCTAAACTCAGGATTTATGGTTTACTCACAAAGGATGGTTAATGTGCTGGATTTTTCAGGAAGCAGAGCAGCTTCTCAGCATCCTCCCTCCTCCACCACAAATCACGCTGATCTCAGGGAGACTCAGAGAGCTGCTCTGCAGAGGGGAAACACCTCCTGCTCTCCAGCCCTTCCCACGTGGGAGATTCTCCCACTGAGCTCAACCCAAATGAGTGATGCAGGAGGGAAATGATTCAGACATGAAGGGAGCTGTGATGTCAGTTAGCAGCAAAGAGAGATTTGACACCAAATTCCAGCTGGCACTCGGTGAGAAATAGAGATTTACCTGAGGTATTTCTGCACATCTTCCCTTGGAGGTGCTGCCACATCTCAGTCAGGAAATACAAATTGCACAAGAGGGGTTTGTTGGCTCTCTCTGGAAATCCCAGCCCCACATGGCTCAGGGACATGTGAGCACCTTTCTCTGGTGTTTCCCCAGAGCCTGACTGGGGCAATGCTCCCAGGCTGCACCCACCAAGCTTTTATTCCAGGCTCCAGGAACATCAGCATTCCCCAGTGACTGCCCAGAGCAAGAAATGCCCTCAAAGTCACAAATCAGCCAAGATTCCCCAAAGCCAACTGGGGTAAAACACACCCAGAGCTGCCAGATTTTTTTTTTTTTCTCAAAATCAGGATTAGTGTGTACTTGGAGGTGTCACTCACCGGATTCTCCTTCCTTTGCTGGCTTTTCTGTCCACTTTCTTCTTTATTTTGCTCCGTAACTTCTGGATGGCCAGCCACTGCCTGGGGGATGCAGAACAACAGGAACACAACTTCAGAGCCACTGAACACTCCCAGAAACACTCTCTGATCCCCAGCTGTATTAAAAGCTCCACTTCTCAACCAAAACTTCCTCAAGTCAAAGAAGTTTCCAGCAGGGAAAAACTTCTCTGGTTATAAATATTTTTTTTAACTGAAACGAGCGTCATCTCACCTGATTTATACAATGAAAACTCGACATCAGGGAAAAAATCTAACAAAATCCAATTACTGCAATCTTAATATAATCTTAATTACTGTAATCTATTTTATTGCAAAGTCAGATAAATGTACAATGCAATCACCACTTAAATGTAATTTTGTCTGTATCGTGTTAAATCATAGTGAATAGCTTTCCATAATATTCCAGACGTACACAAAATAAATCTGACACATTGAACTAAAATCTGGGTGGTATTTTACATGGAGAAAAGTTGTTTCACCATCACATCATTTCCTGATGCATTTTCTTCCCCTCCCTATAGACAACTCCCCCAAAATTGTTTCAGGAAGAGCCCAACTCCAGCTTTTTCAGCCTTCCTTGGCTTTTCCACTTTCCTGAATTAGAGCCTGTGGTTATTGCAATGTACACTGCTCATGAAGTGGAATTTGGAAGATTCTTTACTTTCTAACTCTAGAATTAAACAGATAAATAAGAGCTTCACTGCATGGAATTATATTTTACTTTTGCACGCAGGGAGCATTCCCTGATATTGTTTTAATTGTACAGAATCCTTTCTTACAGGAGGGATACACAGGAATTGCTTTAACTGATGTCAGAAGGTTTATTCTTCTAAAATTACATCAAAGCAGAGTTAATAAAGAGTCAAAGCCAAATTTCAGCAGTGGGCAGCCAGTTTTTGTGTCACTTAGTGCTGCAGGAAGACAGAAACACCTGGAGCAAACCTTTCCAATGGGGAAACATCTCCAGAGGATCACACACACAAAAAGCCAGACTGGGTGATCCAGGAGTCTGCTGGAGAGCATGAGCTGCCTGCCTGATGCCATCGTGCCTTTTTCCAGATGAACTCAGCATTCTGCCCTCTGCAAGGAGCTGTGCACAGGGCACAGGGCTGGGAAGGGATGTCCCAGGCACCCACTCACCTGCCCATGGCCACCTGGTCGTTGGGGTCCAGGGACGCGGTTTTGCGCTCGATCAGCTCTCGCAGGAGCTGCAGGAAAGACAAAAAGCCCACCTGAAATAAGCACAGTTGGTGTGCAGCCAGCTGCCACGGCTCTGACAGGGACAGGAGTGCAGGGAAAGTCAGCCCCACAGGGCAGGGGAACTGAAACAAGTCCCAAGCAGAAGCTGGGCAGCGATGCTCGACTGGAGAACAGCACAGCAAAATCCTTTTTACAGCTACAGCAGGAATGCTCAGGCAGCCTTTTCTATTTCTTTCTGTGTCCTGAGGGCTGGGGTTTGTCCTCTTTGCTTCCTGCAGCCAAAGGATGTTGTGAACAGCCTTTTTGGATCCTTGAGTGGTGCTGTGTGTTTATTACCACTCACTGCAAACCCTGCCTGCTGTGCCATGGGTATTGGCCAAGATATCAACACAAGGAGCAGAAATAAACCCTCCAAAACTGAGGGGAACAAACTGCTTCCTGGACACCTACAATTCAGTAGCCAGTGAAGTTACAGCTCAGAAACAGAACCAGAATCCAGGCAAGTCCAGGCAAGGAAGGATGCAGGATGCTTTTCCTCCACCCTGCACTTTCCTTCAAGGCATACACCAGAAAAAAAGAGTGATTCAAACATAATTAAAAGCCTGCCACTACCTTTTTTTTTCTTTTTTTTTTTCTTTTTTTTTTACTACTTTCTTATTTTTGGAGATTATTACTGCAGCAATTACATTTAAAAATTCCATGAGCCAGGCCAGTGGTTTATTATCACTAGAAAACAGCAAGCTACTTCTCTGCCCTGTTTATCTGATTGATTCCCAACATCTTTCTGGCACACAATCTATCAGTTTATCTCTGCCACTTCATCACAGTCACTTCTGGCAGCTAAATACAAGATCCAAATCCAGTGTTACACAGACACACGACACAGTAAACCTGTGTAGCACTGCCACTCTGCAAACAGCTGCCCTTAAGGCTAAGCAGAAATGGGATCTTGCTTCCCAGTCAATATTCTGTCAAAAGCAAGGTGGGAGGGAGGCTTGGAGCAGCAGCCACAAGTGGTGCAGAGAGGTGAGAGTGGTTTCCTCCTGCTCCAGCAGGCAGGGGTGTGTGCTGTCTCCCCTGATCTTGTCCCTGGCACGAGGCACAGGGCAGATGTCACACACAGCCACCCTGCGCTCCTGGAACCAGCAGCAGGACATTTCCTGCAGGGCTTGGCTCCTCCTGCTGGCCCAGAAATCCAGACTGCAACACCCAGGGGTGCCCCAGGATCTTCCAGCTGTGCCCACACTGCTGAGACAACGAGGGGCAGGGCTGGATGGGATATTGGGCAGGAATTCCCGGCTGGGAGGGTGGGGATGCCCTGGCACGGGGTGCCAGAGCAGCTGTGGCTGCCCCTGGGTCCCTGAAGTGCCCAAGGACAGGGCTGGGAGCAGCCTGGGACAGTGGAAGGTGTCCCTGACTGTGATGGGGTGGAACAAGTTGAGCTTTAAGGTTCCTTCCAACCCAAACCATTCCACGATTCCAAGATGTATTTTTGGGGCTGGTTCCTAGCCCTTAAGCAGTTCTGTGGACCTTGGGGCTGACAAGGCCTTGCAGTGCTCCAAATGTTCTCCCAGTGCAGTGTCAGCTGGGGGACTGGGGCACTGCCTGGGAGAGCAGAGCAAGGCAAAGATGAGGGAGAAGTGAAAAAAAAAAAAAAAAAAAAAAAGCAGGAGCAAGAGGGAAATTAGGAAATGGAAATAAAAGCTGTGAAGCATCTTGTTACATCTAAATAGCAAAAGTCTCCGAGCTGAGGTTATAAATCATGCTAACAATGGTTACTAAAATAAAAGTGGATGTAGCCAGAGGCTACCACTGAAAAAGTCAGCCCAGGCCTGCCTGGCTGCCTTTGGTCTTTAAGGATTTGATTAGTTTTCTGCTTTCTGGTTCAGAGTCTTGCATCCAGCCCGTGCTCCAGAGCCAGCCAGGGCCTGGGATACAGAGTGAATGATAAATTCATTTACTGAATAAAGCAACACTGTTTTCCCAGCACAAGACTTAAACCACTTCCCAAACAGTAATATTTCATTAAGCCTGGCGATTCTGCTTAAAATTTATTAGTCAAAACAGAAAACTCTCATCAGACCCCATATATTCCATTAGGAGTGATATATGGTGTCTCCCAATGCCTAATTATTAACTAGGAAGCGTGAGTAAATCACCATCAGCGTTAAGCCCTGATGTGTGAAGACAGAGTTAGGCAATTCCAGCATCAAAAGGCTTTGATTTGAAACAGATCCTGCTTTGCTTTCCCTCCTTCACCTCTTCCCTTGGCTTGCAGAGCCCCAGCCCGGTGTCCCAGGGCAGCACAGGGCACCGAGGGAGGCACAGCCCATCCCAGAGCTCAGCTCCAGGGCTCTGCTCCTGCCCACAGTGGGGCAGGACAAAGCACGGGGCAGAGGGCAGCTGTCCCTGCCAGCTGAATGCCCCTTGGCACGGAGTGCTGCAGAACCCCAAAGCTGTCCTGACACTGTGGATGTTCCCTGCTCAGTCAGAGAGAAAAAGAGAAAGATTTCTGCAGGGATAAGTCTGGGAAAAAGTCCTGGAAGAATGTAAACAATCTATTATTTTGTTTATAGATATGTTCTACCACACTGACCTAAGCCCAGTGCACCAATCAAGTGAAATACTTTTACTTTAAGACCAATGGAATGAATGTTCACAATGTTCTCTATAAAAGAGAGAGGTGCTTTTAAATAAAGATCATTTTTACCTGCTAAAGATGGAGTCTCATCATTCCTGTTCCTGCCTCAACAGTGACACTGCCACCAGAACCAAGACCCCTGAAGCACAGAGGGGTTCCCACAGAATTCCCTCAGGGAGCTCCCTCTGTGCCACTCAGAGGTGCACCCCAAGTCCACTGGGCACAAGCAGAGGGACAGGAAAATGCCACCAGGGAGTTGTTCCAGGGTAACACAGACTCATTTCTCATTTGAGAGGTCAATTTTCATTTTAGAGGTTAGGTCTCATTTTCATGCACTATCTATCAGTGTTTCTAATCCTACACTCGCTGACCTTTCTGATTTGCAGACCCCTATGAATTTCCAGTTCAGACAAAGAGCTAAGGAGAGCTGAAATCAGTCTCGTGACACAAAGCTCGCTCTTCTTAGACCTTACAGAGCAAACCAAATTTAAAAATAAGCACAGCTACAGATCCCCTGTCAAGCTCCCACTCAGTAGCCATGTAACAACACTTGGATTCCTACCAACACCAGAAAATATTTAAGTTTGCAGCTCAAACATTATTTTAAATCCCCCTTGAAATGCTTTTTTAAAACTTAATTTTTATATTTAATAAAATGCCAGTGGAAATCACTGGTCAGTTTCTTTTTAAAGCCCATTTTATTCAAATTCAGGTTTGTGTAAGATGCACAGATTTGCCTATTTTCGAAGAACCCATTAAGAGAAGCTCCAAATCAAGCTTTAAAATGTGTTATTAACCATCTACCCAGCCATTTGAAAGATACATGCCTGTGATAAGAGTATTGTATTGCCATTAACCTGTGGGATGGTTCGAGACATCTCTTATTCACACAAAACTCTAAATGCATCTAATTAAAGCCACAAGATCAGCTGTCCATATTAATCACTCACCGGTTTAATTAAGGTAAACCAGCTTGTCACAAAGCCAGGCTTCTCTATTCTTCACCATTATTGACTTTTAATAGTTCTCTGGATTAGAAATTCCTTGTTTGGGGCATGACCAAATTCCTGGGAGAGGACACCACACTGTGGGCAGGAAACTGCTGGGGACACGAGGGGAAATCTCCCCATCAGCCAGGTTTTCCAAAGGCACACAGGGGGGTTTAAGGACACTGACCTGGGGGTAAATCCCAGCTGTGGGGGAATGAGAACCCTCCTGGAAGGTTTTGGGTGATTCTTGGGTGTTCCCCCAGGACTGGTGGCCGTGGGCTTGTCACAAAATGCCCAAACCAGGGGAGGAGGGAGCAGGAGAGCAGAGGAAAAAAGGGATTATGGATATTCCCAATTCTCCTTAGGCATACCTGCTGCCAGAAGTGATGAACATTTGTTCTGGGAAGAGCTGCTACCAGTGGAACACTTAGCATATGAACACTAACCTAATTCCTGTTGGAAATAAACCAATTTCCACTCTCTCCTTTACCAGAGGAGTATTTCAACCTAACAATAAAATCTCCACTGTAGCATGTCAGAGCAGCAGCTCCCTGGTAGCAGGCTGGAATTTTAAGTCTTAATGCTGCAATATCAGCTGTAATGAATTCTACGTAAATATGACTTCTAAAAATAAAAATCCTTTTTCTTCCCTAAAAACCATGTATGAAGGAGAATTTAAAGGAAAAGGAAACGGGCTCCAGCCTCTCACTGCTGCCAGTAATGAGGAGCCTCCTGAAACACTTTAACTATTCCTACCCAAATAAAAATATTTCACTGTATTACTCAGCTCAGCTTTCCATCACCATCCAATATGGGTCATCACAATAAAAATTGTAACTGCTTATAAAACAAGTGAAGAATAGGAGAAAAGGCAAAGTGGGATGAACAGGCAGAAGAGAGTTAAATCCTGAATCATCACAAAATTCCACCAGACCCACCTGCTGAATTCCACTTAATATTAAGACCTGGACAAGAAAATTATTTTTCCAGAAGAAAAACAGATTAATTAAAGAGCTTTTTATTATAATGTATAATAAAACAGTGTAACTACCTATTCTGTTATCATTAACTTGTGCACATTCATCAAATCTGGTTCATTTTTACTTGCCTAATTTCACAGTGACACATAGAGGAAGCTGCTTTCCAGTGCTGTTCTTTACCTGAATGTTTACCTTTTAAGCAGCAATCAGAATAAATTCACAACTCTAAAATGTTATTTAGAGGAGTGCAAACGATCCCCAGGAAAGGCTGGATGTAGATTTAAAGAGGAAGGAAGCGGCAGGTGCTGAAATGCAGGCTGCAATCAGCGTTATGCACGGGGGTCAGAGGTTGTGAGCACCCCCAGCTCGCTGCTGCTGGCTCCTGGAGGAGCAGCTCCCTTCCCAGGTTTTATTTCCGTGCCCACATGCAATCCCACACACACAAAGCTCTGCTCAGCTATGACCCAGGGAAAGCAGAGCCATTCAGGGCCTTGTCAGCTCCATTGTGCTGCGCCCTCCCTGCTCTCAATGCAATGTTCAGCTCCAGCTCAGCGCCCTGACAAATAAAGGAAAGCACTTTATGAATCCAATTTAATTGGGAGGTGACAGAAAACACAGAGCCATTTTCCTCAGCCTCATCCCTGAACTGGCTCCAATCTCTGGCAAACCCCACCGAGCACAGGACACAAACTGGGGTGACTCCACAAACGCTGGAGCTGCACGAATCCCCTCCGCCAGGCAGCACCCTGGGCATGGAGGAGAGGGGAAGGGTGGATGGAAAGGGAGAGGAGGAGGGAGAGGGATCAAAAAAAGCCCAGCAAGAGAGGAAAATGGATGTGCAGCTGCCTGGCTGCTCAGCAGATGTCTGTGCGTGATGTACGAGGCCGGCAGAGGCTGTCGGAGCTGCTGCCAAGGACTGGCGAGTGATTAAAGCCTGCACCAGCCTCAGCTCTGCATTTCCAGGCCGTGGGGTGCCCACAGTGGCACCCATGCCCGGCTGTGCTGCCAGATGTTGTGGCTGGTGCTGCTCCTGCAGCTGGAGCAGCAGGGAAGGCAATCTGCAGCGCTGCCCTCCGGAGGGGCCGCGCCGAGCCCTGTCACCCTGTCACCCATCCTTCACCTCTGCCCGGGCCTCAAACTGCTCCAATTTGCTGCCACTTCCCTCTTGGGAAATGGCCAAGATACAGCTGTGCCTGGCAGACCCATTTGTTTTACTCAGGTGATTCTCTTCCCTCAATGACCTCTATTAGTTTAAGTTTTAATTTAGATTAACCCCAGCACCCCAATTAACCAGTGAGGGGAGAAGCTAAGCTGGGCCTGCTCATATTTCTGAAATCACAATTTAGCACAGTTACAGTTATTAGAGGGAAAGGTGGGGACACTCATCCATTGCTGTTTTCTTTTAAAGAGTTTAACATTTCATGGCCAAGAAACACCTTCTCTGCACACGTCCTTGGGCTGTCAACCTCAGCTGTTTCTCCACTCCATGATTTTGTAACACCAACTTCACTTCTGTGTTCTTAGGGTCCAATTTGCCCCAAAGCTGAGCTTCTGGACCCTAAACTCCACCTCAGCAGTATCTCAACAGATTTATCTTTATTAAGCTTTATCTTCAATCCCTGCTGCCGACAGGTCCTCTCCCATCACCACTGGAAGCCTGGCACCCTCACATGGCACCAGCTCTCTCCTGTTCCCCTAGCACTTTCCTGGCCACTCTAATGACTATTCAGATTGAAAAATCTGTCCTTCCAGTGATATGATATTTGTTTAGTCCTGAAGTTCAGGCTCTGTGTGGATTATCAAAGCAGGCAGAGGTTTCCACACACTGGGAAGGGCTTACCGTGACATATTCCTGAGCATGTGACAATTCCAATTTTCATAAAGCTGGCACTGTCTTCATTAAATGAACTACAAACACAGTGTTTTCCTGCACTCGGTGCAGATTCCTTCCTTCTAAGAATTTTGCAAATAAAAGGAATAACTGGCCTGGATCCAAGCTGGCCCAATTCCAAGAGAAGTGCTGGAGCAGCCCAGGAGCTCTCCCATCCAGCAAGTGAATGAGATGATTTAGGCTGAGACAAGAGCACATTTCAGTGCTCCTGAGGCTCTCCTGGCATTGTTTTTCCTAAGGGGGCTCTGTCCACAGAGACAGAGAGGATTCAGAGCCTTTTTTCCTGTGCTGTTCCCCAGGCAGAGCAACAGGCCCAGCTCCTGCAGCTCTGACACGCTCAAGCACCAGCAGCAAGTTCACATCCACAGGGCAACTTCAAACTCACACAGCCCTAGAGCAAAAACTGAGAGCAGAGTGCCCTGAGGGACTTGCAGAGATTTTGGGAGTTAAAACAGGAAACTGAGTTTTTTAAAGAGAAATACGGAGCACAGAACCAAGTGCATTTTCTCTGTAAGTATTAAAACCCAACTGGAGTCGTAATTGCAACACACATTTACCATCCCCTACCTGGTGGTAAAAGTCATCATCATCAAATATCTCCTCATCGATGTCCTTCAGGTGCCTGTTGGAGTCTGAGGGGGGCAGGACTTCCTGCAAGCATCAAGGAAATACTGAGAGCTCATATGTGCACATTTCTGCCCCTAACTCCAGAGACATCCAGCAGCAGCTTGTAAACACACTTGATGATGTGAAGGAATGGAGAAAAGCTCCCAACATAACCAGCTTTTAAGGACCAGGAATACATTTAAAGGCAAGGCAGAAACGCTGCCAATGCCAAAATAGATTTATGATGCCTTTACTGGGAAATAAATAGGACTGTGAAAAGTCTTTCTGGCTAAATACTACAGATATTTTTTTATGTAATGGCAAAAATACATCTTGCAAGTCCAGTAATTCTACCTGATCTCTCAGAATTGAGTATTTATTCATTCTTAAATACTAAATTAATAAAGGGCTTACTACTAACATATTCTGGAGGTTATATGCAGTATGATTTTTAAAGGGACTTTCTGGGTTAAAGACTCTAAACTGCAGAGTGAAAACCAAGTTTTGCTGCCACTACCTCAAAAATCAGATTTAGTGAGCAGCACAGGAGGGGCACAATCCCAGCTCAAGGAAAACCTCGTTTTCCCCTGTCAGGAGCTGGGATAGGAGATAAAGCAAACATCACAAAACTTGGGATTTCAATGTTTTTCCTTAGCCATTACACCGCAGGAATCAAGAATCAGACACCTCCTCCTACACCCACCTCCCAAACAAGCACACCAGCTGCCGAAGGCTGGGCTGAGGGCTCAGCAGAGTTCCCAGGATGAGTCAGAGAAATAAAACCCCTCCTTACCGAGCTGTCGGGCTGAGGGGCCGGGGCAGGCTGCTGCTCCTGCTTGCCCAGCACGGTGTAGAGGGAGCGGCGGGTCTGGGTGCGCCGCAGCAATCGCTCCCTGTCCAGCAGGACGTGATCGATCTGCGCCAGCACCGAGCGCTCCAAGGCTCCGAAGCCCTGCAGGGCACCAAGCAGTGTCAGATCACACACACAGCCTCTCCTCAGGCACCACCGGGCCCTCTCTATCTCCCCATGTCACTGCATAAGCAGCTCCAGCAGCAGGAGGGGATCTGCAGCTCGTTGCAGGGATTTCTGTGAGGATTTTTTATTTGTTTCTCCCTCGCTCTCTCTTCCCAACCTGAGGCAAGTTGATGCCTGGCTTAATAAAATGCCTTTGCTGTTCTGGTTCAGATTAACTTCTCCTTGATTAATACCGACTCAGAGATGTGAGGAGACCCCGGATCTCTGGGTGAAATGATTACCCATTGTATTAAAGCCTACACTTCATGGAGGGGGAGAGCCTCAGAGGGCCCTGCTTCTGGGAGGAACCACAAACAGCTCCTGCAGCAGCAGAGTGACATTTTCCCCGAGATTATTTGCTGCTGGAGATTGGCTGTGATGGGATGTCTGGCTGACAGAACTCAGAAACTACCAAGAGATACCTGACACTGTCCCAGGTTGCTCCCAGCCCCGTCCAAGCTGGCCTTGGACACTGCCAGGGATGGGGCAGGCACAGCTGCTCTGAGCACCCTGTGTCAGGGCACTCATAGAGAAGAATTTATTCCATCTACCCCACCCAAATTTCCCCTTTTTCAGTATGGACTTGCTCCCCAGATCCCTGCTCCATGAGAGCCATGCCAGCACACACAAACCAGGCCTTGCCTTCCCCATCTTGCCAGTTGCCAGCTTGGTCTTGTCGTGCCACTTCTGCAGGGTGCTGTTCCTGTAGGTCCTGAAGTCCTTGTAGCGCTTGGCTATGAACTCAGGGTACTCCTCAAACTTCAGCTTCCGTTTGGGGAGGCTCCTCCTCTTCTCCTGAGCCTTCTCCACTGGCTCCTCATCGCTGCTGCTCAGGATTTCATCCTCACTGGAACAAAAGCACTCAGGATAAACACCCTGTCCCTCCCTAAGGCAAAGTGGGAGTCCTTGCTGGCCCCTCCACACTGATATTTTTGTTAAAAGCCCCATGATTTAGTCCCTGCTCCATTATCAGAAATATTCCAAACCACACTTCCCAGAAGGAATTCAAGTAACAGAGTGTCTGTCACGCAGACACAGCAGCAGAGTGAGGGTGGTCAGGAAGGCTGGACACCAAAGGGTTCAGGAAGTTCTCATCTCCTTTTGCATTTACCTCTCAGTTTTTGCTTGCTTTCCATCCACCAGATGCCTCGTGCCTGGGTACTGATAAAGCAGCTCGTCCTGAAGCTCCACCAGCACTTTCAGCAAGGCCTCCAGGGTTTTACAACCTGCAGAGCAAGAGACACAAGTGATGACATCTGATCTATGGGGGAAACTTTAAACCATGACCTGGCTGGTTTAATGAGGGGACTCCGATCAGAAAAGCAGAACTGCAGACCCAGGAAGAGAGAAAGGGAAGAAAAGATGGGGTGGAGGGGTGTAAATTGATCAATACACGGTGTGAATGTGATTTTTACTGGCATGAGCAGCTGCACCCCAGGGTGTTCACACACAGATCCTGAAGGGAGATGTGATGCTGTGCAAAGGCTTTTGCAGCTGGAGTTTTCCTGTATCCATGCAGTGCCTGTTCCAATGGCTGTGGGTTCTGCAAGGACACACAGCTCCAGCTGACTGTGGGACAGGTTAACTGCACACTGCCACAGCATCTGCTCTTCAAAAGCAGTTCTTCTGTGGCAACCAACAAGCCTCCCTGCAGAATTCTCAGACAGAAAACAAGTGTCTGCCCAGGCCCACACAAACTGTCCCCCTGCACATCCATCACAGGGCCAGCTCTCCCCGGTGAAACACTTGGCACAGCCCCACCCCAAACCCAAACTGACCTTACTCTGGCTGGCAGAGCACGTGGGTTTGTGTGGAGAGCAGGAGCTGGGACCTTCCCCAGAGCTTCCCCTGGTGCCTCCTCTGCCATGGAGCCAGTGGGGCTGCTCTGGTAACTCCCCAGCCCCCCTTTGTGCATGGCACAAAAAGATCAGGCAGAACTTTCCCCCGCTCCATTTTTTTTTTGTTTATTTCTGCTCTTCAGTGGGGGACACAGAGATCATGGGTAGAGTGAACAGCAAATCTTCCTCAGGCAGACAGAGGCAGAAATCAGCCCAGACACTCAGAGGTCTCAATCTCCTGTGTGTTCCCACTGTGATATTGCTCAGTTGTCACCACCTTCAGATAAATTATGGCCTGACCTCAGTAGCAGCAGTGTCAAGGAGAAGATGCTTTAAGATTTCTGTTGCAGATCAGCTGTTGGACTCGCCCTCCCTGAGCCCATGGTTCATTATAGATACACTCTGACAACTCCTCTATATAAACCTATTAACGGATTAGGTTTGCTGCACTTGTAAATCAGACGTGTGTGAGCATCAAAACAATTCCACCAGACAAACAGACAAAAGCCCTTAAAAATGCATTTGTTGTAGGTGTCTGCAGCTGAAGCATCACTTGCAGGAGCCAAGTGCCCCCACCCTAGCCTGAGTGCACAGCTTACACCAGAAAAATCCTTCCCACTGCCTGCAACACAGGCAAATGTCCCCAGAGCTTCCCAAACTGTTTATTTTCTCCCTGCCGCCTCTCCTCCAGCAGCAGTGCTAATGCACCCCAGGCAGCTTTGATCCTGGCAATTACAACTGGAGTAGCACTCCAGCCCTTCTGGGGTATAGCAGGGCCGTGGTGAGCAGGCAAGGAAATAAAGACAGGCTCAAGCTGCTCCAGGCTATGAGATCCAGACCCCAGCAGAAGTGGGGATGGGGAGCAATTTTATTTGGAGTGAAGGGGCTGGAGAGGGCAGGGAAGACAATGACCGTGTGGCTAACCGGGTGGGAGGGCTAATTATTCCAGGCAGTGGCTTCATCAGGAGCCTCTTACAGCTGGGTAATTTCCCTGTTCTCAGTTCTCATGCATTTAATGGCATTATTGGATGGCATTCTCACTTCTACCGTTGGCTGCTTAAGTGTGCTGTAAACTCAACTTCAGAAGCCAAGTGTCACCCTGCTCTGCTCTCCTCCCGTCCAGCCCTGCCCTATCCATCTCACATTTCATTGCTGAAGGGGCTGCTTTCCCCCCAGCCTCCTCCTCATCTCCTCTTCCCTCTGAAGCCCCTTTACATCACCTGCTTTGGGGCAGAGTCTGGCCCCATTTGTGAATGAAGGCAGCACAAACCCAAACTGCTCCATGGATGCAAACTGGGTCACTTTGAGAGGAGGCTGGACACTGACTGACCCTCCCACCCACCCCCAGCAGGATTTTCGTAATGCTGCTCCTTGTCTGAAACCAGCACACAACAAACCTGGCTGCAATATAACCTCCAGCTCAGATGGGACTCGGAGTGCCTGAGGTGAGACACTGCCTTGGAAGAGTCACTTTCCAGAGTCCACAGGAGCCCCTTCATTTTGTGTCCAGGAGGGAAAAAGTTGTTCCAGACCCACCCAGGATGCTGGGAGCCAGCACCAGGAAATCAGTGTGCCTCAATACTCCTCTTCTGTCCTGCTTTCATCCAGGCTGGAAGCAGCCCTGGAGTATTTAGCTCCATTCAGGGATAGCACTGCCACGGATCCCAGTGCCAGGAGACCCACCAGAGATGGGTCCTGCTGCTCTCAAACCACCCAAAAGCAATTCTGTCAGTGCCAGGGGGTGTGGACAGACTGGAGTGGGGCTGTGGCTGCAGGGACTGACCCCAGAGCTGCCCTGGAATCCATGCAGTGCCCACGGGGATGGGCTGCCAGGGGGCTGCTGTGCTCATCCACACTCCAAGGCAGCATTCCCACAGCTTCCCACACAGCTGCTGCACGCAGGGACACTGAATCCATGGGAAAACCCTTCCCAGGATGGACCAGCAGGAACCACCACCTACCCAGCACACAGCTCCACTGCACAGCCCTGCCAGCACTGGAAATTGAGGAGATTTCCCCCTCAATTCAACCTGGGGCTCTGGCATCACAGGAATACCAGAGGCATGCAGTGCTTTCCATTCTCCCTGCCCCTGCACAGGGGAAGCACTCACACAGGGCAGCAGCAGCAATGCTGGAGTGAGGGGATGCAGAGCAAAAGCTGAGCTGGGAGCACTCCCCTGCCCCCATGGACACCCCCATGGACACCCCCATGTCCCCACCAGGCAAACCACAAGAGGAGAGGAGCCCACCCTCTGCTCTGCTCTGCTCTGAAAGGCTGCACACAAGGAGCAGGATCTCCACCCAGTGCACAGGTTTAGCACTGGGATGAAGAGGGGGAATCCTCCCTCCCTTCAAGGGCTGTGGGACAGGAGTTAAACTCCAGGTCAAAATGGCCCTCGACGGGCTGGCCTCGGAACAATGCTCCCCATTCACAGCCAGCAGCCAGCCACTTGCACTCCTCATCCCCAGCAATTAATCCCCCACCAAACACGTTTGATTAAATCTTTTCAAGCAAATCCTTTGCTTTGCTTTTGTTAGTTCACTTCTTGTCAACATCTATTAAAATATGCCTTTAATTCTCCCACAATCTTAAAAAACACCGATTCCACTGTCTTCAACTTTAATCAACTGTATGGCCGGCATTTTTCATTTCATAATAATGTGCTGTTTGGAATTCAAGAGGCAGGCTCAACATCAATCATTCGGCAAGAATTTTTCCACTGCAATAAATATGCAAATGAGGAAAGCCAGTCAGTCGTATTTCAGGCCCGACTTGCTAGTGTTTTAAAAAAGACACAAATTTATTAATTGCCGTTGGCCAGCGGAATCCTATTACTTTGGGCATTGATTACAAAGCTGTGTGAGTGATTATTGTGCAACTCGCAGGCTATCCAGGCATGAGGAAAAATTATTAAAGCAAGGCAGAGATTATCAACTCGGAATAACAATAAGCCTTAACATTTTAGGCCTCTAACTTCTTCAACAAAGAATTACGCCGCAGCTCCAGTGTATCATAATTCTGAAGCCTGTCAGTATTACTTTTGGAGCTTGCTCTCTATTCCCAGCAGCAGGACGACGTTCCCAGCCAGGAAAAGGAGGGGGAATTCCTCCAGGTGTCACATCTCAGACATGGGGCTGTGGACAGGAGCCTGGATGGAATTCCCAGTGTGGAAGGAACCTCTGCAGGAACAACGTGGGGCAGGCAGGACGCCAGCAGCTCCAGCCTGAGCATCCCAGGGTCCCAAAGCCACATGGCACAGAAATAAAGAAATAATTCTGTTGGATAGGCCTCAGACAGGAGCTCCAAGAGCCAGCCCAGACTCAGTGTTAGGCTAAAGGTGATGTTTCACAGGTGGTGTGGTTACACTCCCATTTCTCACAGACTTCAGCACAAAGCACTGGGAAATCTGTCCAAATTTAGGTAATTATGGGAGCAACACTCCTTTCATGTTTCCCAAAACAAGGAGTTTGGGAAATTTTGCCAAATGATAGGAGGAAAAGGACCAACTTTGCTGCTGACAGCAAAGGTCTGCTCCACACCCAAGCACAGTTTGCTGGTTCTACTGGAATGCAAATTATTCAAAAGCCTTTGCAGAGGGGAAAATTGTATTCCCTGGGCACAAGGAGCCAGGGCTGCACCTCCCTTCCACAGCAGTGCTTCAGCTGACTCCCAGAGAGCTCCAGAACAGTCTCAATTTAGCCCTTTCACTCCAATATTACTGCATCTGACAGGGAGGACAACAGGATCAGACACAGATGAGTTTGCTAAAAGTAAAGAAAATAACTGGATTCAACAACAGAATAAAGGCTGGGTATTCCAGGGTTTATTAGAAGGGGACTGGGGGAGGGGGAGAGCTGAGGAGGAGAGAAAGAGAAACACTTCCTTGAAGTTCATGCTCTGCTGATTCACCTCAACCATCATCTTTTGATATCAGCCCAAACCAGGGAGGGGATGGGGCTGGCAAAAATGAGATTTATAAAAACTGATGCTTTCCATTACTGGAAATGCAAAGAAGCTGACAGCACACATTCCTGCCTCTGCCAGCCTGGAGGCCCCAAGTACATGGGCAAGGAGGAGAAAGGAAGAGGAAATGTGAGATTTCATTGTTATATCTGGGTATTAAGGCCAGAAGAGAACATCAGCCCATCCAGACTGACCTCCCCACATAATACCAGGCCATTAACTATATTTATCACGACAAGCCCCGAGTTTCCATCTCAAGGTACCAAATTAATCCGACTTGGCTGACATTTGCACACACTTGTCTGGACACTTTTAAAGCCTTTGTTTCCCTGCATCTTGTTTGTGCAGTACACAGACTAACATGCACAAATATTTAGCTAAATTCAGTTTAATTAGCTATTAATCTTGAGAAACTCAGGTGTAGGCAAAGCTGTCTGAGTGTGGTGTAATCCCACGGGCTGGGTTCAGCTGGATCAGGTCACCAACCAGGGACTGTCCCAGCATTTCCTGCACTAAAATTTTAGGCAGATTTCAAATAAAACTCAGACATCACCAATGAACAACACACATAGCTGTGGATATCACCTGTAAAATCATTTTGCCACACCCATTCATGAGAAGGAGACAACAATTCTGCTCAAAAATACTGAATACCACAAGCCAAAGGCCTTGGCACTCTGAGAGGGAGGGCAAGAGATTTTTCTCCGAAAACAGCCCAAACCTGGATGTTAAATAAATGTCCTGCATTTCTCCACTACCTCCCACACAGAATTCCTGAACAAAGCACAGACAGTAATGACAAACCACAAAATACCTTCCTGGTACTGCTCACAGCCTGAATTCTGCATGTGCCCAAAACATCCTGGGCTCCATGACCCAGCTGAACCCTCACACAGCAACTACAGAGCTCCAGACCTCAGCCCTGCTCCAGTCTGCAGCCTCTCCCTCCCACTCACTGGCACAGACAGCACCCCCAGAACGGCCCAGGAGCTCTTCATCCTCACTGAGCTCTTCATCCTCATCCTCACCAAAAGCTCTCTGTGCCATATTCCACCAAATGTAGAAAAAAAGGATCCGATTCCTTCATTTCTTTCTGCTGAGAGAAAAGAGTCTTCTAATGATATCAACAGTCCCAAAAGGAGTTGAACAGATTCCCCATGAGATCAGAGAGGAGAGGTGAAATTTGGGGACGCCTGCATCCACACCCATTTCAATCACAACCAACCCTCCAGGAACTGACAGGGCTGGTGCTTTTTGTATTCATAAAGTGTCCAGACGAACACAATTCAATTAAAATGAACTACCAGTTTTAAGTGGGCTAGATCTGATCACAAGAATTTACACTCAGGCTTGAAACCCAGTTCTGCTGTCACACATTTGTGCAGGCTCCCAGTAAAATCTTCAAAGCAAGAATATATTTAAGTCCACGATCCTGCCTAGCACCAATTAATCCTGTAACTGCTCCGTGCCTCTGGAAACTGTGTAATCTGCCTGTGCCTCAGTTCCCCCCTCCCTGTGACACTCCCTGCTCTGTATGAATGCATTAACATCTCCAGATGGAGGTGTGGATATGCTGCAGATCCAAAAACCACCCAGGAACAGAGGTGAGAACAGAATTACCAGGGAGTTCTGGGCTGCTGAGTCCTGCAGGCTCCCCTTAAAAATTCCAAGCCTGTGTCAGTAAATCCCATTCCATCACAGAGCTGCTCCCACCCAGCTGTGTCCAGGTGAGGGGAGGGGGGAAGGCCTTGCCATCCTCTCTCCCAGGAAGTGGAACAGGTTCTCTGGCACCTACAGCAGACTGGATTTTATCCACAATCAGTCCTGCCTAATCAGGGTCTTCAACATGACTTACCAACATGTTGTGGAGGATGTAAAAATACTATTTTAAAGACTGAGATTAAGAGAGCCCAACAAAAATCCTCATTAAAAAGACACTGAGAACATACTCATACACTGAGACTAAACAGAATCCTTCCCTCTCTCTTAAATGTCAAAATATTGCAGAACCAACCCAGAGGAAAATGAAAATACTCAGGGTGAAGCACTCAGAGAGAAAAGTCCAAATGTGCTGTTTAGTTCCAAACCACAGAATCTGTCATGGGACAGGTACACATGACAAAAGTCCAGCTCAGGAATTATTCCAGATGGGAGCACAGTTCTTTCCCAGCACACTCACCACAAATTCACACCTGTTTCCACCGCAGAAACATTTCTGGGTCACTCAAAGTTTTAGGAACAAAACTCCAACAACTTCCTTTCCCAGAAGGCAACAAAGCCCTATGGGGCTTTTTTTTTTTTTTTTTAATCTGATTCACTTTATTCAGGTTTATTTTATTACTGATCACAAACCTTGGTGGAACTTCAGCACAGTTCTCCAAAGCGTAAATAAGTTAATATTTGCTGTTGGTTCCTCCACTGAGCAAATCCAGCCCCACACCCCCTGCAATCTACTTTTACCAAGCCCACTACTTCCTCCATTTCTTGAAATTATCTGCAGCTTATGCTGAGGAATAGAAATGTGGGATTCTGGTATTTTCTCTCAATCCACTGGCAGATGGAGACAAAGCCAAAAATACCCCAAAACCCCACACAAACGCAGTTTACATTTCAGGGACCTCCTGAACTCTTGCAAAAGGAAAGCACAGCCACTTGTCCCTTTAAAGTCGTGCAATTTCCATCAGTTTCTGGCAAAAAATGTTCCTCACCTGGGTTTCAAGTGCTCCCAGTTTAGTATTTTAACTAGAATTAGAAAGGAAAAGCTACAGGCCTGTAATGAGAAGCTCAGGGCCTTTGAGGATGAAGAGATTTAATTCCTTAAAGCCCTTGTTACCTCCTTGTCCCTCAATTATTTGTGGGTTATTTTGTCACTCTATCAAGATTTAACACAACAAGCCCCAAACACTGGAACTGTTTAATTCCTGACACTGGATGTGGCTCCACCAATGTTTATCCCACCTCTACTTTGGCTCTTCCTTGGCCTTGAGGGGATTTTTGGAGACAATTTCAGGAGATCCCCTTCCAGCCTCCCAGCACAGTGAAATGAGAGTGGCAGGCCTGCAATCTGTGCACAGCCACAGCACAGAAACTTGCACCTTGCACTCCTTTTCTATGTAAATAATGCAAGGATCCTGCGGGAACATGCCAGGGATTGGAATTTTTAATTAATGGGTCTCTTTAATGTGCAAATCAGGAACAGATTGCAAATTCTGACTCGCATTGATTATGAAAAACATTAATTGAACGTGCAAGACCCCAAACAGAGGCAACATCTCAAGGCCTGGACCAGACTGGAAGATGCAGTGCAGGGGAATACAAATCTGTCCTGGAGAACAGCACCTTGGAATTGTGAGCTGGGAGGGTTTGTGTGTGCAGGACATTAAACACTGGACATTTGTGCTGCTTTCAGAGCTCAGCCACTCTGATCCCAGCACTAAAAACCAGCCAGACTCGGGTGTGCAAAACAGGAATAAACACGAGCTCCATGACCACAGTTTGGTCTCACATCTGTATGTAAAAAGGGCGGCAGAAAAAAAAATCTGGAATATAATTAAAGATTTTAAAAAAGAGGGAAATAAAAAGTAAGACAGCACAAACAAAGCAATGCTGTCTCTTTAAACAGAAATTCATCCTATATAAATTATGGCCATAAACTTTTCCTGCAGTGCAGCCTAATTAATTCTTGTTCTATACACAAAGGGAAATGCTGGGTGACAAATGGGTGTGAAGCCTGAAAGCTGCCAGGTCTGCAAAACATTTTCTACTTCAATTTATAAGCAATTTTGCAGTAAATCATCTACCAGAACCTGAGATCTCAGGAATCTAAGGTTGTCCAAAGCATGTTGTAACATTAAAAAAAAAAATCATAAAAGATTACAAAAATAATAAATTAAACATTTTAAGTTTTGTAACCTCCGGTCTCAAAATCTGGAAAATGAGCATGACCTTGCCATTTATTTTCACCCAGGTTTGGCTTTAAAACTGCAAATGGATGGAGAATTGCTGTCTACTCTTTAACACAATTACACTCCAGCCCTTAGGGAATTCCAGCACCACAACAGGGCTGTCCTGAGTAGGAGATACCCAAGAGGAAAATACACAAAGGACCTTTTTCCAATTCAAAAAATTCAATCTTTCTCTGAGCACAGAGCAGAAATTTCATGAGAAATTGAAAGATTTGGAGAAAATTACTGGAAACACTCTTGTCCAGGAGCTCTGAGAGCACTGAGAGCCTCCTGACTTCAGCAGCCTGCAGGGTTCACCCCGAGTCTGGCATTTTGGCACCCAGTCTTTTGTGCAGCTGGAACACCAAATCCTTCCCTCCTGTTCCACGAGGATGACGAAAATGTGCCAGATTTATTTTGTGGGTTTGGACAGAAGTGCTGAGGCTGCCCTGAAAGGAGAGCATCATCCAAGCCAAAGCAGTGCCCATGCCATGATGATCCCCAGTCCTGTCCGAGGCTGAGGCTCATCACATGCAAGTGTAGCAGCAGTGGTAGAATGTTCCTAAATTCAGCATTTGCCACCTGTCAGCTTGAGATTTCCTCTGCTAACACTGCCCATGTCACTCCAGCTCTGTGCTCTGTCCTCACAGATGAGCCATGAACACAAACCAAGCCCTGAGGATCATCAGAGTGAACTCCCTGCCCAGATGGTGAGGAGAGGGGCAGGAGGGGATCATCCAGCACTTCTTAGCAGTGGAGTTTCCCTCAGAGCTCTGCACAACTGAGGGATCAGCCTCTGCAGCACTGGGGACACTGCACTCCATGCTTGTGGGTGTATTTTGCTTATGGGAAATACCAAAATGTCAACCATTGTTTCTGTTAAAGGTCTTTAATGATATTGCATCTTAGACCTGTAATGAAACATGGAGCTGGGGCAGCTTGTAATGCATCTCATTAAGGACATTAATAACGTGTGTTCCACTGAAAGGTCAGCACAGCATTGGTGGGAGTTTGCCTTTTTGTCCTTAATCACTTCCTTTCAAGCAGCAGAGCCAACTTCAAAGCAGAAAGCAGCTCACCTGTAACTGCAGGTAAGCTGGTTGCCCTGCCCTAAGACACAGGATCAAAACTTGCTGCAGGACCAAGGTTCAGGTCATGTCTGATGGCCCAGACACCTCTGTCCCTGTGCATTCACCTCAAGGCCATAAAAAAGGTGTCCAGATATAAAAACTAAACAGACCCACACCACACTGAAGCCCAGCACTTTGCACTCACCCACTGCAGCCTGCACGTTATGATTTCATATTGGAGAATCTACTACAGCTCTCATCTGATCAGTGTGATCAGCAGTGATCTCAGGAACGAACAGATGAAGGAGCACCACGCTGGAATTCAGCTGCACAGCCCCTCCTTTGGGCTGCACAGCCCCTCCTTTGGGCTGCACAGCCCCTCCTTTGGGCTGCACAGCCCCTCCTTTGGGCTGCACAGCCCCTCCTTTGGGCTGCACAGCCCCTCCTTTGGGCTGCACAGCCCCTCCTTTGGGCTGCACAGCCCCTCCTTTGGGCAAACCTTTGCATTCACTGCACAAAGCTGGTACAAGGTGTCTCTGCACAGAGCACCCCAGCTCTGCACTGGACAGCAACAAGCAATTGTTTGTAAGGGTCTGAGCAAAGGAGAAAGATGAAAAGGCTCTTACAGCTCTCCACAGCGTTGTCAAAGTCCTGTCCCCCCTCCTGTCTGAACCTGGGGTAGGTGTCTGGCTGGGGCAGCCTGTTGGCAGTCATGAGCACCTTCTGCATCTTGATCCTCCCTTCCATCAGCTGGTCCCACAGGGCTTCACAACAAAAAGGAAACAAAAGAATCAGTTAGCAAGACAAAGCACTTGCTCCTGGTGAAGGACCTGACAGCTCAGGCCCTCTCCTCAGGGCTGCACTCCTCCTGCTCAGGGCAGCCTTGGCCAGCACAAAATGGGTGCCACGAGTTGTCTCTGGACAAGGCAAATCCCAGCTGCAACTCTGTGAGCCACAGCCCAAACCACCCCTCTGCTGCACTGGTTCAAAGGACAGCCTGCACACAGAGGTTTGAGCTCACACAGGAAGAAATGGCACTGGGGGAGTCACACTTTGGAAAGAAGCAAACTGATCCCAGCAGGAGCAGTGCAGAAAGCTCCCAAACCCAATGGCCCCATGAGGATATTCAGCACTGGTTCAGTTAAGCTCATGGATAAATACACTTCACATCAGGAGCTGTTGCAGCAGCAGCGACACCAGAACATCTGGCACAACATCTGCACGCATGTGGGGCTGCTGCAGCATGCACAAGCAGGGTGCTGGCAGCACCTCAGCATGCTGAGGGCTCAGGCTGGTTTTACCCTGCCAGCAAACACACAGCAAACATGCACAAACCTAGCTGGTTCCTCACAGCTTTGCCCTTCTCCACTTCTTCAGACTCCTGTCCTCTGGAGAAGGTCAGCACTCCCCCATCGTCTTCGTTGTCTTTGGTTTCTTTTCCGTCATCGTGGTTTTCACTCCCAAATTCTTCCTCCTCCTCCTCCTCACTTCCTTCTTCCATGTCAGCATCATCTTCACCCTCCTCTTCATCCTCCCCTTCACTGCTCCCTGCATCATCCATCCCCTCTGTAAACTTCTCAAAGTCTGTGATACTCTGGGAGCTGAACTCTGGTGCCTTGGCCTCTTCATCATCTTCCAAGTCATCCTCCTGCTCACTGCCAGCACTGCTGGGCTTCTCCCTGCCCTTAGTGCCAACACTGTCCTCCTCTTCTGAGCCTTCACTGACACTGTACCAGTCATCTAGTGCTTCTTCAGCTAATAAACGAGAGAAAAAAGTTATTTACTTGGCAGGGAAATTCACCAGCAGCAGCTCAGGTTTGGGCTGTTTGAGGTCCAGTTTAACTGTAGCTGCTCCTTGCCCTGAGCTTTGCCAGGCTCAGTGCTGACATCATGGTCTGCCAGCAAAAAGGGGGGGAAAAAATGAGATTTCTTACCAGATCCTTCTTCAGACAGAGCATCTCCCCAGAGCTCTTTCTGCAAAGCTTTCCGAGACGTGGCTTTTCCACTGTACCTCTTATCAGCTTCCAGGAGAGAGGCTGAGGCTCTTTTCCTGATATTGCCAACAGGCAAAATGTCATCCGTGGTTTCATCCTCAAATCTGTCAATCACTTTAGCAACTGTAGCTGTGGAGAGGAGAAAAAAAGGGAAGGGGTGTCTGAAACTGAGCTGAATTCCAGTCTGGAAGGAGCCCTGGGAAGCTCCTCACGCTCTGGTACAACAGTGCACTGCACAGGGGAACAGGAACTTTGAAAAGAGCAGGAAAGGCACACAAATAATTTCCTGCAAGGGGGAAAGGCTCCTGCATGAAGCAGAAGTGCAGCAGGGTCTCCGAGTCCTTCACATGGAGGGCTCTGCAGAGCTGCAATGCCTTCACTCACTTCATGCTTGCAGATTAAAATTCAGATGCACTCTGGCCTCTTGCTCTATATACAAGCCATATAAACACATACATTGCACTGTGGTTTTTGCCCTCCTTCATCCCCATCTTCTCCAGGACACAGAGCAGAGCAGTCCAGCCCAGAGAACACATCCCACCTCTCCCCAGCCTGTGCCAAATTACAGTGAGCGACTCAAATCACTGAGTGCCCTTAATGTGCGTTTGGAAACCTTAATGCCTGCTTGGAGTGCTTGTTAGAGGCAGAGGGGGGCAAAAACATCTCCTGCTCATAACCAAAGTAACAAGATCTGCTACAGGTACAGTCACTCCAGGCAGCAGAGGATGGGCAGGAGGGGCAGATCCTTCCAGCACCTCCTGGAACCCTCAGTCTGGCACCAGCGCTCGATGAAGCTCTCCCAGAGCAGCAGCGGCTGCCCCGGCAGTGTCCCGGGCCGGGCTGGATGGGTTTGGAGCAGCCCGGGACAGTGGAAGGTGTCCCTGCCATGGCACGGTGGCACTGGCTGGGCTCTGAGGCCCCAAACCCAAAGCAGTCTGGGATTCTGTAAAGTCTGGAACAAAATTATGGTTACTAAAACAGGAAAACACCTCTGCTGAGCACGGTGACTTCCTCGGTGGTAATTAAAGCGTTTTTACAAGGACACTCCCGCTCTCACCAGCCTGCAGGCCAGAACCGGGCTAGGCCCAACACAGGCCCGACGCCGGGGCTGGCCGCAGCCCTGAGAGAACCGATCCCGGACTCATCCCCGACCCACAGCGGCTCGATGGACTCCGTGGCGGAGGTAACCCCGAGCCCCGACCCAGCCGCGGTCCCCGCGGTCACCCGGGCCCGGCGGGACCCGGCCCGCCCCGCCGCCACGTGCGGCCGCTCCGGCAGCGCCCGGGCCGCCCCCGCCGGCCCCTCCCGCCGCCGCCGGCCCCGGTACCGAGCGTCCCTTCCCCGGTGCTCCCGCACCTTCCTCCGCATCGTCCTCGGGGTCCCGCGGGCCGGGCCGGGGGTCCAGCAGCTCCTGCAGCCGCAGCGCCAAGGGCGCCGCCATCTTGGGGGGGCTGGGGCGGGGCGGGGCGGCGTGAGGGGACGGGGCGGGGCGGGACGGGAAGGGAGCCCGGGCCCGCCGGGATCCACCGGGAACGAGCCCGGGATCCAACCGAAATCCAACTGGGAACAAACCCGGGGTCCAACCGGGAATGAGCACGGGATCCAACCGGGAACGAACCCAGGATCCGACCGGGAATGAGCACGGGATCCAACCGGGAATGAGCCCGGGATCCAACCGGGAACGAGCCCGGGATCCAACCGGGAATGAGCCCGGGATCCAACCGGGAATGAGCCCGGGATCCAACCGGGAATGAGCACGGGATCCAACCGGGAACGAGCACGGGATGCAACCGGGAATGAACCCGGGATACACCCGGGAACGAACCCGGGATCCAACCGGGAGTGAATCCGGGATCCAACCGGGAACGAGCACGGGATCCAACCGAAATCCGTCTGGGAACGAACCCAGGATCCAACCGGGAACGAACCCGGGGTCCAACCGGGAACGAGCACGGGATCCAACTGGGAACAAACCCGGATCCAACCAGGAATGAGCCCGGGATCCAACCGAAATCCGTCTGGGAACGAACCCAGGATCCAACCGGGAACAAACCCGGGATCCAACAGGGAGTGAACCCAGGATCCAACCGGGAATGAGCACAGGATCCAACCGGGAATCCAACCGGGAATGAGCCCGGGATCCAACAGGAATCCAGCCGGGAATTAACCCAGGATCCAGCCGGGAATTAACCCGGGATCCAACCGGGAATGAGCCCGTGAGCCAACAGGAATCCAACCGGGAATTAACCTGGGATCCAACTGGGAATGAACCCGGCATCCAACCAGAATCCATCCAGGAATGAGCCTGGGATCCAACCAGGAATGAGCACAGGATCCAACCAGAATCCATCCAGGAATGAGCCCAGGATCCACCCGGGAATGAGCCCGGGATCCAACCGAAATCCAGCTGGGATCTATCCCAGGCCCACACGGTGACCCCGAGCCCCCCGCCGTTCCGGGGCATCCGCAGCCCTTGTGGGCAGCAGGGCTGTGGGATCGGGCTCTCGGTGCCAAGTGCCATCAATAACACACAATATGACAACTATTGCTTTAAATCCCCGTCAGATCCCTCTGCCTCTCCAGCTGCGCAGAACCGAATTCATTCTCTTCCCTTCCTCTGTTAAATATTCTGTGGCCTCTGCTGGAGTCCCTCTCCCAGCGGTGAGGTCCCAGAGCCGGGTTCCCAGGTCAGGCCTCGCACACGGATAGATCCTTACACCCGAGTTACACCCGAGTTCCAGCAGAGTTACACCCAAGTTACACCCGAGTTATACCTGAGTTACACCCCAGTTACACCCGAGTTACACCTGAGTTACAGCAGCAGCGGGAATTGGGGAATTTGGGCTCCTGGGTCACGCTCTGGCCGAGGAGCAGCAGTCGTGACCTGCAGAGAGCCTTAGCAAGGACAGGTTCTCTGGCTTTGCCCTCTGCCAGCCTCTCCCATTCCCTTTCTTTGGTCCTAAGGTGGCCCCAAAGCCCAAGGAATTGCCTGGAACTGGGGAACACCAATCGAGGCTGGCACGAATTTTATCCCAAGCGAGCCTGGGCCGCACTCAGCCTCTCCGATCCGAGCTGCAGATCCTCAGAGCCCGCAATGAGCTGCAGATTTGGGCTTTCCTCATCCAGCGTTGGGATTTCGGAGGTTCCAGCTGCCCGCCGTGAACCCGAGCACGCTGATGCTCATCCGCTCTTGTCCTCCCTGTGTCGAGGTGCCTTTAGTGTCCCCAAATCCAGCAGGAGGTGGCCGGTACCGGGAGCCGGGATGCAGCCGGGTCCATCCCACCGCACGGCTCATGCGGGCGCTTCTCCTACAGAGGGCAGAGGAATATCAGGAATTCCCATCGCCTCCAGCAGGGAGAAACCCGGCAGACACCGAGAAGGAGCTGGAAAAACCCGAGCATCGCCCTCCCCGCCTGACATTGGCTACCTTGATGACAAAATAAAGCTCGATTTATGGAAAACCCAACGTTTGCTGAAAACGCACATTTTCACAGCAAACCTCCCCCGCCTTGCCCAAGCTTTAAAATACTCAACAGCATAAACTCCAACTCAGTTTTGTAGTTTGTATTTATTTTATCACGGTAGGATGGATGGTTCTGATGCTCTGCATAATGGGTGGTGGGGGATTACCCCTGCTCCAGCAATGAGAAATTAAACACTGATTTTTATTTGCTTATTTATTTATTTACAAATACATGGTTTGAATAAACCAGGAAACTTATAAATCAGGAGACATGCACAGTGTATCTTTGCTAGCTTTGCTTCTAAGTTTTCCTTTTTTTCCCCCCTTTGAGTTTGTTGGTATTTTGTTCCCAGATGCCACCATAAACAAAGGGAGGATCCTGGAGAAATAAATCCGTGGCAAATTAAGTAGCAGGAACAAGTGCTTACCTGTGCAGTTGCTTCTGAGTAACTAACCACTCACACAACCAAAGAACTAGTGCCAAGACTCCCCTGCATAATTGCATTTTCCAACCTCTGCACTCTTGGTGTGAAAAAGGGACGTTCTCTACCCTCACAAATAATGAATTGCCCTGTTAATGAAGGGAGAGAGGCTTTTAGTGATGGTTAAATAAAACAGACCCAGTAGAATTAATAAAAAATACAAGTGAGTCGCATTAGTCCTTTGGAGTAAAAAATGAGCTCCTTGAAGTCACAGCGTTTTTGATACTCAGGCCACTGAGATCAGGATTTCACCCACTGAGACTAATGGGACAATTGCTCCATATAAATCCCAAAGCCAGCAATGCATTCACACCCACGTCCACGCAGCTGTGAACCCGGGGCCTGGCAGAGCTCCCCCGTTCCTGCTCTGTGCCCATCCATCACTCGGAGCCACACAGAACAAAAACGTGCCCAGGTGTGGGGGACCCCTCACCGCCGGGTCACCCCAGCCCCATCCCGCAGCCACAGCACCTGTCTGTTCCCAATTCTTCAGGAGGAGATGCAGTGCAAAGCCACATCAAACAGCAACTGCGGCCTGTAAAGTCGGGGATTGTTAAAGTATTTCACCCACAGAATCTCCTTTGCCGCTGTTTATTCTCTCTCCTCTGCCTTTCACTTAGCGGGGTAATTAAATCAGACTCCGGGGCTGGTTTTAATTTCTGGTTCACACGCCCTCCAACCATGCTGCTGTGCCTAGGACTCAGAATAGAGCAGGGGAATATTTGTACCAAAAGTGTATCGATACATTTTCATTTGAGATGCTCATGAAAGGCTTTTTATGCCTCACGGTCGGTTCAGAGAAACCCTTGGCCTGTTTAGAAACTACATCAACCTCACTGACATAATTTCTTTGGCATTTTCCCTCTTAATTTTACTTTTTTTATTCACATGCCTGTTTGCTAGAATGGGAATAGCAGCCCAAACACAGAGCAGATAAACAAGGGAACGTGGAACGGGCCGGGCTGTAAAAACGGGTTCCAATTTCTCCCACTTGGCATCTCTCGCTGCCGTGTCCGTGGAGCTGGTCAGCTTTTGGGGAATTGTCAGATGAGATGGAAGCTTTGGCAGGGAAGGGCTGTACATGTAATTAGACGTGTCTGTATAATTACAGGTTGTTAATAGGAATGCAGCTTTCAGAGCCCTTCCTTCACCAGAACAAGGAATGGGCTGGGGTGGAAACGTGGAGTCTCTCATCCACGGGAATTACCCACCCCGGAGTCACCTCTGCTGAATTTCAGTGACTTACTTCATCTACAGCAACATTTGACCCATATACAGAGGGCCTCGTGCTGGCCAAAAATAGCCACGAGCCGGGCCTGAACTTGCCAATGCTTGGGCGAGCAAATGTCCTTTGCCAAACTGACCTTTATCATTTCAGTCATGCTAGTTCAGTCAAAATTTTCTTTTTAAACCGGCAACACAATTTATCCATGAAAATGAGAGAAAAAAAGAAGTGAAAAGAACTGGGGAGAAGCAGAAAAGAACACAAGCAAACCCCTTCCACTAAAACAAATTACATAAAATTTAGATTATGTACATAAAAAACCTCTCCTCATAAATATTTATTAAGATTTTTTTTTCCTGTGCTTTTATTTACTTGAGTACTTCTGCTATTCCTAACCCATCCCTCATTCAAAAAGCACAATTGCTTTAAAGATTTTATCAACCCTTAATGGTTCCTACATTGAAAAATAGAAGGAACAGAGTGTGTCTGAAGAGATGCACAGCCCAAAGATCCTTACAGCAGATAAGAATTTTAAAGGCCACCCAAAGGCAATTTAAAAACTCGATGAAAAGTGGTTTTAGAAGGAGCAAAATGTCTGATTTTCAAGCAAACCACACGTGAGCTCTGCTGTGCACAGCCATGCACACAGCCGGGCACTGCAGAGCTGGGCCAGGGATCTCCTCCCAAAGCCCCTGGGATCCTGAGCAGGGTCAGGTTCCTCAGGAGGGGAGCTTGGAGTAAAACCGAGCAGCAAAATTGCCCCAAATTCTCAGATTTTCCAGACCGTGGCAGTGCTGTCCATGGGTTTGGTGACATCCCGGAGCAGCAGCTGTAACAGAGCCCGGTCCCACCCGTGTCCCAGCAGTGTCACCAACAAAACCACGAGATGCCAACAAAACCACCAGCTGTGATCCCGTGTGCCAACGGGAACAGCCCTGCAGCACCCTAAAAACACCCCAAGAACACCCCACAGCCACGGCTCCAGCAGCCCCAGGGACACGGAATGAGGGATTTGGAGGCCACCTCACCACAAGGCACATTTCCTCTCCAGCTCCTGCGTTTCAATTCTGCATTTAACGAGCGAACAACTCTCCCACCAAACTCTATTTTCCAAGCACAAGCCCATGCTCTGTAGCTAAACCACCATGAGTGCTATCAACAAATAAACAAATCCCAGGTTTATAATCAAAATATATTTTAACGGACCCACTAATTTCATTTATAACTTCATGGGTGTTTTGTTGGCATGAGGAATGCTGAGCACTCCAGTGCCATGGCACAGACAAAGAAAAGACCTCCCAAAACCTGCGCCAGCATCACGATTCCTTGTTCCCAGCTCACCAGTATAGAAGGATTTGTATCAATTGTTTAAACTTAGTAGATGTGAATTTATCTGTTAGGGATAGGAGCAGAAAGGGGGATTGCAAATGCTTATAATTTCATATTGTAAGAACATGCAAAGCTTAAAGACAACACAGTAATTCAAGATAAAAATCCAGACTATAGAAAAGGAACCATTCCCGAGAGAACACTGCAATATCTGCCACTTCCCAAGATGGAAAAAATATGTTAATCACCATTGATATTTTAAAATTATATTTATTTACCAATTTGTGTCCTGTACCCATCGCTCAGCACCTGGGTACAGACATTAAAATACTACAAACCATTTGACTACAAATCATCATTTAAGTACATCCTTACTCCTGGGATACACATCTTCCCAAATCCCTTTCCATCCCGGGCAAACAGATCCCAGCAGGGCCTGGGGAGGGAGGGGTGGGCAAGAGGAGCCTCGGGTGGGGACAGTGTTGGGACATTTGGGCTGCTGGAAACTCAGGGCATTTACAGACTTTGCTCAAGCTGCAAACCTCCCCTGGCACAGGGCACGGACATACTCACTTCTCCTGGGGCTGGAGCATCTGGCAGGGGCTGGGCACGGCTCTTCAGCCATGGCAGAGCATCCCTGGCTGTGCCAGGGCAGTGAGTGGCCAGGCAGGGCAGGGGCAGTGCCACGGGCTGCCCTCAGCTGGGACACGGCCCCCAGCCCACCCCACGGCAGCAGGAGAGACCAAAAGAGAGCAGTTACCTCCCAAAGGGCTGCTGGGGAGGTTTGAACCCACACAGAGCCCGGCAGGGCATGGCAGAGGCAGTGCAGGATCCCAGGATCGCTGCAGGCCCTTCTCCCACAGCCCTGCATCCCTCCATCCACCCACCCATCCCTCCATCCATCCCTCCATCCATCCATCCCTCCACCCAGGGAACGCCGCTGGAGTCACTGGAAATGCTCCTGTAAACAAGGACTTACAAGAACCCAACGTGCCAATGCTCCCAAAGGAGTTTTGCCCGTGCAGTTGTTGCTGGATTTGGGGTTTCAGGTGCACCGAGCTCGCTCTGAGGAGAGCAGAATTCCCATCTCCACGGGCTGGGGCTCGGCCTCGACCATGGGAACAGCTCCTGGGCTCCCCCAGACCCAGCAAAGCCTCAAGGAAGCGATGGGAGCATCACAAAAAGGCAAATTCTCCTTTTTACAACCTAAACTGACCTAAACCAAGCCTAACACTGGCCCTAAACTGAGCCATGTCGCTGCCTAAATGAACACAGAATAAACAGTGTTCATTTAGGACTGAGAGAGAGAGAGAGAAAGAAAGCAAGCAAGCTCAAAATTTCCTGCAAAACAAACCTATTTGGTGAAGTCCTCATTTAAAATCATTGGTTCAACAATAAAGCAGCAGCCCAGCCCAGCAGCACAAACAGCAGTATTTATCTTTCCCAGATAAGTATAAGTTTGGAATAAATAAATCACCCATTCCTCCACTTATATAAATGCAAACCAGAGCAACAAAACATGGCAATAGCACAAAAGACAAACAAATGAGTTAGACACGGAGTCCAGGAGTTTAAGAAGTCTCCCCTGTATTTAATAAAGCGTGAATTATTTTTTTTAGAAACACTAACAGATCCCTTGCAGATAGTTTTTTATCTTTATATTGTTATTATATAAGACATTTTGTGTTTAAAGTGAACTATTGCTTCATCTAGGTGGCCCCTCTGCTGGGCATAGAAATTAGGTAGTGAACAAAACCAAAAATCACCATTGAAAATGACAAACTATACAACTCAAAAGCATTTGGAGTTGGTTCTTTTCCCCACCCCCAGTCCAAAGAGAGAAAGAATGGAGTCGCTGGGAACGAGTCTGGGGTTTAGCACAGAATTCTGGCATTTCGCAAGACTCCAGGATTTTTTTGTTTCGTTTTTCTCCAAGAGATTGAGGCTGTACGAGGGCAAAGCAAAATATTCTCCCCCACTGCCCTTTAGAGAACTTCAGAATGACCAAACGCCGCCAAGCATTGACTCTGCCTCAGCTCTAAGAAAAAAGGATTAAAATTACTTTTAGGACATTGAAGTTATGCTGTGTCCAAACCATCCAATTAGGAGAAAAAGAAGTAAAATTACCTTTGGAGAATTAACTAAAACGGGATCAATCGCAAACCTTATCTTTGCAAGCATTTTACATTTACAACACCTTTTTGTTTATGTATAAAATCAGCATTTCGAATGTTCTCTCTTAGCATAGAGCACGAATAACTGAAGATATTGAATAATTTGATTACTCCTGAATTTTAAATTTTAAAATGCTGTGGAACAGGGTATTTGGACTTCAACAAGTGAATCTGGGGATGGAAGGAAAGGCTGGAGCTGCCTCTGGCCGCTGTCTGCACCGACACCAGGGCTCAGATTCCAGCAGAGCCATGAGCTGCCCGGGATCAGCTGCTGAGTGCATCATTCCTTCTCAGGGCTATTCCACTCGAGACAACCAATTTCCAAAAATTGCTTCAAACATCAAATGAAACACAAGTTATCTAAACATCAGATTTTCTAATTTTATTAAAAACGCACAAATTTTATCCAACATGTTTTCTTTCATACAGTGAATGGTCTAATATGCACTGGAGGTCACACAAGCTTAGGTTCATTAGAACAATAAAAGACATATGAGAAATTTAATATATAAAGAAAAAAGTAGCAGCTGTTGACTGCATATTTGACCATAAAATTTAAATATTTTGGACTTTTATTTTAAAGACACAAAAATAAAACCTGTGTGGGTCTATATAAGTCATATTAACAATTCCATGAATGTTCAACAGGACTAAAAATTAGCAAAGATGTTTGTCTTTTTTTTTTTTTCTTTTTAACCTTGTAACACTTTTTAAACACCTTCTCGGGTTGCTGGTGCAAAGCACCTTACAGTATTTGTGCTATATATTTACTTTATTTGGCAACTGTCTGGGTTTTGTGGGTTTTTTTCTTTGCCTTCTGTAAACAACACCTTTTACAAACTAGCACAGTGAACCACAAGCCCTGCAATCTGTTAGAACATCTACAGAAAAGAAAATGAACTATTTTGGTTGGCTGCTCAAAATCTTTTGCTTTTGAACAAGAGGTTTTTCTAAAACAGGATTTATTAGTAAAACATTGAGCTCCTGAATTTAACATTAGACGTAAACAGTTGACTGTTTTTAGTTCAATAGAGTCTTTTTGTTTAGCTTTTCTCTCTCTGTGAAGGTAGAATACTTTTTGTTTGTTTGTTTGTTTTTTCAAGTCATTTTCGTTAGAGGTCTGGGTGGTGACCTTTGCTATGATGAGGAGGTTTTGTACGTGTAGCTTTGTGAAGGTAGAAGAGTTGGTGCTGAGGGCTTAACATTTAGTATTTGCTATTTTTGGAAAAAAAAAACCCAACAACAAAAAACAAACAAACAAAAAAATCCAACAAACCAAAACAACCGAAAGAAAACAGAAAAAAAAAAAAAAGAAAGGAAAAAGGAAAAGTTGTCCCACCTGATCGTCAGCAGGCTGAAATGGTTGAAGCTAAAAAGAGTTTCTTGTTGTCGAACTTTCTGAGAGACAAAAATGAACAAACAGATTCATAATGCCAGAACCATCCTTAACCAGGAACGCTATAGAGAGTTCTTGAAGCTTTTTTTCCCCTTTTCTTTGACCTCTCCTTCATTCAATTATTTTTAATTTTTTTTTTTTTTTAAACGAGAAGTTTCTAAGGATTGTGGCTCTTAGGATGACATCCGACAGGGTAATCAAACTTACGCCATCCTACGGAATGGCAGCACTTTTACTGTACAGCTTCCCCAGTTTCTTTGTCAATGGTACAAAAAAAGTCCCCTCGCTTGTTTGATACAACCATAACATGGAGATTGTCCCGGTCTAGAGCAAAGCTTGCCTTGGAGCGATTGGATTCAGTTCGTTCCCAAGGTAAAATTGTCTTAGGGCGGGAGAGATGTTCTATGAACTCATTTCTGTACACCATAACAATAAGCAGACTAGATGATCATCACTTACTTAGACCCGGTTTGTTTAAAGCTACCACACGGCCGCTTCGTTCATCTCTGGAGGGTGGGACAAGTGATTGCCGTAGTTAGCACCACCGTTGACGGATATCGACGAAAATGGGGGGCTGGGGCCAAAAACTTCCGCGGACATGGAGTGCAAGGAGCCGGGCAGGTTGGGTTCGGGGCTGGGCGAGTCCCCCGGGGGGTGCGACATGATGTCGGTGAAGCGCTGAGCCTCGCTCGAGGGGTGATGTCCGGGCAGGGGGTGGTCCATGGCCCCCAGAGGGGTCCCTGACGGCCCCGAGGAGGGCACGAACGGGAGATCCACGGGGGTCTGCGCTTGAGACGAGGGCGGGCCTTGCGGGAAGAAATCGTAATTGCTTCCAGGGCCGTAATACTCGCTCTGATAATCTGGCGGACAAAGAGAGACAGAGGGAAGGTAACAGGCGGGCAGGCAGCCGAGTGGGGACGGCGCTGATGGGGGGCTCGGGGTGCCACCCACGAACCCCCGGGGGAGACGAGTGACCTGCGGCAGCCCCGGGACCCCCTTCCCGCAGAGCAGCGGGGACACCGACACAAAGCGGCGCTCCCGAAAACCCCGGGGGAACAACGGGGGAACAACGGGGGAACAACGGGGGAACAACGGGATCCCACCGGCAGCGCGGCGACGGCCGCCCCCGGCTGCGGGGAGGAACCGGGAGGCACGGCCAGAGCCGCCCGCAGCCCGGCTCGGTGAGCGGTACCCACCTCCGTAGAAGGAGAAGGGCCCGTTGGGGATGAGCTCGCCGGGCTCCAGCCGGTCCACGAGCGGCCGCATCCTGCGCGGGCTGCGGAAGAACGCGTGTCGCCGGGCGCCCAGCGCGCTCAGCTGCTTCATCCGCCGCTCCTTGGAGCGCCGGTTCTGGAACCACACCTGCCGGGGCGGCGGGAGAAGCGCCGGTCACGGGAGCCGCGGGTGCCCCCTTCCCTTCCCTTCCCTTCCCTTCCCTTGCATCCCCATCCCGGGCCGCGCTTTTCCCTTTTCCTTTCCATTTCCCCTTTCCTTGTCCCCTTTCCTTTTTCCCTTTCCTTTTTCCCTTTTCCTTTCCCGGTCTCTCGTGCCCGGTGCGCACCGAGCCGCGCTCCAGGCGCGGCCGAACCCACGCGTGACGGCGGCCCCGCTCCCCACCGAGTGCAGGTCAAGAATGATCGAGTTAATTCTTATTACCCTGACAAGATTACTGCTAATTACCCTCACACTGAGCCTCTCCAATCTAACCTCGTCTTTAATGGTCCTTTAACCCCCCATTACCCCAGCGCTGCGGGTTTATAAACCTTTTAATAATTCCAGCGCGTTGTCATTCTTATTTACCCATTAACCCCTCACATTTCTGGTTATTAATTTCGATACTGTTTGCGGCTTCTTTAGGACTTTTCTAGGACGAATAAACCCGCGGCTCTGTCCCCGCGGACCGGCCGGGGCTGGGGACGCGGGGAGCACCGGGAAGCACCGGGAAGCGCCGGGAAGCACCGGGAAGCACCGGGAAGCACCGGGACGCCTCGGTAATAACGATTTCAAAGGCCGGCGGGGCTTCCCCGGGCCCCGCAGCGCGGAAGGTGCCCGGCTCCGGTCCCACCTCGCCCCCGCATCCCCCGGAGCCGTGCCCGGTGCCCGGAGGCGGCGGTACCTGGATGACCCGCATGTTGAGGCCGGTCTCCTGTGCCAGCTGCTCCCTGATGTGCCGGGTGGGTTTTGGGGTGGCCGCGAAGGCGGCTTTCAGAGTCTCTAGCTGTTTGGCTTTGATGGTGGTGCGCGGTCCCCGCCGCTTGGCCCCCAGGTTCTGGTCGTCGTTCTCGTTGCTGCCCGTCTCCTTGTCGGACACGTTGGCGCTTTCCGAGTCCTTGGCGTCGTCCTGGGAGGGGTCTTGGGAGTCGGGGGACAGGCTGGGGTCACTGCCGGTGGTGGCTGGGGGGACAAACCCGGGTCAGGCTCAGCCGGGGGGAAATACCGACCGCGAGGGACGGCCCGAGATAGGAGCGGGGGAGAGGAGAAAGAAGAGAGACGGAAAAGGGAAAAAGAAGGGAAAAAAGGGGACAAGGAGGAGAGGAAAATAAAGCGATAAGAGATTGAAGGGAGAAAAGAGAGGAGGAAAACAAGGGAGAGGAGAGAAAGGAGAAGACAGCAGAAAGAAGAGAAGGAGGAAGGAGAGGAGCGCCTCATGCCAAGGAGCAGCCGGTGCTGCGCGCATCCCTGCCCTCATCGCCCCGGCCGCGCTCCCTCACCTGAATGCAGGCTGTTTTCTTTGGCAGTATTGCTGTTATTTAGGTAATCTTCTTTGCAGACAAACTTGTTCTCGTCTATGATGTAGAGCTCCTCGCCGGTGGAGAGTTGCTTGTTGCACATCATACACGTAAAACAGTTCAAGTGGAACACTTTGCTCCGCGCCCTGCGGACCAGGTCGCTGGGGGAGATGCCCTGGGCACAGCCCGCGCACTTGGTCCCGAAACACCTGCGGGGAGAGGCGGGCAGGGCTCAGCAGCGCCCGCCGAGCGCGGCACCGAGCGCTGGAACGGGATTTCATCAAACGCGGCATCCCCGCAGAGCGCTCTCCTCCCGGTATTACAGCTTTGAAAAATAAAACTAAACCCGGCCTGGGCACGGCTCGGGCGTTAGACACCCGCCTTAGGGCGCTGTGCCAAGCGGCTCGCAGCAATTCCGCCCGTTCTGGGTGCCGGTACCGGCCCCGGCTGGAGGAGCCGCCGCTGCGGGCAAGGCCGGTGCGGGGAGCCGGGGGACGGCGGGGCCGGAGGCCTCCCGTGCCCCGCTCAGCCCCGCGGGGCTCTGGGAGCGGCACCGGAGCCGTGCCGGGCCCGTTCCCGGGGAGAAGCGGCGGAGCTCGGGGCAGTGCCCGTCCCCGGGCCCCGGGAGAAGCGGCGGCGGGGCTCGGGGCCGGCCCGGCCGCTGTGCCGGTGTACGGCGGGGGCTCCGCGGCCTCCCCGGCCCCGAGGCAATCCTCGCCCTTATCGCCGGTGTGCGGCGGCGGGACCGGCGGCCGCTCCGAGCCCGGGATTGATACCGGCAGCGGGCCGGGGGGAGAGCGGCGGCGAGCGAGCGGCGGTCACCGCTTCCCTCTGCATCCCTCCCTCCATCCATCCATCCATCCATCCATCCATCCATCCATCCATCCATCCATCCATCCATCCATCCATCCATCCATCCCCCGGCGAAGGGCCCTGCCCTCGGGCCGGCCTGCCTCCGGTGCGCGGGATGCGCTGGGCCCGCGGAGCGCCCGCACCGTTCCCGGTGCCTTCCCCGCCGGTACCGGGCGGCACCGGGAACCAGGCCGGGCTCACGGCCGCGGACCCGGGACAGTGCCCGCGCTCCCCCGGCCCGCCGCTCGGTAGTTTGGAGGGAACTTTGGGCAAGTCGAGCTCGGCCGGCGGACGCGGGGAGCGGCGGCAGGAACGGGCCCGGGCCCGTCCCCGTTCCCCGAGAGCAGCGGGAGAAGCGGCCGCGGTTTGAGACGTTCGCGTGTCGCGGGGAGGGAAGAGGTCCCGGTGGGTCCCGCTGGCAACGGGAAAACAACAGAAATAAAGGGAAAAAATGGAGGTGAGGAAGGGACGGAGAGGAGCGGCGGGGGCAGGCGGAGGCCGGTACTCACCGAAAGAAGTCGTTTTTGCAGTAAAGCTTCCCTTCTCGCGAAAAGCATTTCTCTGTCAAATTGCATTTACATTCACAGCACTGAACACACTTCACATGCCAAGCCCTGTCCAGTACATTCAACAAAAACCGGTCCAAGATCGGCCTTTTGCAGCCTGCACAGTGAACCATTGTCTTTGGTTAGTTCTGAGGGGGGCAGCGGTTTCCCAGGTATCAAGGAAAAAAAAATAAAAACAATTCTTTTTTTTTTTTTTAGAAAGACGACAACACCGGCGAAGGTTTGGTTTGTGTTTAGTTTTTTTTTTCTTTCTTTCTTTTTTTTTTCTCTTGTTTTTGTTTATGTATCTTTTAAAAGCCTTGGAGAAGTGAAGAAGGATCAAAGAAAGGGAGGAAGAAGAAAAATCTTCTTTCGAGTGTCCTAGGAGGGGTACACAGGAGAATCCCCCACTGCCCAGCGCTTCGATACAGCCGCAGGATCCCGGCCGCTACCAACCACACGGATAATAATAATAATAATAATAGTAATAATAATAGCAACAATAAAACAATAACGGCTATAAAGATCGGCGCTCAGAAAAAATAAAAATTAAAAAAATTAAAAATAAAACCGCCAAAAAGCGAGCGTGATGAGTTTTTTTTCTAAGGTCTGAGGTAGAGCAGTCAGGAGTCAAAGTGCTTTTCCCAATGAGAAATCAAAGGAGGAAAAAATATAATAATAACAACAACAATAATAATAATAATAAATAACGAGCCGGGTCATGGAGAGGCGGTGGCGGTCAGACGGGCTGTGGCTGCTGCCGCGGCGACATCGCCCTGCGCGTCCTGACGCGGGGACGGGGACACGCGGGGACGGCGACACGCGGGGACGGCGACACGCTCCGCCGCTCCTCCTCGTTCTCTCTCCCTCGACGTCTCGGCGGCACCGTCGCTCCCGGCTCCGTCCGTCCGTCCGTCCGTCCGTGCGTCCGTCCTACCTCCCCCCGCGCATCTCCAGGCGCGGCGGCCGCCCGTGTCCCCGGCGGGGCATGGCCCGGCGGTGGCGGAGCGCAGGCCCGGGCCGGGCGGAGGGCGCGGGGCAGAGGGGCGGCCCCGCCGTCCGTCCGGCCGCGCAGGGGCTCTGCATGGTCCCGGTGCCGCCGCCGCCGCAGCCTTATGCACCGTGAGCTCACGTCACCGCCCGCCGCGGCCAATCCGCGCCGCCGCCGCCGCCCCCCCGCGCCCGCCGCGCCGCCGCCGGACGGGGCGTCCGCGCCCCTTTATAGAGCCGCCGGGGCGCCTCCGCTGCCGGCCCCGCCGAGCGACCCACCGGCACACCGAGCGGCGCACCGAGCGGCACACCGAGCCATCGCCCCGCCGACGGCCGGCCCGGTAGGTGTGCGGGAGAACGGACGCGGGCGCGGTGCCGCTCGGTGGGCACCTCCGTGGGGTCACGGATCGCCTCGCTAGGGACCGGCGACAAACGGGATCCCGCGTGGGTGTCCGTTCCCCACGGCAAGCGGCGGGGCCCCGCGGGGTGCGGAGTCGAGGAGAAGCCCGAGCGGGCCGCTTTTCCCGGGAGGAGCGGCGCGGCGGGGCCGGGACTGCGGGACTGCGGCCCGGGACGCTCCGGTGGGGAGGGGGCGGCGGGCCCGGGGCCACCCGACCGCCGAGGGCACAGCGGAGGCACCGGGAACTTCGCCGCGGTTCCGTTACCGGCGCTCGCAGCGCAGTCCGGGGCCGAGGAGCATCGGCCACCGCCATGAACCTTCTTTATGGTTTTTCTTTTTTTTTGGTCAATAAAAATTAATTCGCTTTTACCTTCCAGGGGCCGGTCGGTACCGGGGCGGTGCGGAGGGACTTTTCTCTTTCCTCTGCGCTTTGCTGCCCGTCGGAGCCACCGCTCCGGGGAGGTGTCACCGCCTGGCCCCGGCCCCGAGCCCGCCCCTGTCCCGTCCCAGCGGGCTGAGCCCGGCGGGGGACCGGGAGGGGAAGGGCGGATGGAAGGGTCCGAGCTGCGGAGGCCCGCAGCATCCCCCGCCTGTACCCACTGCGCTCGCTCTCTTTCACGTCTGTTTTCCTCATCCTTGAGAGGGAAAAAAAAAATTAAAATAAAAAACCGGGAAGGCATAAATTGGAAGACAGAAAAGAAAAGGAAGGCAGCTAACCCGCTCCGCGCGGGGGGCAGCCGGGACCGGCGAGGATGCGGAGGCTGCCCGGGCCGGGAGAGGCGGTTCCCGGTTCCAGGGCTGTGCGGGGTCCCGGAGCTCCTGCGGGTGTTCCAAGCCCCGGGCAGCGCTGTCAGCCCCGGGCCCGTCGGGGCGCGGCCCCGCGCAGCTGTCGGTTCGCTCGGGGGCCGTGGCGGGGATCGATGGGGCCGGGGCCGCCCCGCCCGGTGCCGCCCCGCCCGGTGCCCCGCACATGGGCGCTTCTCATGCCCGGGATGGCCACAGCTGCGGCCGTGTGGGGTGGGGATGAAGGAGGGGAGGCGATGAGCATCTCGTGTCCGTCAAGCACCAGTTTTCACAGCGATTATTTGTTTTTTTTCTCCTTTCCCAGGCGTTAGCGAAAGCATCTGGTGGTCCCCCCGCACCGCTGCGCTTCCCGGGGGGCTCAGTCCGCCCGAACCCCCCGAGCCCCGCTCGGGCCGGGAGGCGGCACAGAGCGAGGGGGACAGCGGGGACAGCGGGGTGTCCCCTCTGCCTCACCCCCCGGCGGGGATCCCCGCTCAGATTTGGCTCCAGAGGCCAAATCGCCCGCGCCTGTCTCCAGCAGGATCCCAAAATCAACCCCAGCACCCCCGGAGCCCCCCGAGGGAGCAGCGCCGTGTGCCGCCGGCTGCCGGCCACGGGGGGAGTTTTTTGGTTTTCACTCTATTTTAAATTTCGCCCAGGTCCGCTCCTGGGTCGAGGCCACAGCCCCAGGCGGGACCCGAAGCCCGCGGGGAACCGGCCAGGAGGTTCCAGAGCAACCCCGGCCGGCCCCAGGGCAACGAAGGAGGGATATCAGGAGAGTAGAAAAGGAAAGGGAGAAATCAGCAGATGTTTTAAAAAGGGATGGTTTTTTTTTTAAATAAAGGGTGGAAATTAAAAGAGGAAAAAAATTTAAAAATTAAAAAAAACCACAGCGTGTAAGTAAAATAGTGACTAGTGAAAGAGACCCAAAAAAAGAGAGAGGGAAAATGAAAGAGGGGAAAAAAAAAAGCCAAACAAACCCAAACTCAAATTCATTTTAAATCTAATACCGAAGGAAAAAAAAACCAAGTCCCTTTCAGGCGAGTTTAAATTTGCATTTTATGGGTGTCGTTCCCATCTTTTTAGTTAACCATCACTCTGTTTCTCACCCCCTCCCGCCACCGCTGCGCTCAGTAATGGGATTTCTGTCTCCTTTCCGGGTGCCGGTGCTGCACAAGCCCCGAGCCCCTCACCGGGATCACCGCGGTTCCTCGTGGAGCATCCCCGCATCCCTCCGGCCAAAAACCTCCCTCGCACGCACTCCCGCCACATCCATCCCCGACAGCACTAAGTTTTCCCTCTTTACCCATTCATTTTAAATTTGATTTTCTTTTTTCCCCTCCTTTCAAACCTTTCTCCAGGACGCTGCCGGGCTCGGAGCGGCGGCGGGGCCGGTGACCGGCGGTTCCCCGACGGGCCGGGGGCGGCCCCGAGCTCCGGTTCCGACCCCTCCGCAGGAAAGGTGGGGGTCCCACCTCTGCCCCGTCCCCAGCACCTTCCCCCGCAGAAAGAGCGCCTCCGCCTGATTAAATATATATGCGGCTAATGCTCTGGCCAAATATTGAAGTTAAGGTGTAATTAAGCCTTTAGAACATCCCCGCGCAATAAATCCCAGGATCCATCCCCAGGTTTGTTTTAAAAGAGTTTGGGGGAAAAAAAAAAAAAAAAGGAAGAAAAAGATCTTTAAATTATGTATTAGAAGGTCCCAGTTTATCCTGCCACACTCGGGTCGATGCTGAGGGTAAACACCACACTGTCGCCCCCCGACTCCACTCGCCTTTCCCTTTTCTTTCCTTTCTTTTCTATTTATTTTCCTTTTCCTTATTTATTTTCCTGCCCCCCACCCCCGTGATTAGCCCTCCCGGGTTTCTGCCCACGTCGCTAAATGTTGTCGCTTACACTCCGAGCTCATGCATTGTTTATGGGAAATACGGTTAATAAATAATTACAAATCCGAGGTGCGCGGCTCTGCCTTTGACTGACGGGACAGTGGCCGGGGGTGGCCCGGGGGTGGCCGGGAAGGGCCCGGGGGTGGCCGGGGGTGGCCCCGAGCCCGGCCCGGGGACAGCGCGGCTGTGGGACAGCTGAGCGGGATCCTCCCCTCGGCAAAGGGCAGATAAAAGGCGAATAAAAGAGAAAAAAAAGAAAAGAGTAGAAGTAGAAGGGGCGAGGGGGGGGCTATAAAAAAAGAGGGTGAAGCGAACCCCCGGAGGATGCACCGCTCCCGGCTCATCCATCTTCATTGTCTCCGTGTGTGCAAAAGCAACTCCGGTCTAAGGAAAAGCCACTATCAAAGCCATGGCTTTATTTTATATCCTATAGATCAGGAGGGAGGCAAAGCTTTATTTTCGCCCAGAGACAGATATTTTATTTCTCTCTTACGGTTTTATGTGTGAGAGATGTCAAAAAGGTAGAATAGATTGCTAATGCATAGGCAAAACGAAGCTGTTTTGGCATGCTCGGTGTCAGGAGGGCTCCCGGGGAGCGCGGGTTGGGGATTTAGGGCCGATGGGGGGCTCGGGGGGATTCTGCTAAAACATCTCTCTCCATAAATCCGCCGCGTGGTCAGCGCCAGCGGCAGGAGGAGCTTTAAAGGGGAAGAGTTGGAGCGCGGCGGAGCGGAGCGGGATCCCGGCCCCGCTGCCCCGGTCCCGCCGGGATCCCGGCCCCGCTGCCCCGCTCCGGTCCCGCTCCGGTCCCGGTCCCGCCGGGGTCCCGGGGGTCGCGGCCGCCCTTCCCATCGCCGCTACCGGCGGCACAGAGCGCTCCCGCCGCGCCCCCACACCCTCCTCGCCTGATTTCATTGCAATATTTCATTCTAGGTTGCTTTTTTTGGTTTTTTTTTTTTTTTCCCCAAAACAAGCACCCATCCCCCGACCATCGGTCCATCTCCCGGAGCTGCGGCTGCTCAGCGTCTGCCTCCCCGACCCCGGCAGCGGATCTACACGGACCTTTGCCGAAGTTAAAATATATCTCCCCAAGCTGCAACAATTTTCATACTTTTTGACCTCGGGGATTTACTTAGCGCGTTAAGTTCAAGGCTCAGAAGCCCAGGGCTATTACTCATTTAGGCACTCCCACCACCAACACTTTTCACCACATATTTTATCATTTCACTTCCCGGTTTAAATTCATGTTATGGCAAATAATGGATGGTAATACTTTCCCCCTTCCCCATGTTAATTGTCTTGTCTGACAGGCTCCGCATTTGAAGTGATTTAAAGCAAACAAGGGTGCAGGGGGAGCAGGAGACAGCCCAGCACAAACCCCGGCGGGAGCCCCGCGGCTCCGGCTCTCCCCTCCCGGCAAAACCTCCCCCAAAACATCGCCCGGCCCTCGCTGGGGTCCTGCAGCCCCCGGGGGACTCACCCCTGCCTCGGGTCCCTCTGGCTCTGCTGCCCAAAGATTCCTTCCTTGGGGTGCCTGAAATGGGGAATCACACCGGAGTGCTACTTGCAAATTAAAGAAAGCAAGGTGTACTTGATTAGGAAATTAATTATTTCAGTACCCCCAGGATTATATTGTTTCTCTAAGTTCTGTGGGCCTGTGTAATTTACTAATTTCACAGTGGCTGAACTTGCCTGGGAGTGAGAGTCAATCTCCCCTCTCCGACAGGCGGGTCCGGCTCCTCCCGGGCTCGGAGGGAAGGGAAGGGGAGCCCGGAGCTTTCCCTCTGCCGCTGCCCTGCTGCGTGACCCGGGCCAAAATCCTCATTTCTGCCCTTTCTGAGAGCGGGCAGTGCCTCCCTTCCCACCAGGAGAAAGGGACACACACCCTGGCACTGCCCAGCCCTGGCACTGCCCAGCCCTGGCACTGCCCAGGAGGGAGGGAGAGGGGCTGCTGCTTTACACGTCCCTCTCAAGAGCTGCAGAAGAGGAATTTCAGCACAGAAGGGGTTTTGTCATCAGCAGAATGTCAGGTTCTGGTGCTGGTACATCACAGAACGTTTGGGAGGGATAACTGAAATCCCAGCAAACGGGACTGTGGCAGAAAAATGCAGCTGCAGGGACAGAGCTGCTTCAGCCTCTGCCCACAGGGACAGCGAATGCAGAGTCTGCCTGTGCCTGTGTGTGCCAGCTCTGGCCTGAGTGATCTTCTGCCTCTAGATTCCATCATTTGGTACTGTACTAGATCCTAGACCATATCCTATTTATACCATTTTCTAGTTTCAGGGATCTGAGAGGCCGTGGGGGCTCTGGCCAGCCTGGCCTCCCTCCTCCCACCCCCAGTGCGGGCAGCTGGGTTAGTGCAGCTCCAGCCCAGCACAGCCCCTGGTTCAGGCACATTCAGAGCTGCTGTTTCCTCCCCTCAGCCCTGAGTGATGCTCCGAGCGTGGCTGACGTGCACACAGCTCATCCCAACCCACCACAGCTCATCCCAACCCACCACAGCTCATCCCAACCCACCACAGCTCATCCCAACCCACCACAGCTCATCCCAACCCACGGTGGGGATGTGGCACACACAGCCACAGTCCCACATCCCCGAGATGCATCAGGATGCTGTGCTCAGGATGAAAAAAATCCAAACCATTCTGGTCTAGAATGTGAAATTCCCCCAGTTCCAGCTAATTTTTCCAGGGGTTGAGCTCTATCCCCATGGGGATCCTGCTGTCCCAAGCTGTGCCCCAGGGCAAGTCCCCACACAGGACAGAGTCACACGCTGGCACTACCAAGGGCCGACCCTCCACACTCAGAAGCACTTTAAAAAACAAATATCATTCTAAAAAAATCCATCCCTGGCATTTCTATGGCCCTTCACAGCGTGTCACTGAGCTCTGGGGCCCGGGAGCTCCAGCCCCAGGGTGCTCCTCGCCTCTCCTCGCCCCAGAACATCCCCCCCAGACCAGCATCACCATGAAGGCACCAGAGATTTCCTCTTGCAAACCAGTGAACCTTGTTTCCCCACACCCTGGTGAACAGATCCACCAAGTGCCTCCTCCTGCCTGTGAAATGTCACCATCTCCATTGAGAACAAGTGGCTGCAGGAGCTGGGATGTCTGTGCTGGTGATGTCACCTGGGGATGAGAGCAGCAACTTCAGGCTCTGAGTCTGCAGAATTCCCTTCCAACGGGGCTTTTTCAGTGCTTGAAATAAAATGTCCAGGGCTGTAATTAGTCAGTATTTGTAAAGCCTCTAAGACTGCAGGAGGAATGGCTGAGAGGAGCTGGCATGGTTATTAGATAAATGCATTGATAACAGCGGTGGGGGCTGCTGAGGAGGCTGCTCCTAATGATGCACAATTTATTTCCTTAAGGCTGTGCTAATAAACAAAACTGCTTTTTAGAATCTGCTGTATTTATTCCACATACGCCCTCAGATCAAATAAGTTTCTCTCCCCACAGCATCATCTTCCTGCAACCCCTCATGAACTCCTGCAGTGCCGAGACCAGGACACAGAGCCCTGCCCAAAGAGCACCCAAAGAGCACCCAAAGAGCACCCAAAGAGCCCAGCCAGCACCCTGCACCCTGCCCAAAGAGCACCCAAAGAGCCCAGCCAGCACCCTGCACCCTGCCCAAAGAGCACCCAAACAGCCCAGCCAGCACCCTGCCCAAAGAGCACCCAAAGAGCCCAGCCAGCACCCTGCACCCTGCCCAAACAGCACCCAAAGAGCCCAGCCAGCACCCTGCACCCTGCCCCAACAGCACCCAAACAGCCCAGCCAGCACCCTGCACCCTGCCCCAACAGCACCCAAAGAGCCCAGCCAGCACCCTGCACCCTGCCCAAACAGCACCCAAAGAGCCCAGCCAGCACCCTGCACCCTGCCCAAAGAGCACCCAAAGAGCCCAGCCAGCACCCTGCACCCTGCCCAAACAGCACCCAAAGAGCCCAGCCAGCACCCTGCACCCTGCCCAAAGAGCACCCAAACAGCCCAGCCAGCACCCTGCACCCTGCCCAAAGAGCACCCAAAGAGCCCAGCCAGCACCCTGCACCCTGCCCAACCAGATCCTGGGGCCTGCTGCCCTTGGACGTGGCCTGGCATCCTTCTGGGGCATCCCAAAGGCTCCCCTGGCCTCAGTGGTGGCTGTTTCTCCCCATCCCAGCCTGGGTTTGTGCAGTCCCCGATGGATCCCCGAGCCACGGGTCACTGCACGTGCCCAGGGCACCCAAACTCACCCCAAAGGTTGTTCCCTGCTGCCCCAGAGCTGAGGCAGGGAGGGTTCCTGCCCCCTGGGGCACCCAGCAGCTCTGTGCCCGGCTGTGCCCAAGGTGAGGGCGCAGGAGCAGCTCTGGGCTCTGCACACAGTCCCTGCTCTTCCCTCCCACAAACAGCGAGGTGCCCACCCAAACCAAACCCTTCCTGCAGGAACTGCCCAGGGGAGCAGCAGCTGCAGGGGGGCACCAACAAAGCCCCAGAGCCTTCAGGGTTTTGTGGAAACCCTGCCCGGGGCACCCCAGGGCTGTGCCAGTGCTTGGTGCCCATCTGGGCTCACATTGTCCCCACATCTGTGGAACCGGGCTGCTGCTCACAAGCTGAAATAATCCAGGAGTGTTCAGAGTTTAGGGAAAAAGAGGAGGAGAAATGTTTGAAAAGAGTAGTTTTATAATTCTAGAATTAACAGCAAGTGCCTTTTTCCTTGGGGATCGCCCTGTGAGGTCCAGCTGGTGCCAGGGAAAGGGGTGAGGCTGGGCCAGGCAGCTGCTCCCAGAGCCCAGAGCCAGGGCAGGAGAGGGGAAAACCACTTGGCACTTGAAAAGTCACATTTTTCTTATTCCTGTGAGAATCAGGAAATCCACATTATCACCAGAACTGGGAAATGCACCTTTGCAGAGGAGTGCTCAGTGTGGGGTCTGCCAGGTGAAGGGGTCCCTGGGCAGGGAAGAAATTCTAAAATAAAGAAAAAAATTACCCACAGCAGGAAGCCACATGAAAATCTGCTCATCTCTCACTGCCCTGATACGTTGCTGCTTTTTTTTGTGCATTTAAAAAAATCAACGAAACTCCTGAGTTAATATGAAAAAAAAACAATTACAGTTAAAACAACTCTGAAATGGTCATACAACCAAATATATGCATTAGATGTTAAACCTTCTATCAGAGAGCTCAGCTGGAATTTATTTTTTTTTTTCATAAATCCGCAAAATATAATTAAATTGGTGATGGTAAAAAGAAAAAAAAAAAAAAAAAAGACTGGTCCAAACCCTTATAAGGATATTTCAGCCATGCTGAGGTTCCTTTTCCATAAATGTTAAGCAGACATCTGTAAACATAATTGGAATTTACTGCACACGTGAATAACTGCATATAAATGAGCCTGGATGGTTGGGGTTTAGGAAAGGTGCCCCCCCTTGCCCACAAGGCTCCGGCGTTCCCGGCACATCCCAGCTCAATTCCAAATGTCAATTCTCTACATTTTAATTTTTTTTTTCTTAATAATTTTTTTCCCTGTCTGTTGCCTTGTTACATTTATCATAAAGCCTCTATAGATGAGCCATCCTGCGGAATTTTGTGCGTCCCCAGGTTTGTTTACCAGGCTGATAGTTATTCTTTTGGAAAATGCAGAGTGGTATTGTCAGGCATTGCTTAATATTAATGACAGAGATCTGGGCATCGGAGAGAGCTGAATGAGCACAACTTCATTTCACCGCTCCTCATTTTTTTTCCACATTTTTTTCTCCCTTCCTTTCCTTTCCTTTGCTTTCTCCTTTGTTATGGGAAGACCGTGCAAGGCACGGAGCCCTCTGGAGCTTTTTGGGATCCCGACTCTGCCCCGGGGGTTCTTTGGGATCCCGGCCCGGCCCGGGAGTGCCCTGGGGGCTCTTTGGGATCATGGCTCCGCCCCGGGGGCTCTTTGGGATCCTCGCTCTGCTCCAGGATCTCTTTGGGATCACGGCTTTACCCCGGGAGCTCTTTGGGATCCCCCCTATACCCCGGGAGCTCTTTGGGATCCCCTCTCTGCCCCGGGAGCTCTTTGGGGTCCCTGTGCTACCCCGGGAGCTCTTTGGGATCCCTGCTCTGCTCCGGGAGCTTTTTGGGATCCCCCCTCTACCCCGGGAACTTTTTGGGGTCCCGGCACTACCCCGGGAGCTCTTTGGGGTCCCCCCTCTACCCCGGGAGCTCTTTGGGGTCCCGGCTCTGCCCAGGAGCTCTTTGGGGTCCCCCCTCTACCCCGGGAGCTCTTTGGGATCCCGGTGTTGCCCCGGGAGCTCTTTGGGATCCCGACTCTGCCCCGGGAGCTCTTTGGGGTCCCCCCTCTACCCCGGGAGCTTTTTGGGGTCCCGGCTCTGCCCCGGGAGCTCTTTGGGATCACGGCTCTGCCCCGGGGGCTCTTTGGGATCCCTGTGCTACCCCGGGAGCTCTTTGGGATCATGGCTCTGCTCCGGGACCTCTTTGGGATGCCCCCTCTATCCCGGGAGCTCTTTGGGATCCCCGCTCCGCCCCGGGAGCTCTCTGGGATCCCCCCTCTCTGCCCCAGGGGCTCTTTGGGGTCCCCGCTCCGCCCCGGGATCGCGGCCCCGCCCGGGGTGACGATGCCAGCGCCGCCCTTCAAAGGCGCAGTTGTTCCCCATCCATCTCTGCCCGGGGGCTCCGGGATCGCTCCCGGTCCCGGTCCCGCATCCCCCGGGATGCTCCAGCGGCAGCGTGACCCCAATTTCACCTCCCGGGCCGGGAGGTGCGAGATGCGACAAACTGCGGCACCCTCGGGGACACGAGTGCCACAGGACCGGCCCGCTCGGGGATGGAACCTCGCAGCGGTCATTTTACAATTCAAAATTACCGGCTAAAAAGGTGTTTTTGGGTTTTTCTTTCCTCCCCCCACCCCGCCCCACAGGCTGTTCCAGTTTCTCCCAAATGCAGCTATTTGGTTTTAGTGGCAAAGATTTTCTCTCTCTCTTTCTCAAGTTGTTTTTGCTTAAAAAAAAAATAATAAAACCCAGAAGTCCTGGAGCAGCAGGCAGAATAATAAGCAGACTGAGTATTTAGCCACAGAATGACCTGAAATTTCTCCAAGGAAATGTATTTGCCACTGAAAAATACTGGAAAAATCTGGGTGAAATTTTTTCCTTGCCATTTCATTGGTTTAGAGGAAACAGGAGAGCAGCCTTTCCCCATCACTTTCACAGCTTGTTATTTTTCCTTCCCTCTTTTTACTCATCCCCAAGAGTTTCCTCCAGGCTGGGAATTGTAAGGAGGAAAGGAGAGGGATGAGCAAGGAATTGGGAAGCACTGATGTGGGGCTGAGCCAGAACCCCAAACCTGAGCCTGCCAGCTGCTTGTGGTCGGGTTTTTCACTCCTTCCTGCCAGCCCAGCCTTGTGCCAAGGGTCTGTCACATCCAAATCACAATTATCTACTGTAATACTTCAACAGATATGACACAGATTTCTCCTGAACTGCTTTGTAAATCATGGCAGAAAGAATGGCCTTCCAACTGAGAGCCACAATCCACCAACAGGAAGCCAGCACTGTCATTTAAAATATATATTAAGAAGTCCTTAAGTGAACATTTTGCTTAAATTAGGAGATGGGCCATGATTCAGACAATAAGGCCTCACCAAAGAGAATTTCCCCAGCAAATCAGTCCAGGCTGCAGAGGAGGCTCCAGGGGTGCAAGGGAGAAACCCCAACCTCCCAAGGCTATTCAGAATTTTAATTTTTCATCATTTTTTGTTGTCAGGACTTCACCAAGAGCCTTGTCCCGGTGAGGGCCAGGGGGCTGCAGCCCCATCCCAGTCCCAGCAGAGCTCACCCAGCGTTTCCCAGCTCAGTTCTCACCCTGCATCATGGCATTCCAGTATTTATGGAGCTTCTTTTCAATAATTATCACGCTGTTACATTGGTGAGTTTCTTGACAAGTTATTAAATCATAATTTCTAATTTAAATGCCAGCTTTTGGCGTGCATGCCTGCTCAGGATAAGCTCATTTTCATTTTTATTAAACATCACCTATTAAACACAAGGAGAATTTTCTTAGGAATAACAGAAAACACCACAGGTGCCTTATTTCCCAGCTCACGTTGTGATGGTTTCAAATAATTCCCCAAACACACAACCACAACAAGGGAGCTGTTCTGTGCTTAGGTGGGGCTGCAAGGACATTTTTGTGGGGCTGCTTGGCACCTTCCTTTGGGTTTCAACCCCTGACAAAGCCCAGCTGCAGCTCTGCATCCTCCCACGGAGCAGCTCCAGCTCCCCAAAAGCAGAGAGAAGGGCAGGGGGAGCTCAGGGGGTCTGGGGGAGACACCAGAGCCCAAAGCTCTCAACTTCCAGGGGTCTCCTGGAGGCTCCTGCCGTGGCAGTCTCACCCCAGCCCTGCTCGTTCTTGGCTTTCCCAGCAGATGGTCGGTTAATTCTGCTGGTTTGGTGTTTGGGGGCCTGGCCCTGGGCTCAGTGTCCCAACTGTGTCCCCCACCCCGCAGGGATGGCTGGAGTGGCACTGCCAGCTCTGTCCCAGCCAGCCCCTGGGCTCTGTGTGCCCACAGAACCCCTGCCAAGCCCGTGGGATGTGGCACAAACTGTGCAAAAAGGGGCCCAGGCGGCTGTTTTTATCCAAAAACACGAAATAAAAGGAAAGGGATAGCTGCAATGCAAGGGCCCTGAGGGAGAGGATATCCAGGACATCCCTGGGGGGGCAGCTCCCAGCCTGGCCCCTCTCTCCAGGATGGATTTTGTGCCAAAACCCTGCCACGCTTTGGGAGTGATGGGAAAAGGAATTCCCCATTTCCCCCAGTGATTTCCAGCTCCAGACTGCACATTGCCTGTGATCAGACTGATTAGTTAAATAAATCATCCTTACCTGAAGATAATCCATTTACGCTTTTTAATTAAACACAATTATGACAATTTGTTCTGCCTCCTGCCAGGCTGCCTGTGCAATGGAGGCCCAGGGCAGGAAACTTTGGTGGATGTGTTTCCCCCAGGCCACAAAACCCAGCAGAGCAGCCCTGGAGTGCCCCTTTAGGTGCTGGAGCTGAAGATTGTCTGGGAAACAGCAGCAAGGGGAGTTTGGGGGGCTGGTTGGGATCCTGGGGGACAGCTGTGCCACAGCTGCACTGGAGCATCTGTGGAGTCCCTGCAGCCTCAGTTTTGGGGTGCACATCCCCCTGCCCGTGCAAGCACAAACACAGCAGGGACTGTGTCCTTGTCCCTGCCCCACAGGACACAAACCCACGGCCCTTCACTCTGCCGAGGGCTTTTATCCAGATCAGCTTTCCTCCAACCTGCTGCCCCCAGAGTGAGACAAAACGAGCCCTAATGAGAGAGCTTGAATAGATGTTAGAGACCTTGCAGGGATTTAAGGGCCCTCACAGCCCCTCTCCCCTCCCCTCCCCAAGTTCAACTGCCAGCGAGTACAGCAGACTCTGCTGTTTGTTTTGGGTTCAATGGCATCTCATTTACACGTGTTAATTGCAACTAATTGGCACTAATTGGATGAACAGGAAACCCTCTGGGAGCACTCATACCTTTAATTTGTAGTAAATATCATTAATTAACATATGCTAATTAGAGCCAATTAACATTGATTAAGGGTTGCCAGCTACTTGGAAAGTACAACTATCCATGTTGTACTAAATCAGCACAAAATGTGATGCGGGTTTGGAGGATGAGGCAGGAGGCAGCACCTGGCAGCTCCCCTGGCAGCTCTGCTGGGCACACTGGGAACGCTGGGCTCCCACCCACTGCCAGCCCAGCCCAGGACAGGAGAGGCAGCCTGGAACTGCCCAAAATCCACACCTGGTGGTGAGGTTTGCTGGGCATGTGAGTTGGACTTTGGTGATCTTGGAGGTCTTTTCCAGCCCTGAGGGTTCTGTGGTTCCGTGAACCCAAAATGAGTGAAGCTCCAAGGGAGGAGCAGCAGTGCCAGCCCAGAGCACTGCCCAGAGCCAGCCCCAGTGCCAGCAGGTGCCCAGTTCCCCTGCAGGTCCCAGCAGTGACACTGCCAGAGCCAGCCCCAGTGCCAGCAGGTGCCCAGTTCCCCTGCAGGTCCCAGCAGTGACACTGCCCAGAGCCAGCCCCAGTGCCAGCAGGTGCCAGTTCCCCTGCAGGTCCCAGCAGTGACACTGCCAGAGCCCCAGGAGGGCTGGAGGGGAAGGACAGCACCGGCCCTTCCCTCCCAAGCCACTCTCTGTTGATTTACAAGCAAACAAAAGCAGGGCAGCCCCTGCTGATGGCATTTCCCGAAAGGGCCTTTGCCACCCCGGGGTCACCAGCGGGCTGCCAGGACAGCCCCCAGCCCTCTCACCCCGGGCGAGGAGGGAAAGGTGGGATTTGGCTGCTCTGACAGCCAGCAGGAGTGACCTGGGGATGGCCACAGAGCCGAGGTGATCACAGGAGGCTGAAGTTCAAACACCTCCTGCCCTCCTAAAGCTTTTGCACTGAAATCCTCACTGGCCTGTTTCATCTGCTGTTGACCATTTTATCATCTGATAAACAAGCACTTATCAGTTGCTGGGGAAGGATGGAGAAGGGCAGTGCTTAATCCCAAGTCTGGGTTGACACTGGCTCTGTTTCCCAATTTACAACTTTTAAAAGGATTAGCTTCCAAACTGGGGAAAACAGAGGCCGAGGTTGAGACACCACAGGGAGAAGATGTGCTGTGAATTCCCTGGGTTTTGTTGTTTGTCTCAAACAGGATTTCTCGGCAGAGGTGGAGAAAAAGGCGCTTGTGGAAGGGATTGTGTGGGGCCGTGTCCTTGTGCTGTCCATTCCCTGCTCAGGGTGGGAACACACAATTAGCTCTGCCCCTAATTGCAAACCCACCTCTTCATTTAAAACACAATTTAAATTTACAATTAAAACACAGGGTTTGAAGCCCCTTTCCAGGATTTTCACTATTTATATCACAGACTGCCCAAGAGAGAGAGAGGGTGGGAAAAGGATGGGGGAAGATTCTGCAGCCCAAATCCCATTTTTTTGGGATGCCCCAAAAGAGGCCAACACCCTCCAGGAGCTGCAGAGCTTTGGGAGCAGCTCAGGGCCCAGAGCCATCCCTTTGTCCCCAAAGGCCATCCCAGCTGGTGCTGCCACGGCAGGAACAGAAGGATTTGTGGCTGTGCTTTTTCCACCACTCCAGGAGCTGTAAATTTTCAGAGACAGACACAGAGGGGAAGTGCTGATGGAGCTGCATCCCTCCACCTTTTCTGGAATTCGGGAATGTTAAAATCCCTGTCCCATGCTGGACATGGAGCAGGACCAGCACAGACCCCCATGGGGATTGAATGTCTAAAAATGGGCTGTGAAATTTCAGAAAACGGTAACTGGGGCGGGGGGACATCTGAGAACCTGAGAGTGTATTTTTCATGATTTTAATAAAAGAGGAGCATCACTGAGACATTCAAAGAGGAATCAGAAAGATGATAGGCTGAAAATGTCAATAAAGCACACACACATATGTATTTATATCTATGGACACACAGGCTGACCCTCCATGAGGATGTGCTCAATAATCCCGTCCCAGCTCCCTCTAATCACAGCGATCCCACGACCCAGGGCTCCTGACCAGGGCTTTAAATCGGAGTTTACAGTATTTAGGAAGTGCTATCAATAATGTTTACAGTGAAATAATTACTGAAGTGATTTTAATTTATTTTCATTCATGATAATCTTATCAAGCAATTAATTAAACCCAAATAAGGGACATGACATTGTTAGGTGGTTACACCCCGGTAAGCAAACAAGAGGAATAATCCCATTTCCAGCAAGGCAGAGCAGCAGCCAGGGAGGACCTGGCTCTGCTGCTGCTCCAGGGGTGTCCTTCCAAGGGCTGGATGTTTTTGGGGTGCTGCCGCCTGCTGCTCCCCACCACCCCCTCCCTTCCTCAGCAGGCACTGCTCAGCCAGGTAACCCCCAGGGCACACCCTTGCCTGCAGCAAAAAGGCCTTTTTTCCTTTGGGACTGCCCAAAATGTCAAAAACTTCCCTTAAACACCCCCCAGATGTGACCTCAGCTCTGGCTCACTGTGGCTTCTGACCCCTTACCAGGTGGGAGGTGATCAGATTTGTACCAACAGGCTGTGAGAAATTCAGGAATATTTGACAACAATCCCGAGTGGGGATTCCCTGGTGAAAAGAAACAACTTGAAGAAATTACTTAAATGCTTGCAAATTCAACATCTTTAGTTTCACGACAGCCTCAGCATCCCTCTGTCCATACAACCCCTCCACCAAACATTCTGCACGGGATTATTCCGGATGGCTCCTGTTTCCTGGGGATTGCAGTGATCTATGGTGCTCCTCCATCAGCTGAGCACTAAAGGATATTGTTCTGACCCTTCCACTCCCTCCATTTGCCTAAGACTCCAGCCACTTGATATTTTTCCAGTTCTGACATTTCAAACATGCAATGCCATATGTATTGCCACTTCCAGGTAATTATCACGTAAAATTAGGCTGGTCTTGTACATGAAACTAGCAATTAGCCAAGGATTGAAGGTCAAAGAGATCTCATTTATGGAGTCTCTAACAAAATGTTAAGTGTAAATGTGTGTCAGATGGTCCAGGATGCCGGATTATATGGGGTCACGACAACGGGGCTGAAGTGTCATCAAGCACGATGTAACCAGTCTGTTGGGCACAGCAGTACAATCTGGGACTTATCTCTCCCAGCCTTATCAGAACCCCAGCTAAATCTAGGACACGGCCTTAGAGGAGTTTCTGCAGGGAGCAGGAAAATGACTCGCAGCCCTTTGTTTCCCTGGGAGGGCTCTGAAAGGAGCTGCTCCTTCCTGAGACGTGTGCCGGGTGACAAACGCCATCCCTGTCCCCCAGGATGTGCAGGGCCTCGTGTGCTGGGTGACAAACGCCATCCCTGTCCCTCAGAACGTGTCCCAGCCAGAGCAAGACCTTGCTGGCCCCACTGGGATGAGGGCAGGTTTTGTCCCAGCCTCACCCAGGGAAGGGCAGCTGTGCCATGAGGGGGTGAGTGGGACATGCCAGGGCTGTGCCACCCTCCCTGTCCCTCTGTGCCACCCTCCCTGTCCCCCTGTGCCACTGTCAGTGTCCCTCTGTGCCTCTTTCTCTGTCAGCCTGTGCTACACTCCTGGCTGTGCTCCATCCCAAGTGGACACTGTGGGAATGGAGATCCCGCTCCAGCTCCAAAGGGACTCTTCTTCCAGGAGCAAATCAGCCAGCAGGAGCATCCCATCCCATCCCATCCCATCCCATCCCATCCCATCCCATCCCATCCCATCCCATCCCATCCCATCCCATCCCATCCCATCCCATCCCATCGATGGATGATGGATGGATGGATGGATGGATGGATGGATGGATGGATGGATGGATGATGGATGGATGGATGGATGGATGGATGGATGGATGGATGGACAGATAGGTGGATGGATGGACAGATGGATGGATGGATGGGTGGATGGATGATGGAGGGAGGGATGGATGGATGGATGGATGGATGGATGATGGATGGACAGATAGGTGGATGGAGGGACAGATGGATCGATGGATGGATGGATGGGTGGACAGATGGATCAAGGGATGGGTGCTCCCTGTGCCCCCACACACCAGACCCAACGGTGCCACCTCACCCTTCCTTGGCACCCAGACCCTGAGCCAGACCTGCCAAAGCCTCACCAAGGACAGCCCCAAACTTTCCTGGCCCTTCCCCCGCGGCAGCCGTGGCTCTCCCCCCCCTCCCCTCCCGGCAGCCCAGGTCGCAGCGGCACTTAGCTAAATTATATAACTGCAAACAAAGTGTGACAGCTTTATTTGTAATTATACCGCATTTAAAGGAACAAGATGAGCTTAATGAGTTAATAAAGTGGCTGCCTGTCAAAGCAGGGGCTGCTGTGCCTCGGCGGGTCCCTCACGGGGCTCATGCATATGGAGGGTGCCCGGCTGCCCCCGGCCATGGCAACGCGCAGGTAGCAGCCCGTGGCCAGCTGCCCCGTCCCACCAGCCTTGTGTGAAGTGAAGACTTGTGAGGAGCGAGCATTTTGTCTCAGCACACTTGACAAAACAAAGACAACTCACTCCTCTGGTTTCATGCCACATTTTTTATTCATAAACAAGCTGTTGGCTGTAAAGACATGATAAAACTCGAGCTCAGAGGAGGCTGGCGAACATTTGAATGCAAATCCTCAGCTGCTACAAATCCGTCCTATTATTCAGCCGATTTCCCCCCTCCCCTCCCCATTTTTGTCTTATGCTAAGCTAGGCAGGATCCCAACCAGAGATATGTGATAAACTCTGGTCAATGCAAAGAAAGGCACCGGCATAAAAATTCAAAGGCTGGCGGGGAGAGGGGAGCTCTGCGGGGCGAGGGAGAGGAACAAAGGCCACCCTGCTGCCAGGGGCTCTCCCAAGCTTCAGCCCTACATGCCCAGTTTTGCTGCTTGGGGGCTTTCCCCACCTTTTCCTGCCCTAGCCAGGTGGTTTATTCCCAGAGAGGGTGAATGGGGAAAACTTGACCAGTGGAAGGGCAGCGAGGGCAGCCTGGCTGCTGCTCCAGCATGGAATAATCCTGCTCAGAGGCAAGCAGGGGGGCTGAGATGAGAGGATCTTTGGGGTCCCTTCCAACCCAAAACATTCTATGGAAACCAGGAGTTTCCCGTGCCAAGCAACAGGAATACCTCATGAGGAAAAAAACCAGCAAAAAAACATAATATGGATTGTTTTAATAAACCAGGAAAGGAACAGGAATTTGGTATTTTCCATTTTCACTCCCAAACTTTCAGTGATGGCCACAAGTTGTAGCACACACAGACACCCACGAAGGGGATGAAGCTCTCTGGCTGCAATTTTGAGCTGAGAAAATCAAGTTTCAGGTTAGTTGCAAGGTGTCTAGGACCTCAGGCTGTAAATTAAACCCAGCTCTGCCAGAGCCCCAGGTACCCTGTCCCTACTGGTTTAAGCCCAGATGTTTCACCAAGCTCAGCTCTGGAGCTTAGTCTTGTTTTTAGGCTGGACCTGACCTGGCTCTTGTGGGCCCCCTGCTCTTGCAGAGATTTGTGGAAGTCTTTTAATGCTGTTTTCTCAGTGAGCAGGGGCTGACAGCTCCCCACCCCACAGACCCCACTGCAGGGAGAATGGCTTGTGGCCTTGTGCAGGAACAGCTCTGCCCTTGGCCATAACAGAGGGAATTTCCTCGGGGAGAAGGGAAAAAAAAAAAAAGGAGAAGAGATACAGTTCAGAGAGATGAGTTTTGCATGATAATTGGGAAATAAAGAAACTAAAAGTTCGTGGGAATTCATTTGCATGAGAACGCAAACGGGGAAAAACAAAGACAGATTATTTTGTGCAGCCTCTATCTAATAAATTATTTGGAGAAGAATATGCCCCAGAGGTCGAGATTGTGAGCAGGAGGGCTGGGGGTCACTCGGGGCTGTGGGTTTGCTGCTCTGGATCCTGACTGATAGAGATATTTGCATTTCTGGGGTAATTCTGCAGCACGAGGAAATCTGCTATCACGGCCTGCCAGGACACCCCACATCCCCCACAGAAAGCATTAAACCAAATCCCTTTACCTCCCTGCTAAACAAACAGGGCTGGAGTCACATCCCAGCTGTGCTCCCACAAACACCAAACACCGACTGATTTTATTTTCAGTGGCACCTAATGCAGGGTGGGCTGAGGGTGTCCCCAGGTGGGAGTGTGGGAAGAGGTGAATGCTGAACTGCAGCTGAAATCAGAGCCAGGCAAAGCACCCCCAGGAAGTGAGGGACCCCACAAAAAGCACCTTTCATTCTCTGAGACAAATTACGAGGCACAAACCTTGATTTTTATCAGTGTGCTCATTATATTATTCATATAATGCTCTTGAGCATTCCAGCAGATTTTGGTGAGCCTAAATTGCACAATGGGCTGGCTGGGAATGGAACCCCCTGGAAGGGGCACTGCTCACATAGGGGCTTGTCCTTCAGGAAGGTGAATTCCCCTTCCCAAACCCTTCCTGTGCTGGCAGCAATGCATGGACACCCTCCAGGCACATCTGCCTGGGGTTCTGCAGGAACAAACCCTGGCCCCCCTTCTGTGAAGGCAAAAATCCCATGGGGGGAAAAGGCAGAGCAGGGTGTGAGTGGGGACACCTTGGAAAACGCTGAGAGAGGAAAGGAAAATCCTGGTGGGTGTTTCTGCCAGCTCTGGCTCAGCTAGGAGAGGCCCCAGGGCAGGCCAGGTTTAGATGTGAGTTTAATCTTCAACCTGAGCTAAAGCACAGCACTGGGCCCTCTGTGCTGCCCTGCCCGGAGTTTTTAAGGTGCCTCTTTCTCCAGAGTGGCACAAACAGTGCCTGCCTGGCTGGGAGAGGCTCTGGGTGCTGGGGCTGGGCAGCAGCAGGGACAGAAGCCATGGCCCCATCCCAGCTGGGCAGGCTCTGCTCCCTCCCCAGCCTCTGGGCACGGCGCGGGTTCCTGGCGCTGGGGCCGGATCAATGCAGGGCCCTGCTCATGGACAAGAGGAGAGGCTTAATTCTAATCTGTATTGACTGCTCAGTGCTTTGGCTGCCAATTTGCATCATGGACTTGTCTGGAACAATGATGTGGGCCTGGCAGGTTCTCTCACAGTAATCCATACCGGGGCCAGCATCTCCAGTGCTCCTCGAGGCCCCACACACACAAACCCCACACTGAACTGCCCAAAGACACTGCCTTGACTTCTGTCCACCTCCATCTCTAACCCCACACTGAACTCTCAAAGACACTGCCTTGACTTCTGTCCACCTCCATGTGTAATCCCCACACTGAACTGCCCAAAGACACTGCCTTGACTTCTGTCCACCTCCATGTGTAATCCCCACACTGAACTGCCCAAAGACACTGCCTTGACTTCTGTCCACCTCCATCTCTAACGTGCCCAAAGCTCAACAACGCTTCCAGTGCTTGGCAGCACAACGAGACCAGGGAGAATTTCCATAAGTTCTTATCCTAAAACTTTTTATCATGCCCAAGGAGCCTCAAGAGAGCCAGCTCCATCTCCTGGCTCCTCCAGCACTGTAAGTTCCAGTGTACTGAACAGCCACAGCTTTTGTTTTTTTAAAAGCTGAAAAATTGTCATTGAGAAAAATATCTCTGTGTATTTTGGCTAAATATCTTTGGAGTTCCCCTTATTTCCACTCTGATTTTTCCCCAGGTTTGTAGCAGCCCTGGCCAAAGCATCTTCTTTGTGCCTGTCAAAAGGAACCTGAGTTTTATAAATAGGTTTCTGCTCTTGGGTATTTAAAAATACAAAGCATCCAAAGATGGCTCTGAGGAGAAATGGCCCCTGTCTAAGAGCATCAATAAATAAAGCCCCACTTTGATGCCATCCCGGTGACACTGGGGCAGCTGGACGAGTGACAGGCCAGGCCATGGCCACCCCTCCCAGCCACGAGAAATACAAATATGGATAATAATGTTTTCCCCAGCTACAGTTTTCCTACTCCAGCGTGGAGAAATGGCCTGCTCATCCAGCAACCGTAGAAAATCTCAATTTCCCACATAAAAATATTAGTGGCTGGCTTAAAATATTAACATGTGGATGGCATTGCCCTCAGAAGCTGCGGGATCAGAGTTTAGCATCAGCAGTTAGACACAGATATGGAATTAAAAATGTAAGCAGAGGCTTTTCAGGCCTTATTCCGGCAGTGGGGAGGCCCTGCAGGATGGGCAGGAGGAGGGATGGAGGAGCAGGGCCAGGGCTGGGCTGTGCCCTCGGGCTTTCCTCTGCCCCTGCCAGCCCCAGGCTGCGGGGCTGCCCCGCTCCTGGCTTGGGGATCACCTGGAAAAGAGCAGGACAGACCCTCCAGGGCCTGTGGCAGCTCCTGGTGAAGCTGTGCAGGGTCAGGGTGCAGCCATGTGCTGTGGGGTGAGGGCTGCACCCACCCCGTGCCACCCTCCAGGGGCTACTGCAATCCAAATAATGAATGATTCCTGTGGTGTTCGACTGCTGAACGGCACACACTGCACCAGCCCCGCCAGAACAGCACAGGAACCCCCCAGTGAGCACAGACCCTGCTCCCCAAAGCTTTGGGCTTGGCTCCTTTCCCATCCGTGTGCCAGTGCCAGCCTGGGGAAGTTGGGAACAGAGGAGTTTGGCAGAAGGTTGGTGCTGGAAACAAAAAAACTGGCCTAAATTATTATTCCACCCATAGCCTTCACAAGGAAAATAGAAGCAGCAGATTGAGGCCTGTTTTCATATTTGATAGGGAAGCAGATAAATGGCAGGCAGCTTGCCTTGATAAGGCCTTGCTCTGGGCATAACCTCTCTCTCTGAAAGCCTCTTACTATGCATAGAGTCAGGCTATCTGTGCAGCTGCACCTTGACACAAATATATCTGCACCCAAGATGAACCAATTCCCCCAGAAATTACAGCACTGGGATTGCATCTGGGGAAGGGGCCGCAGCCACCGCTTGGCCACCTTCTTTTTGAACGATCCTTTCCCCCTCCAAGGCGCTCCTCAGACAAACCTTTTTTCCCTTATTCTGCCTTCTCCCCCTGCACTGCCCATCCCCAGTGCCAGCCGTGAGCAGGGAGGGTGATGGGCATGGGGAAGGTGGGTGCTCCCCTGCACCTCAGCACCTCTCTGCAGGAAAAAGGGATTTATCCCTCCTGAGCAGCCTCATGCTCAGAAATCACCCCCAAACCTTCCCTGTTTCGGGGCAGCAGCAGCTGAGGTGACATCAGTGTAGCCTGGGAGCCCCCAGGTGTGGTGCTTTAAATGTGCCCATCACTCCCCCGTGGGCATTCCTGCACTTCCCAAACCCCCTCAGAGCCCAAATCCCCTCCTTTTCCATGGGACTGGCTCTAATGCACTGAGGTGCTTTGGGATGTGGCTCCAGAGGCATCAGGACAGGGCCACTCCCTTTGGAGAACCATGACATTGGGTCACTTCAATGTCCCCATGTCCCTGACGCTTCGGGAGCAGAACAAATGCCCTGGTTTACTGAACAGCCACAGCTTTTGTTTCTTTAAAAGCTGAAAAATTGTCATTGAGAAAAAATATCTCTGTGTATTTTGGCGAAATATCTTTGGAGTTGCCCTTATTTCCACTCTGATTTTTCCCCAGGTTTGTAGCAGCCCTGGCCAAAGCATCCTCTCTGTTTGTACCTGACCTGTAGTGGGGAAGGAGAGCTGGGCCAGGGATGAGGAACTCAAGGATCAGGAACTGCAAGGCAGGAAAGGATTTTGCCATCTGTGTGAGCAGAGCCTCTGCTCCCAGCAAAAGAAAAGTCAGTTAGAGATTTGGGAGGAGAGGAGCAGAGATTTGGGAGGAAGTGGCCACTCTAAGTGGGTATTGAGCATCTTCTGAGCAAACCCACATTCATTCCCAATCCTGAATGGCACCAGCAATGTCCTTGCTACCCACACTGCTTTTTTTTTTTTTTTTTTTTAACCAGAAGGGACTGTAAATGAGTTTTCCAGCTGCACAGCCACTCTAAAGACTTTATCCTAATGTTCTGTTTTGTGGTGACACGAGTTCTATCATCATAAGAAGAACAAATCAGCAATTAGTCTGCGGGAGGCATGGCCAGGGAGGTAGAACAGCCCCCAGCCAGAGGGACAGGGAATCCTTTACAATGAAAGGCCCTGGGAGAGTCGGGACCGGCCCTGCTGACGATGATTGATGCTGGCACTGCAGAGAGGCACCACACCTCCCCAGAAAATTAAAAGCCTATTTGGTACGGTGCTAACAACACATCACATTGATATTGTCTCATTACCCATCAGCACAGGGTCCTCATCTTCCCATTTGTATGGCATTAGGGGGAAAACCCCACAGGACAAGCACTTTTCCCCTTTTCTTCTCATCTGTCCCAGAACACACTTGGAAAACCTGAATGTGAAAAAGCCCTGTACCATTCCTTTTACATCATCACTAGCAATATTATGTTATTACCATTATTATTCTCATTCAGATTTAAGCATCACCTAAAAGCTGAGGGGCTGAGGGGCTGGACACTGGTCCCTTGAGCAGCTCTCACTCTCCAGATCTGCTCCTTCTCCCAGCCTGGCACAGAATGATGCCAGCTCCGAGGATTTCAGATTGTGCCAGCACTGGGCACCACATGCCCAAAGCTCTCAGGGATTTGCATCTGAAGGATCCATGGTGGGGGGAATGGGTTCCAGCAGGAGCACTCGGGGCAGGGATGTGGGGAGGGGGCTGCAGGAGCTCTCTGAGCATTGCGGCTGTCGAGGTGCAACCGCTGCCAACTGGGCAGGGCCGCCGGTGGAAAAGTGAAATATTGGAGCTCCGGGGTTTCCCTGCCCCCACTGCTCCAAACTGGCATCTGTTCCGTGCTGGCTGGAGCAGCAGATGCCTGCTTGCAGCTAATGACAGCACTAGGCTGCTAACAGATGCCACGGATGCAGCAACAGCCTTTGTCTGAGCCAAGCACCGAGCGCTGCAAAGGCAGCGGGGCCAAGGCCTTTCCCTCCCTGGAGGGGTCCGAGATGGAGCTGGAGCCTTGCTCTGCTCCCTCCCTGTGCCAGGAGGGACAGCTCTGGGACACAGCCATGGGACACAGCCATGAGACACAGCCATGGGACACAGCCATGGGACACTGGGACACAGCCATGGGACACAGCCATGGGACACTGGGACACAGCCATGGGACACAGCCATGGGACACAGCCATGGGACACAGCTCCAGGACACAGCTCCAGGACACAGCTCCAGGGCTGGCTGGGCTGCAGGGTAAAACCTGCTCATCCCACCTGGAGCAGGCACAGGGGTTCCCCAGCCCAAACATCCCGCTCTCCCAGCACCAGCACTGCACCCAACACTGCATCCTCCTCTCCCTGTCCCTGCTGCTCCCCCTTGGAGCTGCTGCCAGGGAGCTGCTGGCAGCCAGCCCTGTGCAGGCAGGAGCGTGTGGGAGTCCCAGTTGTGCTGGTTCTTCCCTGCTCCAGCTCTGCCCGTCCCACCCAGTGCCCCCAGTCTGGCCACTGGTACATCCTGGCACCCCGGCTCACCCCTCTGCCAGTGCTGCCATTGCTGGGCACATTTTTGGGGGTTTCTGTGCAAAGGTGAAAGCCTGTCCTGCCTGGGGAGCCTGCTCTGCACAAGGCATTGCACACAATTCCAAGAGGAGGCCAGAAATCCAGAGCCAGATCCAAACTGCTCTCTCTGGAGGTGTGGTGATGCTGGCCCAGCCTGGCATCCACAGCCCCTTCCAAAAGCAACCCAACCAACCAAACCAACCAACCAACCAACCAACCAACCAAACCAATCAATCAACCAGCCAACCAACCAACCAAACCAACCAACCAACACAACCAACCAAACCAACCAAATAACCAACCAACCAAACCAAACCAACCCAACCAACCAAACCAACCAACCAACCAACCTCTTGCATTCTCAGTCAGGGCAGGCTTTAAACACCAGCTCATGCTGCAGCAGCCACACACTCGTGGGTGCAAGCTGACAGCAAGGGGATCACGCACCAGGAGGGAATTTGGCTCAGTGTTGTGTTGGACAAGGTTGGAGCAGAAAGAGAAGTCAATTTTTTTTCTGCTGAAAGTTTTTCTATCGCAAACACTGGTTTTTAAATGAAAGGATTTATTTCTTGCCGGGTACTTTCACAAAGAAGCCCAGACACAAGAGCAAAGAGCCCCTTCCCCACCAACCCCTCAGACAGGGATGATGAAAGAAGAGAATTACAGCAGTGATGATGTTTTCCATGGCAAAGTTGGCATTTTTTGGCATGCCCGGCACAGAGGACGGAGCTGGTGTCGGTGCTTTGCCTCCCCCATACGCAATCAACTGTTTACTCGGCACAGGCTCTAAATGTACATTTAATTGGGCACCTTTGCTCCCTGTTCCCCCTCCCCTGCTCCGAGGGCTGCCTGAATGCGAGGGGGAGCAGCCTCCGATTCATCCGCGCCCACGCCGGGGTCCCCCCTCCCCTCTCGCCGGGGCCCACAAAGGAGAGGTCGCTGCCGTGTCAAGTGGGGTGTGGAGACCAGCTGAGGAGCCGGAGAGCTGAATTGTGCCAATTTGCGCAGCCAGAGCCCGCTGACAAAACTCGGCATCGGGAGGCATGAGCCGGCATATGGCGCCTCACTCAAGGGCCTGTCACTCAGGGCAGGGCGAGTGATGGCTCTCTCAGTCCCTTTATGGCCTCTCTGCTCCAGCCGGGCTGCGCAGGGCCCGGAGGAGGAGCGGGGCCGGCAGGGCTCTGCTCCATCTGCACCCCGAGCCAGCCGAGCGTGCAGCTCTTTCTTTATCCTGCTGCCCTGCTCCGACGTTCCCCGACGGCCCCGGGAATGAGCTGCTCGTGTCCTCCCTGGACGCGTGTTTGGGCTCAATTTCATGCTGCTTAATTCCAACAAAACCCGGCTGTGTGCGCGGCTGTGTGCGCTCCGCTCTCCTCGTCCCGAAGTCATGGCCATCCCTCCTCGCCCTCCAGCCCACCCCACCGCCAGGGCTTGTCGCTGTCCTCAAAGCTGCTGTTGGCCTAAAAGAACTACCAAGAGCCACCACTTAAAGCCCCTTTCAGGAGCAGAAGGTTTTCAGCTCTCAAAGAAAGAGGGTTTTTGTTCTGGCTTTGATGTTTCTGGGGTCTGGGACTCTCCGCTCTTTTCTCCTCAATCCCGAGCAGGCAGATATAATCACCCTCCTCCCTGCCTGCCTCTATTCATCGGTGCATTTTAAATAAAGTAACGACACAATCCCCAGTTTGGGAACCAACCTCAAATTAGTGCCTGCCCCGCTTTGGCTGGGGAGATTTAATCAGGTAGTTAAGCCCCTGTTTTATGAGAGGCCTTCTAACGGGGTTTGGAAGCTGATCAGGGCAGGGTGGGAGGAGGAGGACAGCTCTGGCCATGTCCCCCTGCAGACCCCAGCACCCCAAGCTCTGGCACTCCTGCTTATCTCCACCTGAGATCCCGTGGTTGGGAGGAGCCCCATGTCCCTGTGAAGGGATGTGACCTGCGAGGTGTCCTGTGCCACCTGCCCAGTGCCAGACAACCCCGTCCCATCCCAGTCCCCATCCACTCCTGCCCCATGTCACACCAACACGGGAGAAGGGCCAGAGCCAGAACACTGATAGGGAACAGCACGGGCCCAATTCCCACTCCACAATTCCCATTGCCAGTTCCCATTGTACAGTTCCCATTGCACAGTTCCTATTGCACAATTCCCATTGCATAGTTCCCATTGCCCAGATCCCATTGCCCAGTTCCCACCCCACAATTCCCATTGCCCAGATCCCATTGCCCAGTTCCCACCCCACAATTCCCATTGCACAGTTCCCATTGCACAGCTCCGACCCCACAATTCCCATTGCCCAGTTCCCATTGCCCAGTTCCCATCCCACAATTCCCATTGCCCAGTTCCCACCCCACAATTCCCATTTCACAGTTCCCATTGCCCAGTTTCCATTGCCCAGTTCCTATTGCACAATTCCCATTGTACAATTCCCATTGCCCAGTTCCCATTGCCCAGTTCCCATTGCCCAGTTCCCATTGCCCAGTTCCCATCCCACAATTCCCATTGCCCAGTTCCCATTGCCCAGTTCCCATTGCACAGTTCCCATTGTACAATTCTCATTGCCCTGTTCCCATTGCCCAGTTCCCATTGCACAGCTGGCTCTGACAAAGGGATGTGTGCCCTGATCCTGTGTGTGATTTAGGGAGGCTGCCTCATTCCAGCAGGTACCCAGCTCCTTGATGGCTCCCACCATCCCACCCATGGTGCCCTGAAGAGCAAAGCCCTTTCTGCTCTGGCCACAACAGCCCCACGCAGGGCAAATCTCAGGGAACGTACTCTTCTCTCTTTATTTGGGTGAAAAATGGCTATTAACGTGCTCTACCAGGCCCTGCCTGCCCGCCGAGATGGGAGCTGCAGGGGATGGGGTTCACCAGAGCATCCCAGCGCTGCAGCTGCTGCCCTGCCCCTTCCCACTGGGAATACCCGCGGCACCGCGCAGTGCCAGGGCCACCACAGCCCCGCTGTTGGCTGAGGAGGTGGGCAGAGACCCTGGCATGGCACAGCACAGCATGGCACAGCACGGCACAGCACGGCACAGCACGGCACAGCACGGCACAGCACGCAGCATCCCCGCAGCTGCCGTGGCAGTTGGGGGAACAAACCTTTGGAGACACCGTCTGTCGGTGCTCCGGGGACATTGTCTCGCAGCCCGGCGCTCTCCACCCCTTTCTCTGCCCTTCCCGGCACTCTGATTTAATGACAGCCTGCTCAGCCCCTGCCCGCCTGGGAAGGGACCTCAGCACACCCGGCAAACCATCTCCCACTTCTTGCCAGGCAGCTTGGTGCTGAGATAAACCCCTGTGCCCTGCCCAGCTCCTGCCAGCTCCGAGGTGAGCAGCATCCCAGGCACGGCCCAGCTAATCTCCCATCGCTTCCCCGGCCATCCCTGATTCCCCTGAAGTTGCTCAGCATTGAATGGAAGCGGCTTTAATGTCAGAGGCAGATGGGCACCTCACAAAGGCCCCTCACCTCTCCAAGCTGGTCTGTCCCCATGCCTGATTAAATCCTAATACAGAAGTTCGAATTGATACAGTGGCTCTGGGGTGATTCAATTAGTGCAGCAGGCATGGAGAAAACAGCACAAAGAGATGTGGTAGTTAGAAAGTCATTTTCTTTTGATCATTATAGCATCTCACACGTGGAAGCAGAAAATTATAGGCTCATGCGTCTTTGCTTAATATCCTCTGGGGCCAGATTTGTCGTAACATTGAAGTTAGCTGTCAGAATTGACAAAATCATGTGGTGTTGATGAATTTACAGTGCTGCTCTTAAAAGCCGAAGCAGGATCCAGGAAATGTCTGCCAGACAAATGTATTCAAGTTCTATAAAATCACCTTTCCCTCCCTCCCCGCCCCCTGCCTTGGCTGCAATCCCTGCCGGCCTTTGTGGGGCAGATGCCGGGCTGGGACGGGCGCCAGCTGACTGTGCCCATGTGCTGCTTTCTTCTGGGGGTGCCCCTGCAGCCCTGGGACACCTCCCAGTGCACCTGAGACACCCAGTTCCATCCCAGCAGACTGACAGAAGTGCAGCAAAGCGCCTTCTCCAAGCTCCCCACACACGTTTGGTGCTGGAGAGTGGCAGCCAGGGATTGTCCTTCAGGCTCCAGCTGTCCCCCCGTGGCACAAATGGGCAGCCACGGCAGCCCACACCCCGGAGGGAGGGACACAGCCCTGGCCAAGGGTGCTCAGGACCTGCTGTGGCACAAACCCCTCATGAACCAGCCACTGAGGCACCCACAGCTCTCTGGGAATGGGTGACTCGGAGCAGGGACACTGCTGTGATGGTGTGGGTGACGTGTCCCCCGTGCCAGGGAGGACTGCCTGTCCTGCCTGTCCTGCTGGGAGAAGTCCCTCCAAGTCCATGAATTCTGCACAGGGGGGCTGAACCACCACAAAACCCCTGGCAGTGCTCAGCCCACCTCCTGCACCACCCACGGTTCCTCACACGCTGGCTGGGTGCTGCAAGCAAACACCCACCAGGCCCTGACCCCAAACCCTGCCAGAGCATCTCCCACTGGCCCACAAGGTGTGGATCCTCCCCTCCCCTTCCAGAGGCAACCACTGCCCACCCCAAACAGCCTCCAGCTGCCAGCGCTGTCCATCCCCACCACCCAGCACCCCCCAGACACGGAATATTCTCATTTCTGGATGGATTTTCCTGCCCTAGGGAGGTGGAAGGACTCAAAGGTCCCCTGGCCTTTGCCTGGAGGATCCTTCCTGCCTCAGCATCCTCGATGCCCCCGCCCCAACATTTCCCCTGTGTTTAACCCCAGCCCCACCTCAGCTGCTCCCTACACACCGAGGCACCTGCTGACAAATTCAGACAGATTATTTTCTTTTTTTTTTTTGAAAACAGAGAAATATTTTGGCTCTGGAAAGATGGGAATGCTGTTTTCCCACTGCAGCAGCCAGGAAGGAAAAACCAAACCATGCCAACGAGTTGAGCCAATGGTGCTGGGCTCCAGAACCTGCCTTCCCTGGGGAAAAGCATTCCTGCTGCTTCATTCTGGGGAGAGGGGCTCACAACACTGGGAAAGGCACGTGGATATCCTGCTGGCCTTCCCCTTTCATCTCTTTGTGTCCATCCTTCCTCTGCACAGGGATATTCTCAGCCAAGTTCCACATGCTTGATTTGAATAATTAAAAAAAAATATTTCTAATCAAGAGGTGAACTTGTGAGGGATTTTTTTTAAGGTTGCCATCCGTAAGAAAATGCTATTTCTAACCAACTTCTATGATTTTTGGGGAGTGAGTTTTATACAGTTTGTTCATCTTGAGGAATCTCTTTACCTTCTATTCTTCCATCTCTGTCTGGTCTTCAAGATATGCTAATCAGTGTGTAAGTATATCCTTTCAAATAATTATCATACATTATACTCTACTCATCTCTGTATAATTTCCTCATATGCATAATCGTATTTGACTTCCTTATGAATGTAAAAACCATCTTACCTTGGGCAAGTTAATCTTCATTGATTGAATATCAAATTCATTTGAATGTGTTAGCAAAGCCTTCCCCCCTCTCTCCTGAACAGGAGAAAATGGAAGAGAAATACACATTTCCTATCCTGCTGCTGAAGAATTGGTGTTTATTTGGTCTTAATGTCTCATTTTGCTCCCTAAGACCCTTTTTGCTGTCCCACTTCTCTCTCTGTGTCTTTAAATAAAAGTTACAAAGGAGAAAAGCCAAATAATAAGGGCTCTTGCCTTATTTTCAGATGAAAAATGCCTCTTTCTCCTGGCTTCTGAGAAGAATAATTAAGGAACCGCAGAACCCTGATAACAACTAACTTCAAAAGGGTGAAAAGCAAAGCCAAAAGTCCTCCAAATGAAACCCAATCCCCTCAGGAAATGCCAGTGTGGGGAATTAGGCTTTCTTCTCAAAACTGTTAGTGAGCTTTGCTAGAAAAAGCAAAAGGAACGACCCCCTCGCTGCTGCTCTGATGGGGATGGAGGAAGCCAAGGCAGCTGGGACTGAGCCTGACTCTGCTCCTGCTCCTCCCCACACCTACAGCCTCCTGGAATCTCCCTTTGGGGCTGCCTGAGGCTCCAGAGGAGGCAGAGCTGCTCTGCCCAGGAGCAAACCCTGGCTTTGGGCAGGGATGGGTTTCACCCGGGCAAAGCTGGGCTTCCTGCAAGGAGGAACAGTTCCAGGGGACACTGGCCTGATGGCCACCTGCCAGTCATCATTTCAGCATCTCAGCTGAGCAAGGAGTCCTTACAGCACCTCTCATGCAGGACACAACTGTTAAATAACTCAATTTTTCAAATCCTGATAGGGCCTTGGGGCAGGAACTGCAGAGGGAACTGCTGGAAGTGCCCCAGTCCAAGCCAGGGATGTGCCCACACCACAGGGAGAAGTTCCAACCCCACTGCTCAGCTGCTGTCCTCAAATCCCAGGCTACGAAATACTCCCAGCTGAGTTTAACATTTCGAAGTTTTGTTTTGCTTTAAAAAAAAAAAAAAAAGTCAGAACAATAACAAAGCAAAAATTCATGAATGCCAATAACATTCAAATCTCCCTCAGATTAGGCTCCCCCTGGCCTCAGCTGGAGCAGGCACCAGTAAATCAGCACTGGGGAAATGCACTGGTGATGTTTTGTTATCCAGTTAAATCAGCACTGGGGAAATGCCCTGGTGATGTTTTGTTATCCAGCTAAATCAGCAGTGGGGAAATACCCCAGTGATGTTTTCTTCTCCAGCTAAACCAGCACTGGGGAAATGCCCTGGTGATGTTTTGTTATCCAGTTAAATCAGCAGTGGGGAAATGCACTGGTGATGTTTTCTTCTCCAGCTAAATCAGCACTGGGGAAATGCCCCGGTGATGTTTTCTCCTCCAGCATTTAGGCAGTAAATGCTGTTATGAGTTAAAATCCAGGGCTCTGTGCATGGCAGAGAGGAGCAGCAGCAGCCTGGCCATGCTGGCCCGGGGTGCTGGGTGGCTACAGCCCCGTGCCCTGCCCTGGGGCTGTCTCCCCTTTGCAGGCAGGGATTTGTCCCTGCTGGGTGGCCGGGGAGCCGGGCACGGGGCCACCAGCCCTGCCTGGCACCCCTCAGCCTGGCAGCCTGCACATATGGGAGCCCCTGGCCGTGCCCTGCGCGCCCTGGGCCAGCACGGCCGGGGCTGAGGCTATTTTCAGATTTTCAGCTCGCTGGCTGCCAGGGGGAAACGTGTGTTACCTACTGCAAAAGGGGAAAGCTGTTCTTCTGGGCATTGCTGGAGAAGACATCAGTGCAGCGTGCAGGCCAGATTATATTCTGATTAATCAAGTTAATGTACTGTACACTGTTAACACTAAAATTTTCAGAAGAGGCGTGACCAGGATAGGGGTTTGATTCCTCTGGATTAGAATGGGCTAATCCTTACCAAAGTTGCCTTTTTTTCCCTTTTTTAAGATTTCTCTGCCTCAGCGAGGAATTTGGCTCTGTTTTTCTGGCAAACCTTCCAGCCCAGCACTCAGACTCCTTCCCAGCCTGGAGCAGCCCTTGTAGCAGCGAGGGCCTGACCCAGCAGAGCTGAGGATGAGGAGGGTGCCTGAGCCTGCCCAAACCCCTGAGGCCAGCAAGATAAAGCTCCAGGGCTCTGTGCTCCCACAGGAGAGCTCCTGGCAGAACAGGGGACATGAAATGGCAGAGGAGCTGGGTGAGAAATGGGGACGGCTGCTGATGTGATTTTGGGGCATTTTGCTCCCTTCACAGCGATAGTGAAGTTTCTGGAATGACAAGTCCTTGCTAAGGAGGTCACGGCACAGATGGAGCACCCTGAGCGTGTTTGACTCTCAAAGTATCAGTGACCTCAAAGCATCATCCTGCTCTCTATCCCAGCCCCACATCCTTGGGAACAGGAATTCCGGGGAGATGGAGCAGGGCTCTCCTGACAGCCTCCCCCTGCCCTGTGTGCATGGACACGGCTCCACAAGGCAGACGTGTCCCCAGGAAGGTGACCAGGGGTGCTGGGGACAGGGAGTCCCTTTGTGGCTCATCCATCAGGGCCCGGACAGCACCTTGCAATGGGCATTTAATGCTGATGAGCAGCAGAGCCCTCATCACCCCTGGGAGCTGGAGAGCCAGGAGCGCCTGGCACTGCACTTTCCCTGACCCCTGAACCCCGGGGCCAGCACTTTTATGGGGATGAAGCCACACAGTTCCTGTAACCTGCCTCGGGGGCCCTGAAAAATTAGACTGAATCAAAGCAGAAAATGAGTTTTCATTTATCTTGTGATGATGCACGAGGTTACATGAAAGACAAATAGCTGCTTCTGACTCTTCCTTTATCATTGTCACTGCAATTAATAGGCTGTGGCCTTCGTTACTGTGTTAGCACTAAAGAGACCGCGGGCCCCGGGGGACGTTAACGAGAGGAGAAAAGCAGAGCGAGCTCCTCCAAGTTCTGTGTGCTCTGCTCTCCAACCTGCTCCTCCTGCCTTGCTGCTGGCGTGGCCAGGGCTGAGCTGTCCCCCTCCTGGGCCTGGCTGGGTGGCAGGGAAGGGACAGGGAACAGGGATGAGACTTCCCCGGGGCCTGCTGGCCTTTGGAGCCGCCCTGTGCCCTGCTGGTGGTCCCCATGGTCAGGCTGGGAGCTGGATGCTCCCCCTGGGGTGGGATAGGGATTTCTCCTGCCCTCTGCCTGGTGTTGGGCTCTGGGGCTGGACTGGGACCAGTAGGAACCAGCAATCCCCCTGGAGGGAGTCACAAAGCCGAGGAAGACATTGGGGTTCAATGTCCAGACTTTCAAACTGAGACTCCAACATGTCTGAAATTCTTTGACAAACTTGGCTGCATAATTAGGAGATTAATTAAATCTACCTCAAATTTTCCACAGACTTTCTGGGTTCTTGTTTACATTAATTCAGGGGTTCCCCATTCAAAGCTGACTCTGCCTTGCAACCTGCTATTGACCCTCATCATTAATTTTTGGTGCTAGAACTTTTCTGGAGGGTTTGGCATAGCCTATTCTTACATGACTGTGGCACTATTCTCTTTAATTGGTGCTTTTGGAGGTTAATTGAAAAGGAATCCACGACTGGCAAATCAACATTAAGAGAATTTTGTAAGGATTAAAGTTGTCTGGAACAATGTTTATGTGGGCAAATGGAGTTGCTGTGACGGTGCTGTGCTCCCAGGTACCTCCAGACCCTCAGCTCTGGAATGAGGGATGAGGGGAAGGCAGGGGCTGGGCCAGCCTGGGAAGATGCTCTGGGTATAAAGGCTCATTTTAATCTAAATGCAGTTAACATGCTCAGAGTCATTTGGGATAAATGGGATACTTAAGGACACATGATGGCTAATCTCTGCTATGACATTTGTGGAGGAGGAGGAGGAATAATTTAGACTGAGGGTATTGTGCTGCTCACCAGTTATCCCCTCTCTGCCATCACAAGTGGAACTAATTGTCAGGAGGACACTGGGCACACCGGTGGCACCTCCTGGCCCAGGGTCTCCAGGTCCCTCCCCTGTGTTCTCTGCTCCTCTGCAGAGGCGTCTCTGCCCCGTTTTTCAGATGGGCAACTGAGGCAGGAGCAGTGCAATAGGGCTGTGGGATGTCTCTGATCCGAGCTCGGGCTCCCGGGGAATTTGCAGGGAAAAGAACCAGAGGGGCAGGACAGAGAGCAGCTGGGCATCTCAGTGACTGCCAGGGACACTGGGCACGGGGCAGGGACAGCTCCTGCTGCCCCCTGCCCTCCCAGGCACAGCCAGAGGTGTTTCCTGGCCTTGCTCAGGGGGGCTCAGCCAAGAATTGCTTTTGTTCCTAAACTTCCAGACATCCCTTACGCATCCTTTTCTCTCCAGATCCCGGGCTTTGTACCCTCCATGCTGCCAAGGCTCTTTCAAGCCCCAACTTCTTGATGTGCACTTGAAAACCATCACAAATTATCAGCAGGAGCAAGAAAGCCAAAAGATTTGCAGTGGCTTTTCCAGGGCCTTTGTTCAGCACAGAGGTGGCAGAGCTGCTGCTCCGAGCGCTGCTGCTCCCCAGCAGAAGCACCGAGAGCCAGATGTTCCCTGCAGCAATGGTTCAGCACGGATTTGGGGACACAGTGTGCCATTTGGGGTGCCACCCTCGCTGCTCCCCCAGCACTGACCCCTCTGCCCAGCAGCACCGCTCCCCTCGGCTCCATGGAGCGGGATTTCGCCCCTAGATGGCTCTAGGATATAAGTTGAGGATATAAGTTGTTCCAGGCTATGCCGAGGGATGATTTGCAAATCTCCCTTCCCTGGTTCTGTCACCGAGGGTCTGGGTGCTTCCCCCAGGTGTCCTTGTCCCAGGTCCCTGCACAGTGCCAAGGTGTGATGTCCCTTTGTGTCACCCGCCCCGGGCAGGGTGGCGTGAGCTGGACACCACAGAAAGGCTGGTGGGTGCTGGACAGCGCCTGTGGGGGGGAAAGCTGCTCTCCTGAGCCCAGGACAAGCCTGGCTGGGCTCCTGTAAATGATCCCCTGCTCTGATGTGCTGCTGGGGCTGAAAGCAGCGGGGCAGGATTGGGAATGAGGGATTAAAAACCATCACATCACTGCATCCCTTTGGAGAGAGGAGATGGATAAGGAAAAGTGACAGATCCTGGGCAAGGAGAGGAAAAGAGGCAAGTTAGGGAAAGCAGGAAGGCAATAGCCCTTCCCTCCTGTTCTGCTGCAGCTTTCTGCACCTCCCAGTAATTAAAACACAAATGATCTGGCCGGGCTGCCCCTGCCCGCAGAGACCCATCGCCCATTTCCACCCCAGAGATGAAAAGTTTAAGCACCTCTAATGGAGAGGGGGGAAAGCATTGCCATACACACTCCATCGCATATTTATGATGCTTGGGAAAAGATCAATAGCAGCTATATGCAAGGGTCTATAAATTTAATGTAGCATGATCATTTAGTATCAGTTGTTTCTTAGATTAATAACAGGGGGACGGGCCGCAGTCCTGAGAGGAGATGGAGTAATGCTGACTGGGTGTGCAGAGCACAGGGAGCTGCCTCCAGGGCCTCGGAGGGATGCTGCCTCAGGATGGGAGGGACCCAGCTGCCCAGCTCTCTGTGCCACCCCGGTCCCCTGGCAGGGCTGGCAGCACCGCCAGTCTGAGCGCGAGGGAGGAGGAGGAGGAGGAGGCTGCCATGAGGATGTCCTCAGCACAAATGTCCCACCTTGGGGCCAAGCCCTCCAAGCTGAGCAGCTCCTCCTCCAGCTGGCTGAAGGCAGAAGTGCTCAGCATGCCCTGCCTGCACCGAGCTGGCCCTCCCTGCCTGCCCGGGCTGCCCGGGGGCCAAGGACTGGCTCTTCCCAGTGACCACAATATGTTATGGTTCAGTGGAAGGACCTTAAACTCACAGACAAGGACAAGGCAGTAAAAGATGAAGCACCTGAACCCCCCATTTCCAGATTACTAGACCCCAGGTGTGTGCTAGGGAGCAGTTAAATTTCATCATTACCCTTTCTTCTATGGTATTTTTTATAGTCCTTTTTACTACTGGCACTAAAGGTGCCGGACACATCCCAGGAGCTAAGAGGACATCACTCGTCAACCTGACTGCTCACTGATATAAAAAATGACAAGTCCTGGCTTAATCTTTCTGATAACTGTGTTCTGCATGGCCCATCCATCTCCATGGAGGAGTTTTGGTGAAGCCAGAAGACAAGAACATCACAGCATTTAAGAATGAAAAATTAAGTGCCCTTTTTGAGCACAGCATGGAGCTTATTACCACAGAAGTGTTCGCTGCTACTCCTCAGGTTGTGAGCATGTGCCTGCACTTGTCTGGAGCGCAGCTCCTGCTCTCAGCCTTTAATAATTTGGCTGCAAGCAGGAAAACAGAAAGAAAAATCAGAGAGACTGACCGAGAGATTCAAAAGACTGACAGATTCAGTGCCTTCTGCCTCGAAATCCAGGGATCCAGCAAGACTGCCTATGGACTCCCAAACCATTGTCCCCTTGTGAGAGTCTTACAAGTTTCCTAAAGCTCCTGCTCCTGGATTCAAGGGAAAATAAGAAAATTCAATAGAATAATTTCAAAAGAAAATAGAAAATTCAATGTATAAAACCAGGGGTCATGGAGGAAAGACTTAAAAAAACTGAGTCTCAAGAGCTTAAAGAAAATGCAGAAAACCCTGAAAATATTTTTCTAGCCTATTTTTAAAAAATTATTTTACAAAGTGGCACTGCTGAACTTTACCTGATGTGCCAGTTAGTTCCTGGGACCTGGGGCAAACAGCTGCCCCCATTCAGCCCCTGTTCCACTTGAAGGTTTTCAAAACTAAAGCCCAGAGCCAGAGATATGACTGTATCAGAACTAAGGCTCTTCTCACCCACGTTGTGCTTGTCTGCCAGCGAGCAGGGGGAGACCCCAGCCCCAGAGCAGGACAGCAGCTCCCTGGCCAGCTCCCCCAGCCCCCCGTCCCTCCACAGATGTTGCAGCTCCGTGTGAACTGGCAGCAGAGCAAATTGTGATTGAATTAACTCCTGGGCATGCCTGTAATGCAGGCTGCCAGGGCTCCCCCAGCCCTGTGCTCAGTCCTGTCTCCACTGTCCCTTTGGCAGGGCTGGGAGTTGTTCCAGGAGCCAAAGATGATTGAGTTGTCCTGGAAGGACAAACTGCAGCCCCTAGCCTGGAGCCCAGGCTGGATGGCAGCCCCTGCTCGGGATGGCAACCCACCCTTGCTTAAAACAACCAGAGTGGTTCTGTTGAAGCCCTTTTGTTCATTTTAAACACTCCACTGAAAACAACTTCAGCAATGGGAAAGGAAGGAGAAGGGTGGCCATGAGAAGGAAGGTTTCCTGGCACAGACAGGCACCCACTGCAGGAACCAGCTCCAGGGAGAGGGGAAGGGGTTTCCAAGGGAAGTTGAGGAATCTGTGGCCCCTCTGTGACCAGGTAAAGAACAAGCCAAACCCTGTCAGAGCTGCCCTGAGCCCTGCCCTGCCTGTGGCACCTCTGGCACTGGAGGAGGAGCGGCTGGGATGCTGCTCCACCAGGAGGAGCTGGGCTGATGCCAAGAGAGCCCCTGATTTCCTGAGCCTCAGGTTTTCCTCAGCCCCAGCAGGGCCAGGACACTGCCCTGGGCCCTGCCAGGAGGTGCTGGTGCCACAGCACAGACCCCAAGGGCAGCCCAGGCAGGCCCTGGATGTGGCTCAGGCTGCCAGAGCCCAGAGTGCCCCCGGGCTCTCTCCTGCTGCCTCCTGGACACGGCTCTTGGCATCCTCCTCCAGCCCTGAGGTGGCCCTTGGAGCCACCTCCACGGGCCGTGATGGGCAGAGGGCAGCCAGTGCTGAAACAATTCACCAGGGAGAGGGGAGAGCTGGAAATTTTCCATTGAAACCTACTTTTCGTGGAAAATTGGGTTTTCAACAAAATTAAAGCAAGTGCTTTTTCTTTTCCTGCTGTTTTGATTTTTCATCAGAAAATTAAAGAGAAGAACACTGTCACAGTTTCTTTCCCAATTTTTTTTCCTTCTCAGTTTCTTTTGGCCAAAGGCTATAAAATATATTTTGGGTCCCTCCCACACTTTTTCAGGTTTTTCATTTTCAGCTTCCTGATGCAAACTTGGGATTCTCTGTGAGGATTAAAACACCCTGCAAGCACTCCTTGGTTACCTGCACCCCTCTGCTCCAGGACACCCACACACTGCTGTGCTCACCCTCAGCAGCCATGACTGCTTTCCATAAAGATTTTGTGCATTTGGGGTTAAGGATTTATGTGGATTTGGGGTTTCCTCTGCTCCAGGACACCCACACACTGCTGTGCTCACCCTCAGCAGCCATGACTGCTTTCCATAAAGATTTTGTGCATTTGGGGTAAAGGATTTATGTGGATTTGGGGTTTCCTGAACCTCCTGGTCCTTCCCCTGATGATATTTGCCCCCATACCTGTCCCAGACATTATCTCCATTCCCTCCCCTGTTGGATTTCAGACCATGAACATCCCCTGGCACAGCACAAGGACGCTGGGCTGTGATCACAGTGCCATGAGAAATAACAACACACGTCTGGCACCTACAGCCCCCATGGAAAAGTAACCCCGCTCCTTCCTCTGATGGAAAAGGAGTTTTCTCTTTCCATCACTGAGCACAGATAACAATCCCAGCAGCTTGGCACCCTTACGAGCAAGGGCACAGCCTGGACAGACACAGCTCACAGAGCTCATCCAGGGCTCATCCACAGCAAATTTGATGGAGAAAATCTACCAGCCCTTATCAACATCAGAGCAGTGGGACTTGATAATTGTACAACGCACCGGCCTTGTCTGGGTGCCTGAAGCATCCCCAACGAAAATTGCTAAATAAATTTTGCCAATTAAAACACCCGGTTCCCTCCGTTCTACCTGTCACGAAAGAAAGTTTCATTTATGAAATGCATTAATCGTTGGATCTCCAAAGCCCCATAAACCTGTGAGTCCTGCCTGGTGTATAATCTTCTAATCTCCTCCTCCTTAATCTGCTCACTATGGAAACCCCTGTCATTAGGAAACAAATGGCTTTGTGGGCTGCCTTATTATTTGCAAGGCAAGATGTAAAAGAGGGCGAAGCTGATCGGGGAGGACAGTATAAATTACTGTGCTGTTTACCTCGGCCATGTAAAGGAGCTAAGCAGTGTCTGGGAATAAAGCAGCAATCCTGTTATCAGGGAGAAGTTCTAAAGCCACGCTAAGGGGGCTGTGTTTGCTCTGTTATCGTGCCTGCCCCTTCCTGCCAGGGGGATTAGCAGGTGAGTGACTCCTGGCAGGGATGTGTGTGCTCATCTCTTAGCACGTCTGCCTTCCCAGAGAGGTGAAGCCACAGGGAAACAAAAGTGCCCAGTGCTGGCACTGCCATCCTCCCACAGCCCCCAGCACTCCCAGGGCTGGTGGCACAGCCTGGTCCCTGTCCCTTGGGTGCAGCCCCCCTGAATTCCAATCAGTGGCTGAGTCTGAGCTGGAATTGGCACACCCAGAGCTTGCACCGAGCCTCCACAACGCCTCAGTGGCCAAACTGTGCCCTTCACTGGCCAAATTGTGCCCTTCACTGGCCAAACTGTGCCCTTCACTGGCTGTCCCATGCCCAGCACACGGCCCACGCCTGCCCCAGCACAAATACCAGTTAAAACCATCAGTGTTTTGGTTCTGCCCTCAGGTCCTCGCTTTTTCCCATCACAGGGATCAGGTTTTTTCAGATAAAGGTGGATTAGGAAGAAATACAAACGGAGCCTGGTCCTGCCTCCAGCCCAGCGAACAGTGAGGAGAGGAACAGGAGTGTTGACAACAGCAGAACAACTACAGATGGAATCTGCCCTCTCCCTGAGGATACCCCGGGCTCAGCACTGAGCAGGGTTTTTATCTTGGAGGATGAGCCAAGCCTGAACGATAACAGGTTTTATGAGATCGAGGAGGGCTGCAGGTGGAGAAGCCCTGGGTTTGGGCAGGAGAGAGGAGCTGGCTCGGGATGAGAGGCTGGGGAGGGAGCTGGACGCTGGTTTGAGGTGGGAATTGCTGAACAGCTGCTTTTCCTGGAGCCATTCCCAGCGCTGACCTTCGGCTCGGCCAGCGTGGAACCCACTGCGCTGAGACCTCATCCATCAGGCAGCCCCGAGCAGGAGGAGACACAGGTGAGAGGGAACAGGGAAAAAAGGAACGTGAAATAAGGAGGGAATTAGAAAAGCAGGGACCCCAATTCTAAATGTGCTGACGGTGCTGTGCTGTAATTAATAAGTACCAAAGCTAACAGGGATTCGCACGGCGCAGGGAAGGGCACCTCATCAATCACAGCCCAAGGTGTCAGCATGCCAGACAGGAGGAGAACCTGCCAGGCCCTGGCAGGGAGTGGAAGGGTCCTCCAGGGTCAGGCAGGTACAACACAGCTAAAACCCCCTAAAATATCACCAACAAACTAAACCCCATGAACAGTTTAAAGCACAAAGTTCTGGAGGGTTTGTGCTTTCTGGTTTCAGTGCAGCCATCCTCCTCCTCCCTCTGTCCCTCTCCATCTCACTATTTCAAGTTCTCATTCCTCTGAGGGTGTGTTCCCACTGGCTGAGCTCATTTCACTCCTGCACCCAGCCTGCATGTCTTGGACTGCTTTGATTTCTTGCGCTCTTTGTCTGCTAACATGGTATAATTTAAAGAACAAAAAAAGGTTCATTTTTTGAGAGGAGAGGAGAGAAGAATAGAAGCTCACCAGCTATTTAACGAAGCTTTCTGTGACAGAAAACTTGTCAGCAGTCAGCAGCAAAGCCAGCATTTGCAAAATGGGAATAAATGAGAAGTGTGTGCCCCAGGCCTCCCTCTCCACGTGCAGTGCCCAGACTTTGGGAATGCTGGATGTGGCCTCTCATCCCAGCCACCACCACAGCTTACTGGGAGGCACTGGGAAGGTCATTTTCACCTGCCTGATACAAAGTTAGACACACACACACGGAAATCCCACCCTCTCCCATCTATCCACAGCAGCACTGCAGGAATGTTCCCCTACAAATATAGATTCATAAACCCAAGAGCAACAACAACAACAACAACATATTAATGCCTCTAGTTGCTTATTCACAGTCAATGGTTATGTTTTCCTTCAAGCAAGCCATTAAACTTGTTAGCTCCCGGTTAGACACTAATTTTCTTTCCCAAAGAAGCGGTGTGTTAGGAATTATGTTAATGAAGTATAAATCAAATCCATCCTTAAGTCAAGAGGCTGATGCCATCTAAACATATCCTGTGTTTCAACAGCAATATAATTTCATAGGTGTAATCCATCAGCAGCCAGCCTGGTCAGCTAATTCATTAAAAATAGATAATTAATGTCCACTAATAACCTGCTGCCTTGATTTTGTTGTTCTCGAGAAAGGAAAAGGAGAAAATCTCCACATTTTGAGGCGGTTTTAAGCGGCGTATTTTGAAGGAGGTGATTGTTGAACATTAATTTGCTATCAATCAGCAGTGCAGGTGGAATTATTTATCTCTTTAGCTGATCACAGCGCAGAGCTGGGAGGGGAAGAGCAAACAGCAACAGGAGGAGGCTGCAGGGAACGCGGGCTGTCGATAACTGTGCTGGGAAATGAGGAATTCCCGGGATAACGCTGACACTGCTTAGATATGGATGGTGCTTCCAACGTAAAATATGGAGATAACCAAGCAACAAATAGGTCATTTCTTGCAGCACTTCCCCGGCAGAGAGTGTCTGTGCAGCAGAACACCATCTGTTTGCTGTAACCTCAGTGATTTGGGGTATTTATTGGTGCTTGCCATTGTCCCAGGACCTCTCTGGAGAGGATGGTTTGCTCTGAAGTGCTTCCTCCCTTGGAGTGTGAGAGAGATGAGAGGGCTGGTTATCAGTGGGGATGGGGCATCCATCAACTGGATGGTGGTGCTTTGGCCCAAGAAAGAGAATAGAAGAGGGAAAGAGAGAAAAAGGAAAGGGGAAAACAAAAAATCAAATCTATCGTTCATTCGAGCTCTCCATCATCCAAAAAACTGTAAGACACAGAAGGTGCCTCGGCTATACCACACTGAGAAACATCAGCTCCTGCTTGTAACTGTGCCAGGCCCTCAGCCAAGAAATCTGTTGGCATATTCAGACCTGAGAAATGCCAAGGACTGCCAGCAAAGCGATGCTGGGGATGGATTTGGCCGACTTTGCAGCCCCTCTTTGCGTGGGAAAACAGTAAAGACAAGCTCTCCCTTAAAAGCAATAATAATAAAAGGAAAGACACTGCGAAAGAGACAAAACTTCTGCTTAGAAGCAGAAGGACATAGGAATAAGAGGATGGCATAGGGCAAATGGGCAAGGATGAATTCTAAAAGAATTTAATCTGTAATTAAACCGAGGGGGAGCAGAGAGACACTGGGATAAGTTTTGTTCCCAGACCCGTAGGTCCCACTGCTTTGGGAAGGCAGCCCTGCCTCCCACCTCCTCCTCATTATTATTATTTGTGCAGGGCTCTGTGCAGAGCAGCTCATAACTCAGCATGTTTATGATAAAGCAGAGCAGTTGTTTTTGGAGACAGGCACTTTGGCGCGGCCCCGGAGGCTGCGCTGCCGTGACTTCTCCCACCATCCCCTGCCAATCCTTCCCTCCCCTTCCTCCAGAGTGCCCGAAGGAAATTTATTGCAGCAGGCAACTGCTATGGGCAAATACTAATAAAATGCTGTTTTGCTGCAATTTGTTTAATTGGCCACAGAAGAGAAGCCTTGCATGTTAGATCCAGCTCCTGACACCTCCTGCCCAGTCCACAGATGTTCTCACCATGAAGTGCTCACATCTCCGTGTTTATGGTGGGGAGCAAACAAACCCCTACCATTAAATCTTCCCTATTGCAGAAGATCTGATTTGATTTAACATGCATATTTACTGTGGCAGGCTGCTGGCAACTTCCCTGATTTATTCAGCTAAAGGTAGCACTTAGCATCCCCTCCCCTGCTCGCCACCTTCCAGACACTCCTCCCCATCCCAATCCCGTAACAGATCCAAGGGATGGGCAGCAAGGCCAGGGGCTTCTTGGAGATCTTATTCCTCATGGCAAATACAGATTTGATGGCATCAGCTCAGCCAGGAGGACTGGGACTTGCTGCCTGCTCCTGAATTTTGACCCTTGGTTTGCAGAGAACTGTGGGTGTCACAGAAATCCTCATTTCCACAGTGCTTTGGGATCCCTGAGGGAAATTACTGAGCAGGGCATTTTTGTTGTTATCTATTACTGAGGAGAAAAGGACTCCCCAAAAAATGAATCCCCAGATATTTAGATATTTGCCAGGGTGTGATTTGCACTTCTCTGCAAGAGGTGGTGTTAACTTAGATGCCAAAGCAGGTCAATCTCCATATCAATTTTTAGAAATCACGGTATGTCTTTACAAGGTTTGAATTCAGAATATCTCATATTCAGATATATGATTCCTGTTTCACCCCAGGTTTGCAGGGCAGTAAAAGATTTAAAACAACAAAGGCAGCTGCCCAGCCACCCCCATCCTTTGCATTCCCATAGGATTCATGCTAAGAAAAGGAACTTAAACCAGCTATTTAGGAGACTTTTGGTGCTATAAATCCTCCCTTTCCCCCCTGTTTTTATGGCAGGAACCGAGCCCATCTCCAGCCCCAGCCCAGCACACGGTGGCCAAGCCTCCTGCACTGGGCAGTGATCCAGGTGAAAAAGGACACTCAGGCTGAGATGTCCTAAACTGTGATTTGTACACACTGAGAATATTACAGCTCCCCATGGATTCTCCCTGATGCTCATTAAGTTTGCTCTTTGCTGGATTTTTCTGAGATTTTAGGGGTGGGAGCTGTGAGACTCATTTGCACTGACTCGGAGCCCGAGCTGTGCACTGGGGTCTGCGCTGTCACTGCTTGGGCTGTGCTGGAGAGGGACAGGGAAGGAGAGAAGGGGAGGCTCAGGGGTGACCTTGTTGCTCTCCATAACTCCTGAAGGGAGGTTGCAGACAGGTGGGGTCGGTCTCTTTCCCAAGGCAGTGCTGACAGAACCAGAGGACACAGCCTCAGCTATGCCAGGGAAGGTACAGGGTGGAAGGTGCCCGCAGTTCTGTTTCACACAGGGTGGAAGGTGCCCGCAGTTCTGTTTCACACAGGGTGGAAGGTGCCCGCAGTTCTGTTTCACACAATCACACAATCACAGAATAATGAGGCTGGAAGAGACCTCTGAGATCATCAATCCAACCCATGCCCTCACACCTCAACCAGACCATAGCACCGAGTGCCATGTCCACCCAGAGATGGTGATTCCACCACCTCCCTGGGAAGACAGCACCTTCTCCCATCTCCTTCCCATCCCGAGCAGTTATCTAAGGCACAGAATTCCAGCCATTATCCTACCGGGTCAGCTGCTCCATTCTTTTATCTTCTCTTTCTGAGGAGATTAAAACAGTGCCAAGCTTGGGGAAGCTCCCTGGAAGGCAGAGGTGCTGATTGCCACGGGAGGGGAGGCTGTGCTAATTCTCACAGGACTTTTTTTCTGTAAAACACACACAAATGGGTCACTTTGTAAGGGATAAATAAGCAGGACATCTCCAGCGCCAGCCGGGCAGCACCGAGCCACCACGGGGATGTGCCATGGACAGTGGCCAGAGGGATCCCTTTGGGGATCCAGGAGAAAAGCCTCATTTTGTGGCTGGTTTTCCTTCCTCTCCTGCAACAGGGACCAGGCAAGGAGGCTGAGCTCGCTCTGAGCTGCCACAGGGCCAGGAGGGACCCCCAGGCTGTGAGGGACAAACACCCCTCTCTGCTGTGTCCCCTCTTGCCAGGGAAAGGTTCCCACAGCTTTGCTGCCTGGCTGAGCCCCTGCAGACTGCTTCAGTTTAAAAAGTGGGCCAGCAAACCTCACAGAAGGAAACTTTCAGCAATGTTCCTGCCTCCAACGAGGCCACAAGCACTGGGACAGCAGGTTTGACTCGGCTGCTCCCCACTCCTGCGCGCTGTCGTCCGCCAGTCTCGGCCCTGTCCCTCAGGTGGCTCCGAAAATGGGTTGAAGGAGCTTCTCGGGCCCTGAGCAATATTTCACAGCTCTTATTCCAATCTCTGGAGCTCACTCAATTTATACTTATTGTGTCTTGCTCCTCTCCGTGCTGCTTGTGGGAAGCCCAGAGATGTTACTCACTCTGAGGAATTAGTGACACTCGGCACTGCAGCAGCTGAAATTATTTGGGTTTGTTTTGTGCAAACAGAGGCTCCTGGAAGTGCAGGCAGCAGGATGGGGCAGTGCAAGGGATCCTGCCTGCAGCCTGCCTGTGCTGGGAGATTGATGCTTGGGAGTGCCCAAAGGGGATCCAACACACCTGGAGAGGGATTTTGGACAAGGGCACGGAGTGATTTAAGACAAAGGAGCTGGGGTGGGCTGGGGACAGAACTCGGTGCAGCTCCAGGGAGAGGAACCTCAGCTCGGGGGCTTTGCTGGGGGGGCTGAGAGGCTGCAGGAGCTTTTGTGGGGAGGGGGATCCCGAGCCCCCAGCCCCAGCTCAGGAAAAGGCCCTCTCTTGGCTCCCAGCACACGTAAGAGCCTTCGCAGAGGTTTCCTGGGGTTACTCGTGTATTAAGTTAAGCTAACCAATTTACAATGCAAATGTTACATAGCTTACAAAGGGTAAATGAGTTGTATGTTGAAGGAGATAGGCTTTACCCAGACAAAAGTGGAACAGACCTGTGGCAAACTGCAATTAATGACCTGAACACATCTTCTAGAATGAAAAATTCATCGAGTCCTCTAAGGATATATAGCCCAAGCAGAAGAAATTATTCACCACCTTCTACATATCCAAAGTGTCACCAAGCCTATTTATCTGGCAAATAAAGTACTTCCCTTCAGCCTTAATATTTCTGCTGCTGTATGGTCCAGAAGTTCTGAGATTTTTTTGAGAGTAGATTTCACAAAGAAAGTGCAATTTTAGGGAAGCTGGGAGTGGGTTGGTTGGGAGAAGGAAGGTTGAGGTAAAACAAAACTTTTAAAAACAAAGTGAAGGATAGCAATAGGTTTCTTTCAGGCACATCAGGGTGGGAATTTGAGCCCCCAGCACTCACTGGTCACTGGCTAAAATCCCAACTTCGCCATTGAGGGAGGTGATTCCCAGTCTGGCCATGTGCAAAGGGGAGATAAAAAGTGACTGTCCCATCAGAGGTGGCACTGGTGGTTTCATTAACACATGTAAAGCACTTTTGTGGTCCCCAGGTGGGTTGGGAAGTGTTGTTATAGAACTGGGACTAAATCTGAGATATTCTTCTCCTTGTCTGCAATGGAAATGAACAAAGCAACTGCCCAGCAGACCCTCTATGGTTCAAGTGATTCCATATTTCTTTGTTGTTTACTACCCCTGCACCTGGGGACAAACAAAGGGAAAGCAACTATGGATGCCAGAACTCATTTCAAAGAAAAACTTTTCTTTTACCACAAATATAAAATGTAAATTTTTGCCCTGGGTAGGCACCAGCTGAGAGGTTCTTGGGGAAGGGGACAGAGGTGCTGCACACCACGGGGAGCAGCCCAGGCCCACCACGGGGAGCAGCCTATCCTAATTCCCCCATTTCCCCTTTCTGCTGTGCCTGTGACCCTAAACAACCCTTCCAAGGCAAATCCCCAGCAGCCCTTTCCAGGACCCACCCATCTCCTTCACCCCAGGTGTCTCCAGGGGGTTGAGCTGTCCCAGCTCACCTGAGCACCTTCCTCTGGTGGAGGAACTTCTGCCACTTACAGACTGACGCCACCTCCCAGGGCTGGCACCCAAATCGCTGTGGGAGTGGGATTTGGGGGGGTGCAGGTGACACAGCCACTGTTTGCTGAACAAAACCCACGCTGGAACCCCCAGCTAAGCAGCTAAGCAGCACTCATCATGCCTAATTTACAAAAGAAGGGGCATATTTCAAAATATTTATTCTGCCTTTCCCAGTTGGATTGGCATAAGCATGTGGAAATCTTCGAGGAATCAAACAACTGTTAATCACCTCAAGCTATTCCGGGCTGAGTTTGCTGTGTAAGCTGCCGCCCTCTGTTTACACACAAGAAGCAATGACTCAAAGAATCCTATAGAGACGAGGTTTTTTTCCTCCTTTTGAACGATAAGGTCTGGCCAAACGGCTTAAAGGGCCCAGCTATTTACTATTGGAGCTGCACCTCCTCGCCTGCCCGGTAATATCCACATTTGTATTCTGGCGGCGAGCGCCGGGGCTGGTGGGGAGGAGAGGCTCGGGGTGCCACAGCCCACCCGCCTGGCCCTGCTGGGCACAGATGGCATCGAGCAGCACCCACAGATCCCAAACCCACAGCAGAACCACCCTTCAAAGGCACCAGGAGTGGGATTTCCAGCCCCAGAGGAAGAAGCAGCAGCTCAGTGCTGTGGTTTGGACCTGCTGCCCTGCCCTGCCCTTTCTTGCTTTTCAGGGGTGCTGTCACCCACCTCACCCCCTCTCTGGTTCTGCTGACCCCAAACCCTCCAGCTCCACCCTAAAAATGGGCCTTGCTCCAGTTACACCAGTCCCACACTCAGCCTGGACAACAAACCCAGCACCCACAAATGCAACAACCCTAAATGCAGCACCCCCAAACCCAGCACTCCCAAACCCAGCACCCCCAAACCCAGCACCCCAAACGCAGCAGCTGCCAGCTCGGGGCTTTTGCAATCCCTGCAGAAGCCTGACAGGCTCCAGGCTGCTCGGAAGAAAAGCAAACCCACCCGTGCCCTGCTCCCTTCCCTTCCCTTCCCTTCCCTTCCCTTCCCTTCCCTTCCCTTCCCTTCCCTTCCCTTCCCTTCCCTTCCCTTCCCTTCCCTTCCCTTCCCTTCCCTTCCCTTCCCTTCCCTTCCCTTCCCTTCCCTTCCCTTCCCTTCCCTTCCCTTCCCTTCCCTTCCCTTCCCTTCCCTTCCCTTCCCTTCCCTTCCCTTCCCTTCCCTTCCCTTCCCTTCCCTTCCCTTCCCTTCCCTTCCCTTCCCTTCCCTTCCCTTCCCTTCCCTTCCCTTCCCTTCCCTTCCCTTCCCTTCCCTTCCCTTCCCTCTTCCCCAGCCAGGCCACTGGAGCTGAATGCTGATGAGAAATTCCTGGTCCAACCCCAGGCACTCATTTCCAAGTAATTAACTTGGCACCAGCAGAGCAGACGGCAGATCTGCCTCTCCCGACCAGGAGATAACTGAATTAAAAGGCCAGGTGTGGGATTATTTATGGCCGAGCTTGCTCCTTCCCCACCGCCCGTTTGAAGGCAGGAATGATAATTTGATCCGGACTTTCTGTCTTCCCACCCAGCCCAAAGGCTGACAGGGTTCTTTGTTGGGGACACAGCACAGGGGCAGAGGATGGTTTGAGGAAAGGGAGGATAGTTTGGGAGAGATGGAAGATGGTTTAAGGAGAAGGAGGATGGTTTGGGGGGAAGGAGGATGGTTTGGGGGAGGAGGAGGATGGTTTGGGGAGATGGAGGATAGTTGAGGGGAAGGAGGATGGTTTGGGGGAGGAGGAGGATGGAGAACCAGGACCTGGCTACTCCTTCCACAAAGGCTGCTGCCCCGTGGGCCATGGTGGCCAATAATCCCTGCCTGCAGTCCCCGGGGTTTCTGTGCAAGGAGGCATGCCCCAAAGGATGGAACCAAAGGAGGTGGCAGATGGGGACCTGCTGCCATGGCCCAGCCCTGTCCCGGTGGGATGGAGCTGCAGGAGCCCATCGCTGCTCCCAGCAGAGAGCAGAGCAGTGGGGGGAGGCTGCTGAGCGCTGACATATGAGGATAATGGGTGCTGACATATGAAGATACAGCCAAACTGAAAGCTACATCCTATTTAGCTTTTAATTTGGATGCTCATAGAGTGGATTCTGAAGCTCTGTTTCATCACAGCTCTTAAAGCAGATCTGACTTCCAGGAAACAAGCCAACGTGAGGCCATCACCGATAAACCCTGAGCACAGGGACGGTGTGTCCCCTTCCCCTGGGACATGCCACGCCGGGCAGGAGGGCTCTGCCCCCAGAAAAGCCTCCTGCTCTGGGCACCACGCTCCCCTTCCTTATGGAAACCTCGTGTAAAGCACAGGGTGGGGCTGAGGTGTGGCAAACAGAGGGACAGGGCGGTGCGGCTGCCAGAGCCCATCGCAGCGTGCCAACCCCAGTGCCAACCCCGGTGCCAACCCCAGTGCCAACCCCGGTGCCAACCCCGGTGCCAACCCCAGTGCCAACCCCAGTGCCAACCCCAGTGCCAACCCCAGTGCCAACCCCAGTGCCAGGGCTCCTCTGGGAAATTCCTTCGGGAATTTCCGAGCATCCCTCTGGGAGCGGCTGTCTCTGCCTGGCACAGGAGGTGCCCAGTACCCTCTGCTCTCCTCGGGCATCTCCCTCTCAGGAAATTTTTCTCAGGAAATTTTCTCAGGAAAACCTGCCCCAGCCTTTCCTCTGCCCCTCTTCTCCCGGCACTGAACTAAAGTGGGGAAGGGGAGCTGAAGGTTTGCTGCCCGCAGCTCCTGCAAACCGCATCCCGCATCCCCCCGGGCAGAAACATCCGCAGCAACAAGGACAACAATCACACGTTACTATTTCCAGCTCTGCTTTTGCTTTCTTCTTTTTAAAAGTGATTCGTGGCTCGCAGCGCCGGAGAGGCCCCTGTGATCCCCGGGTAATGGGCTGCCCTCTATGGAGGGTGGAATAGAGTTAGAATGAACGCTCCAGAAAGCCTGACAGCCCGTTTAACAAGGTGTCTAACATCCCATTTCCTCTGCACTTCCTCTCTCCTTAATCCTTTTATGCGAAACTCACTCAGGAGTAAGCACGTGTGAAATTGAGGACTCTCTAATACACATCGCTCGACACAGGCTCACTGAAATGGAGTGTCTCAGCCTTGTTCCGTCAAACTGTGCCAAGAGGAGGCCGACGTTAATCAAAGAGGCTTTTCCATGTGTCCGGAGCGAATGAACAGCTCGGTGCTGCCACGGCTCCCCCGGCCCTGCATCTCCTCCTGCGCTGGAAAAGAGAGGGGCAGGAAAGGAGAGGGGCAAGGGCAGCTCTGCCAGCCGGGCCAGCAGATTTGGGATGGAAACAACATCCCTGGGCAGCACAAAGCAGCTCCCCGGGCATCCACAGCTCCAGGAGATCCCTGCAGCATCCTGCACAAAACACAGCTCCAGGGGATAACGGAGAGTACGGTAGGATTGAGCTCAGAGCAGCTCAGATCTCCCCAAACTTGAACTAAAGCTGCTGCAAGGAATTATTCCTGTGAGTTCTGAGCTCCTAGCAGCCTGGCTGCAAGGTTTGATGGCCCCAGTGCTGTGATCTATGATAAACTCAGAGATTCTGTGATAAACTCGTCAGCAGCAGCACCATTCTGCAGTGGAAAAACACAGTTTTCCTCAGCAACTTGGATTTATCAGCAGAAGGTATTTTCTTTACCAGAGCAGGGAAAGAACAGCAGAAAGGAAAGTGCAAGCCCTCCTGATAAATTCCCAGGAAATACTTCCAGTAGTTTTGTGCATTATTTAAATCACAAGCCAAATCCAGCCATGAGTTGAGCAATTCTCTGCTGAGCACGGGGTCCTGTTGGTGCCAGGGGGATGCTGTGCTGCCCTTGCAGGCAGACAGACCTGATCCAATGGGTCTATTATCTCCCCCCGTCACTGTGATCCTGTCCTAATTAGGATCTCACACCGACCAGATACACCAGAAGTCAATGACAACTTCATTTATCCAAGGGCTTCGGTCTAGGAAAGCTGTCTGGTGTTTTTAAGTCACCATCAAGTAGGTATTGATTCGGGGAAGTCAGGAAATGATCCTTCATTTGTGGGCTTCAGCTGGGATTTGGGGTTCCCATTGCTGCTGCTGGGGTGGTCCCGGGGTGGGGGTGCTGAGCTGGGTCAGCAGTGTGTGGGGTGAGCAGTGAAAACACCTTGTGACCCTCTTGCTGCGCCCCACAGACTTCCTGAGGGTTCAAACTCGTGGCAAGCCAACAAACATGTGGATCAATAAGGGTTGCAGGGCAGTGATTTGCATCGGTGCTCTCTGCTGCAAGAGGAGCCCGTGATGGATGTGTGATATTGGGGTGGTGTGGAGAGCCAGAGAATCCCTCTGATTGCAGGAATGCAGATTCCAGGGCTGGAGCTGATGAGCAGTGCTGAACCCAGCTCCTCCCAATAAACCACAGAGCATGTGAAGCCCCAGTGGATGAGATTTTCCTGTTATCAGCACCCGGGAAACGATCGCGTCCCTCCGGACCGGCCCGCGCAGATAAGGCACTCCTAATCTGCAGCATCAGCTGAAGGGAGGATGGAAAATGCTCATAACAAATTAGAATTCAATCTAAAAAGGGATGCAACAAACACCAGAACCCTTTTCCCCCCTTCTTGCCTTTGGGGAAAATAAAAAAAAAAAAGAGCAAACTGTCCCCAACTCCCACCGCCCACCTCCGGCTGTTCTTGCCCTGATTTTCCTCTCCAAAATGCTCCATCAGAACACTTTAGGGGGTGAAACCTTCCCATTAGGAGCTTGGCTCCCATTTTCCCTGCCCCATTCATCCAGCTTTATGTTTGAAATGGATCAGTTTGCTGGAGACTGAAACCGGAGTGGATCTCCCCAGCCCTCGCTCGCTGGAACACTAGAACAGGTAAGTGCTACCATACATCATCTTAAAAGGTGCCTTATCTGGAGAGGAGGTGCAGGAAATATTGTGTGAGGGACTGTCTACATCCGAGCTCTGATCGGATTCCATTTTTCCTTTTGAAATACAGAACAGCAAATCTGTTGCTAATGCCTGAAAAAATCATGGCAGGGAAGTGCCCGGCTGGAATCATTCCTAATGTCACCATTTCCCTGCCCCAGGAATGCACCCACACCACCACACCCCAAAGCCTTCTGCTGCAGCTCTGCCCAGGCCAGGGGAGCTCTTTCCCCTATTCAGAGCAGCAGGATGTAAAGTGGAAAGGCCATTTTTGTGTCTGGATGCCCAGGGCTGTGCCCACATGGCCGCACTGCTGAGGCCACGCAGGTCCCTGGGGTGCAGGGCTGGGTGCTCCACATGGATCTGTGCCCAGCAGTGCCCGGTGCTGCTCCAGTTCCCAGCTGTGACCTCTGGCAGGGGGTCAGGGTTTGGTGCTCAGCCCTCACCGGAGGCCTGGCCCTTCCTCCTGCACAGGACGGTGCTTTGCTGGTCAAACCGTCCATTGCTGGGGCCTCAGGAAACATTTCTGAGCAGAACTGAGAGAGACCCCAAATATTTTACTCCATTTCTGCTTATCCTCCTCCAACTAAAGCAAACAACACCTAAAGCAAGAGTCCCATCAGGTCCCAGCAGAGCCACCCCCCAAAGAGCCTCATGGCTGCATTTGAGTGAGCAGCGCTCCCTGTGAGCTGTGCAAGTCTGTCCTGAGCTCCAGAATCAACATCCCACCCCAAAGGGATGGAGGACACACCTGTGGGCCATTTTTCCCTTTGCTGTGCCATGGTGACAGTGCTGTACACTGGAATTCCCATTTCCACATCCAGAGCCCAGCCCAGCTCCCGACTCACAGCCCCTCTGAGACATTTCAGGCTCCTTCTTCCACATCCCAGCAAGCCAAGGCTCTGTGGCACCACAGCAAATCCAGGATCAGCACAGAGATCTGGGGTTAAGCCACGGGCTGTGCAGGCTGTGCAAGCCCCAGTGACAGTGCATTTATTTCCTCCCCACGCCACGGCTCAGGCAGGGCAGATTTCCCATTACACACACGCACACACGGCCAAATCCGCTATATTGGGCAGGGAGATTATTGAACAAAAGTAAGTGATAAAAGCACGGGCCAAAAAGATGTGTTATAGTGTTTTCCTTTGAGGCAAAGACAAAGAAGACACTTTGCTGTTTGTTGTGCCAGAGAATCATCTCTGATTGTTTGTGTCACGGTGGCAGATAAGTGCAAAGGAGATAGATGTTCTGTCTCCCAGGCACAGTTCTCATCTGTATAGTATAAATTTATGCCTGCTGGTTGCAAAGCTGGTGATTCAGAGCCTGTGTGCCTGTGATCTGAGCAGAGGAAGGCACTGCCTTCACGCCTGACGTCCATCTGCCTCACTGCTGCTGTCACTCAGCCCCTGGGCCATGTCCCCTCGTGTTAGTGTCACTTGCTGCCCCGTGGGCACCCCCGGCTGGCCCGCCCTGCCCAGCCCAGCTCAGCCCACCAGGCCCTGCACTGGGGAGACACGTTTTCCCTTCTTCCCTGCAGTTTGAGATCCCTTCATCTTCCCAGTATCCCCCAAAGCCAAAGCCCAGGGGCTGGAAGGAGGGAAATGGCTTGGGAGGAGGCTCTGAAATCCCACTCCCTCCTTCCCACACCTCTTTTGGTTCCAGAGGAAGGACCTGCCCGGGTTGGACTTCAGAAGTCACATCTAATAGCCGCCTGTTTGGGCTTTAAGCGTTCACCGGGGCACTATCAAGGTAAATATATAATGGAAATAATGACATTCAAACTGAGCTGAAAGAGCATCTTGGCCTCAGGATTCACTCACACATCCAAGCCCAGCGGACAGCACCTTCCAGGGCGTGCTGGAGGCTGCCAGCACCAGCCCTGCAGGGGTTCATGAGGCGGCAGAGTTCCCCTCCTGGCAGCACAGATCTGCAGCTGACACTTATTAGTGCACACACAATTAGCACGGGCCAGATCTGAGCCCAGCTCTCTCCTGCCCCTTCCAGCTCCACCTCTGGGCTTGGCTTCAGGGTGCGAAGGGAAGCAGGTCTCTGCTGCTCTCAGGGTCCTTCTCCTCGTGCAAAGGGAAGCAGGTCTCTGCTGCTCTCAGGGTCCTTCTCCTCCCTCCCACCAGCAGGGTGATGGACCCTGCTCCTGCCTGCTGCTGCTCCTCTGGGACACAGCTGGCACCACGCCTGCGCTCTCCTCCTGCTCAGTCCCCCTCACCTCCCAGCCACAGAACCATCCAGGCTGGAGAAGAGCTCCAAGATGATGGAGTCCAGCCCATGGCCAGTCACCTCCTGGTCACCCAGAGCAGAGCACCGAGGGGCACTGCCCACTCTGGGGTCCTGCTCAGGGACAGGGGACAGCCAGCCACAAATGGTGAGGCTGGAGCTGAGGCAGAGACAGGCAGGAAACACTGACTGAAGATGTTTTGAAAACAAATCCTTTCAAAGCAACAGCATCAGCAAAACCTTCACGGCACTTTCCCCACCAAGTGAGGTCTCTGAGAGTCCTGACCCCCACACAGGGGCTGGGTGTGCTCTCAGGTGTGAAGAAGATGAAAGAACCTCTGAGCCCTGCTCCTGCCTTGTCCTCCAGAGCTGACAGTTTGTTTATTTGGGTCTGTAAACAACCCCAATTTCCCCCAACTCCTGATTGCTTAATTTCATGCCCCTGTGACACGAGGCCGTATCTCAGCCCATCTCCTCACGCCCCTTCCTGCAGCAATCACTCACACATCCAGCTCGTCCCTCTTCAGCAGCTTGGAGTGACCAGCTCCAAGGGGATCCCGGAGGAAATGAGCTTTGCTCCCATTACTGGACAATCTGGAAGGCTGAGGGAAATGAGGGTTAAGCCCAGAGGTTTCATTTCCCCTTGTGATGATCAAGGGACTTCAATTTTTATTTTTTTTTCCTTTTGGTACCTCTGAAGTTGGAGGGGAAATAGCCAGAGCCAAAGACAAATGAGAAAGTTCACTGGAGGCCCTGGATTTGCCCACTAATCACCTTGGCCAGGGAAGGTTTTATTGCAGGAGTTTCTGGGTTAATCCAACACGGGAGCAGAGTGCTACCAGCCCGAGAGGCACATTCCCTGCTGCAGTCAATGATTACCTGCCACCCCCTGCTCCTGCAATCAGACCCCAACCAAACCACGTTCCCAGGGCACCCACATTTCCCAGGAGTTTTATGAGCAGCAAACCTGAAAGGTGAACTGGTGCTCCTGGTTTTGGGTCAGTAAATGTCAGCAAAGCCTTCAGCACAACCCAAGCACTCCCAGAAGGGCAGAGATCCAGCAGGGGTTTGCTACAGGGCTCCCAGTGGCACCTCTGGAATGCCAACACAGAGGAGAAATCCTCCCAATTCTCATTTTCCTCCACCAATTTGCTGCTGAACTCACAGAAAAGCGGGGGGCCAGGGCAGAGCTCAACTCCTGCTCCATTTCAGCCTCTCTTGGGGTAACCTTTTCTCTAACTTCTCATTCCTGTGTTTGCTCGTGTTGCTGCCTCAGGGACGTGATGAATCCTGGCACCCCAGTGATGCTGGCAGGGAGATCTGGGAGAAGCCCAGGAAATTCCTCAAGCCACAATAAAATAAAATGGGGAACACACAAACCTGCACTTGCCAAGCCCCCACAGAGAAGCAAAATACAAAAAATAATGTTCTTTAGCAGGACCCCAATTACAATTTGTAATTCCACTGGCTCTGCAGCTCAGACAATGGGGATTGGGCGCCTTCAGAAGCCCAAATCAGACCTCGGCATGCTGGTGGTGCTGGCAAATTTGTGCTGGGCAAGCCCAGCTCTGGTGGGTGGGCATCTGGGAGAGCAGAGCCAAGGAAATGGCCAGCAAATGCCTCCCCTTGGGTGCCAGACACGACTTTTTGGGGAACTTTGCACCTCTTGCCCTGGCACCTCGGAAAGGAAGGGCTGGCTCCTGTGTCGTGCACATTGTCTTAGAAGATTGATTTTCCACCTGTAAAAGTGATCTACGTTCTCCTTCCTCTCCTGGATGCCTCAGTCAAAAGAGAAAATGGATCTTTTAAAGATACATGTATCCATCACTATTATTTACATCCTAATATGCGTACGCAGCTCTGCTCCAACAAGGGAAATGTAAATCAGATGGACATCGTTCCCTGAATGCCCTAAAGAGCTCCATTCCCCCCAAATTAGAATAGAAAATGCTCTTTTAAAATGCACCTTTAATATGTAAAAGCTGCTGTATCCTGACTCTAAATAAACCAAACTTGAGCTACATGCCAAATATCTTAGATAAAGGACAGGTGAGATGGTAGTATCTGGCCAAGGAATCGGTCCTAAACAGCTATTTATATTAATGCAAAGAAGGTACAATGTTCTTCCTCTTGATATATGCTGCAGTGGGATATAGTTTTGTCCCACTAGTGAGAATAAAAACGTACAGTTCATGATAGGCAAAGTCACATGTGTGAGATAAAAAGCTCCAACTATAATATATGTCTTCACCATGTATTCTCTCCAGGATTTTCTTTAGATCTTGGGATGACAACAAGAAAACACTTACTCAAGGTTAGACACTGCTCTCTGGGCTTTTTAATAACCATCGCCTCTATCCTGGGGGAATAAGGCGAACTCCACTCCAGCGCCGGCACTTGCAGAGCACGGCAGGATCCTTCCGTGCCTTTGTTTCTGCCTGGCCGTGCATGCCAATGAAGGACGGGCTGCCCATCCCTGAGAGCTTTCCCGGGGGCAGGGGGGTCCCCGACAGCACCGCCAGACTTGGGGTACCGCCCCACAAACCCATTGAAAGGAGCCCGCTGCACGCAACGAGACAAAAAAAATCGGTTTTAAAGCAAATCCCTCGGGCTGGGATGCGCCTCGTGGGCAGGCGGGCGGGTGGCAGCGGGCACGGGGCTGTCCCTGCCGGGGGATGGGACATGTCCCAGCTCCGGCCCGCCTGCTGGTGCCATCTGCCCGTGCCCTGCGCTCCGTGCCCTGCGCTCCGTGCCCTGCGCTCCGTGCCCGCCGGGAGCGGCTCCCGGGGCAGCGGCGGAGAAAACGCGGAGCGCCGTGCGGGAGGAGCGCAGCCCCATCATCCTCATCCTCATCCTCATCCTCCTCATCCTCATCCTCCTGCTCCTGCTCCAGTCCCCGCCGGGAATCAGCGCTGGGTGCCCTGAAAACCCGCAGGGCACCAAGCCAGGAGCGGGGCTCAGCCCAAAGCCCTTTGTGGTTTGGGGTTTTTTTATTTTTATTTTTTTATTTTTTATTTTTTAATTTTTTTATTTTTTATTTTTTATTTTTTAAATTGTTTATTTTTTAATTTTTAAATTTTTTAAAATTTTTTTGATTTATTTTTTTATTTTTTAATTTTTTTTATTTTTTAAATTTTTTTTCCCGCTGGCCCTTCACACGCATGGTCTTCCCCCTACAAGCAGTAAATTCACAGGGACACGGGAAACCTTTGAGCTCGAAGCTGGAATTTCCTCACAGACAGAAACGACCCCCCCTCCGGAGCGCGCTGCTCCCCTCCTGCAGGTTGGCTCCAGGTGCTGGGAGCAGCTTTGGGAAGAGCCGGTTCCTCCCTGCCCCAGCGGGAGGCTGCAGTTCCCCCAGAGTCAGGATAGTCAGGATTTCCCTGAAATGCAGTCTGATTTTACAATCACACTGCACTTCTTGCACTTCGGGCACCCTTTAAGCATCCCCTCATTGCTGCAAACACATCCCACTTTTCCCTCCCCGCTGGCAGCTGACACATCCCCCTGTCCAGCTGCTGCTCCCACCACAGGCACAGCGTTCCCTGTGCTCGGCTGGATGTCCCTCCAGCCCCGGACAAAGCTTCATCAGGCAGGGAAAGCGGCGGTGGTGGAGATGGAGGATGCTGGGGATGGTTTCCCTCCTGGGCTGCTGCTTTCTGACACATCCCCTGCTCCAGCAATAACGCGTTCTCCACTTTGCATGACGAAGGACATTAGCACAGAGGTTTTGTTGGCACCCCGAGGGAAGGGCAGCGCCAGGACAAGGGACAAAGGGCAGCGCAGGAGGTGACCAGGAGTCCTGAGATAGCCACAAGCTCTGGTGTCAGGGCAGCGGAATGGAGAGGAGCCAGAACTCACCTCATTTACTACAATCTCTGCTTATTATTATCACCACTAAACCTGTTTAGTAATTCAAAATCAGACCCCCAGCGCCGGGGGGAAGCAGCGAGGCCCGGAGAGCTCCGGGATTGCGGGAGCATCACCGGGACAGGCAGGCAGGGGTTAACCCAGCCCGCATCACCCCCGCACCGTCCCGCTGCCACTGCTCGTGTCCAGCTGTTATCTGCTGACCCTCAGCTGTGAGCCAGCCGAGATATTTTGGGAGGAAAACCAAATTGTTTCCACCATTTACTTCTTTCTGCCGCTCTTGACCCCGCGGGCGCGCAAACGTTTCCCCGCTGCCAAAGAGACGCTCTCATCAAGGAGGAGTAAATCACAATAACAGGGGAATAAACCTTCCCCCGAAATGATTCCCGCTTATTTATTTATTTTTTTCCTGCCTTTTCGCACCGGTCTATATCAAAGCGGGGAAATTGCGGTGCTGGCTCCGGGAGAGCATCCCCGGCTCCGGGCGAGCATCCCGGGCTCCTGGAGAGCATCCCCGGGCTCCTGGAGAGCATCCCGGGCTCCGGGCGAGCATCCCGGGCTCCGGGCGAGCATCACCGGGCTCCGGGAGAGCATCCCCGGGCTCCGGGAGAGCATCCCGGGCTCCGGGAGAGCATCCCCGGGCTCCGGGCGAGCATCCCGGGCTCCGGGAGAGCATCCCGGGCTCTGGGAGAGCATCCCGGGCTCCTGGAGAGCATCCCGGGCTCCGGGCGAGCATCCCCGGGCTCCTGGAGAGCATCCCCGGGCTCCGGGCGAGCATCCCGGGCTCCGGGCGAGCATCCCCGCCCCGCCCCGCTCCTTCCCCGCTCCCGGGCCGGCCGCGGGGCAGCCGAGGCCGTTCCCCTTTAAATCCAACTCAGGTAATGAAAAAGCGCAAGAAAATAGTGCGGGTGCATCTGGGAGCAGTAGAAAACAGTTAGATCTTCATAGAGCCATAAAGAAGTAAACAGTAGGCTGCTATGAAGATCTATGGGACCCCGCAGTGCCATTGTCTTCAAAAGGAATTAAAAACAAATTGCTGAGGGCCAGCACATAATTTAGAGACTCACGGCAATTTTATGACTTGCTAATGTTCCTAATTACATGCCCGTGAAAGGCTTAATTAATTGGGGGATGTAGCAAAAAGTGGAGCCTGTGTTTGTTATCATGGTTCCACTGCATTGATTTTAGTGCCTATGGAGAATTTAGGGCCTCTTTATTTGCACAAAGAAAATGCAAGTCTCTCGAAAAAATGCACATTAAGATCAACCCCTCGCTGCTATCTAATATACTTTCCTCTACTTAACCAAAGTGCTTGTAATCATATTTTGTAAATGTTGGTGCCGTTAATTGCATTGTGAGAGAAAATAGGTTCCGCTCGACTGGTTGTGGAGAATTTTATAAAGTTCTTTTCCTGCTCCCAGTTCTGAGGACTCGGAGAGAAACTCATCAGAAGTTGGTGTGGTGGGCAGGGGGTGCTGAGGCTGGGCTGGTGGGCACTGGGGCAGATCCTGCACCCACTCAGGCCCTCCCTGCCCACTGGGCATCCCCGTGAGCCTGGAGCCACGGCCCCTTTCCCAAAGGAAAACAGCCCAAATCCAGCTGAATGTTTCTGCTAAGTCGCCTGAATCCAAATTCCCGTTGCATTAAAAACCACAAACAGCAAGTTTTTATCTCTGCTCTTTTAGCTGGAGGTAAAAATCTCACCAGCCACAAACTGCAGAGACAACTCCAGCTCCACCACGAGCAGGGGCAGGGGAAAGTCAGGCAGAGGAAGAAATCTGGAACAGCAGTTTTAGTTGGAATGACGCTCCTTAACAATCAGCAACTAAATTTCCAGGGATGCAGCCTGGACAGCCCCTTGCTGCTTCCTCCTCCTCTCACCTGCACTTCCTTGCAGCAACATTGCAATGAGGAGGGAAAAAAAAAAGCAGAGCCAAGTTTGTGTGGTGCTCTTGAGAAAAGCAGATGTCTCTCGAAATATAGTTGGTGCTTTGACGATAAGACCTTTGACAGAAACATGAATGACATGAATACTTTGATCTCGAGTCTCAGAAGCTTCAAGAGCAATTATGAGTCAAGAGGGGTGAATATGGACAGCAGCAAGGCAATGCCCCGGAGGGTGCTGATGCAGTAATTAGAGACAAACCCCCGAGCATCTCTGCCTGCACCGAGCTGGCAAGGCTGGGAGGAGGTGGGCCGAGGGGAAGCTTCATGAAAAAAAACAACTCTTGTTCTTCTGAGAGACATAAAATCGACACGACTTTATACATTTCAAAGCAAAGATCTTCAAAGACAGGTAAAAATGCTAATTCTGCTAATGTAGGTTTTTATGTATATGCTCTGAAAAGGTAAAGCAAATTAATCACCAGCTTTACCCCCTAATATATATCTGTGTTACAAATATATTACAGCATGTCAGATCTGAGGAGATATATCTGAACAGCGGTGGTTAAAAGAGCATTTCCCTTTTCATGCTCTAATACAGTTATTTTGATCTTTCAGTCTTCATATTTTTTGTTCTCATCAAAGGAATGATGGTGCCAGAGATTAGGATGTTATTTATTTCCCTCTCACTGTCCTACCCATGTTAATCACTCCGAGTGTCAACAGCAGCAGCTGCAGTGCCCATGTGAGGGGCCACGCTGCCTGCGCTGCACCTCCTGCCCACCCACACCAGGATCCCCTGGGGCCACCTCCAACAAAGCCCTGACCTCCAATTGATGGGAATGCCATGCAGACAGAGGCAGGGAGGGAGCAGAGGGGTGTTCTGTGTCCCTGAGATGGTTGTGGAACACACCACGGGAAGGACACACTGATGGAGAGGCAGAGTGGTGCCAGGCACCACCAGAAATCCCTGCTCTAAATCCCACACAGCTCAGAGGGCAGGGAAATGGAGGAGACCAGCAGGGAAGGGGGCAGAGGGACAGGAGATGGTGGCCAAGGAGTGCACATGGCACTGCCCAGTCCAGCAGTGCCATCCTGGCTCTTCAGGCAGCTCCCAGTGGTTTGGGCACGGCGGGACTCGGGTCTGAGCAGTGTCCCTGACCTGCTGAAGGCTGCCCCATCCCCAGAGGGGTTTCTCTCAGGCTGAGGGCGAGTTTGGGCCTTGCCCATGGAGTTTGGGCCTTGCCCATGGAGTTTGGGCTGCAGGAGCCGCAGTGGGCATCCCCAGGCTGGGGAGAGCTGCCTGCTGACCCTGCAGAGGACCGTGACTTCCAGCAGCTCCATCCAACCACGGCTTTAAAGGACCATGTGAGATCCCAGAGCTTAAAGACCAAGTGTGGTAGCTGCTGGCTTTTCCTGCAGGTAACCAGCAGGGATGAATGGATGGATTTGTTAGGAGGGGAAGCTGGTGATAAGCAGGTATCTCCATAATTATTTGCAGAGATTAACGGAGCAGGTGCACTTGGGGCATAACTAATCCTTGAGAGACAAGGAGCAGGCAAAGACTGCAGGAGCTGATGTCTTTGAAACAGGTTAAACCAGTGACATTGCCCACCATCAGCATTGTGCTCCTTGCCTTTAAAATGCTGACACTCACAGCTTTGATGGTAACTAGACTGCATAGGGGCACCTTTGCTTTCACATCAGATCTGCTGACATGAACAAGAGTCGATTCAGATGGGCATCCAAACATTAAAGTCCTTCCCTATTTCCATAAAATGATTGGCAGGATGCCTACTGCTAGCAGCTGGTAGTGCTGCTGATAAATGGCATCTTGATAAAAACTTTGGGCTGTTTTAAGAAAAAAAAACACAACTCTTATTCTAATTCACTCAGCTCCTGACAGATGAGATGCCTCATCTCTAAAAATTAGATCCTGGTGTTTTTGCTGTGTGTAGAGGAGGGAACAGCTTCCAGGGGCTGGGACAGCTCGGTGTGCCCTGTGCCTCACCCCCTTCCTGGGCAGGCAGCCGACCCCAGCGTGGGGCATCTCCCCTTCCCTGGCACTGAAAATGTACAGCTGGGGACTCAGCAGAAAGTGCCCAAAACACAGCAAAGGTTATCTCCAGGAAGAGGGAAAGGGCTTCTCTTCCCAGGTCTTGAACCACTGAAGCTTTCCATGGAGTCCTGTGGGTAAAGTCTCCCTGGAGCAGCTGAATTCCAGGGTCATTTCTAAGACACAGAGACCCAAACACGCAACCAAGTCCTTCCTGCAACCTGAAAATGAGCCTCAATCTGCCCCCACAGAAACACAGACTTCATTCTCACAGGTAAAAGTCACCTGATGATGTTGTGAAGCACCAAAGAGTCACACAGAGAGCTCCAGGAACATTCCCTGCCCACACAAAGGGAACAGCCATGGACGAGGAGGCGAAACCCGCAGGAATCCTCGGTGCTGCCAGAGCCAGAGCAGCCCCAGTCGGAACCAGCAGCAGAGCAACCTGAAACAGCCCCTGGTTTGGGGAGCTGCTGCCCTCCCCTTCTCCTTCCTGCCTCAGCCTGCCTCCAGATGTGCTGCCAGCTGTGCCAGCACCAGCATGGAGCCAACACATCTGCCCCCACGGCCGGGCTGTGCCAGCCTGGCACCACCTCCAGCCCTTCCCAGGGCGCTGCCAGACCCCAGCCCCGCTCTGCACCTGCTGGAATCTGTGGTATTGATGATTCTGAGATTGTAGAAAGTCTCTGTCTGTCAGCCCCGCTGCCAAAGCAGAAGCCATAATTGGTCTGTGCTGTTTCAAGGTTGTTTATTCTGTTTATCTCTAACATGTTCTGCTGCCCTGCTGCAGCTCTGTCCTGCAGGGCAGCGTGTGGGGCTCTGCCCTCAGTGGGATGGTACAAACATTAAATACCACAAACTACCTGTGCTGGATTTACAATAACGTGCCAATATCTGTCACCTACGTTGGACAGTGTGTCCCCAGCCTGAACCAACAGAAAAATGCCAACACCACAGTGAAACATGGAGGGCATGAAGAAGGAGAAAAAGGACAAGGCACACCCAATTTCCTCCATCTTGTCCCCTCTGAACCCCTAATCTAGAAACCTAAAATTTTACTTTTGCACCCGTGCCACACTTAATTATTACTGATACCAAACACTCAGAGCTGGTAATTCATCCTGTAAGATTGAAAACTCTTTTCCATGGACAGAGATCACAGCCAGTGTCTCTGGGGGCTCTGTCCAGGGGGGTTCCTGACCCCTGCCAGGGTCCCAGAGGGAAGCCCTGGGTTCCCACATGCACCCAGCAAAACCAGCAGTGCCAGTTCACCACCAGGGCTCAGGGGCACAGAACCCACCCCGAGATGGGCACCGAGACCCCCCAGCACCCGGCAGAGCCTCGGGGGCCTCCGGGCAGCCCGAGCAGAGCAGGAAGGGGGAAGGAGCAGGAGGAGGTCTCCCTCCATCCCTGCCCTGCTGGAGCTCCCCAGGGCTCCTGGGCACCCTCGGGCCAGGCTGGCTGTCCCCAAGCCCCAGCACGAGGAACACAATCAGGAGTGGTGACATCCCTACCTGGATTCCCGTCATGGTCCGCTGGAAGCCGCTGGCAGAGCCGGGGTTTCAGAGCTGCCTGGCCAGCGTGTGATGTGACATCGGGGAGAATTTACTGGGGAAACAAAAAAACCCCACAAGTGTGAAATGTGGCTGTCGATAAAGTAATCCTCAGCAATCAGACAAAATTAATTGTGTGAACATCATTGATCAAACCTACTTAATACATTGGGTTTGTGGAAAGCTGGAATGTAATTTCATTACCAATCTGCTCCATCCTAATGAAATTTCTAATAACACTTTAATTTTGATTTCGGTTAAGGAGAGAATGATGGAAATTTTCTTTTGCTTCTCTTGTAAGGTTTTATTTTATTGGTTTTCTGCAATACTTGGGATACTAATTTTTTTTTTAATTTGACATTTTATTAGCAGGGGCCTTAATATAACAACACAGATAAAAAACAAAATTACAAAACAGACAAACCTTACAGAAATAGAATTGATGTCAAACTTAAGGAGGCTAACTTTAAAGAAATTGATTTATTTTATGAGTGGTGATTTGGCTTTTTGTTTTTTTTTTTAAGTTCTAGCCAATTTTCTGACCTAAAGTGATTTAAATAATCCTGGTTTGCCGTTGCTTCTCTGTGGAGTTCTCCCAGAACAATGCTGGGAGAGGCAGCACCATGCCTGTGTTTGTAATGGGTAGATTAAGGGTGAGCAAAGCCCCCTCAATTTGGACACAACCAAGACTTCACCCTTTGGGTCAAGTTTCAAAAGGCACCATTGAGACCCCCAGAGTGGAGCCAGGGGAGGGGTCAGAGGTTAAGCAGGGCAGTGAGGGGACATCAGGCAGGTAAGTGAACATTTGGGATGTTTGGGATTCACTGGGAATCCCTGTGGGAGGTGCTCCCTGCATCAGGACCCTGCCTGTGCTCCTGGGACCCCATCCCAAAATGGGTGCCAGCGTTAGAGGAGAGGCACAGCAGAAACTGAGATGGATGGGGCTGAGGATTCCAGCCAAGGGGAGCATCCTCCTGCCTCCCTGGCACCCTGCACCCCGTGGCAGCCTGTGCTGCCAGGGCACAGTGGCACCCCAGGACAGCTCCTGGGGCCACCCTGCCTCGTGCCAGCTGAGGGCTCAGGGCACCACGGGCTGCCAGCACCCACCCAGCCACAGGAGAGCTGGGCCAGGACACAGAGAAACCTGGAAATCCCAAGCAGGTCTGCTGAATTTCTGCTGCAAACACCCAGCCCCGCTCCTGCAGCCTCTGGTGCTGCTGGCTTGGCTGGCAGGGCAGCCAGGGCACAGAAATCCTGTCCTGGCAGCAGCAGGATGCTCAGGGTGCTCTCTGATGGCTCTGGGGCTCTGCAGCAGGCTGGGCTGGGCTGAGCACACAGGGCAGCACGGTCGTGCATGTTTGCTGCAGGAAGGTGATGCTCTTTGACTACTGAGCTGGTGCCTGTCTCTGGGATTTCCATTTTCAGCAATCTGATGTGTTTTGGAGATTTATTCATGACTGGTGTAGTGAAAAATTGGAAAAGGCTAGCGGGATAGCCATGGCCTGGAGATGCAGCAGCTGATTGGGGCTACAAGTGAATTACTGTCAGAGGCATCATGCAAGGTTTACTCCGGCGAGTGGGAAGTTGAATCTTTGTATTAATAAGTGAACATGAACTATCAGAGAGACTGGCATATGTCTGCTGCCAGGCAGGGCTGGAAGGAGCTGTCAGATCAAGGGGACACTCGAGCACACAAATGGAGAAGCTCCAGTGCCCCCTTCACGTGCTCAGAGGGGTCTTGGGGAGATTTTACTGGGCACAAAGGCTCACAGCTGCCTAGGACTGAATCCCTGGCTGAAAGCAGATGGGAATCTTGGCCATTGCTCCTCTCCTGGTGAAAATCACAGCCCCTGGTTTGAAATAAAACCATGGGGATGAACAAGGGACACGTGCTGATAACGCACATCCAGAAATCCCAGTCCAGCCAGGATCACCAGTCCCTGAGAGCTCAGGGAAACACCTTCAACAGAAACCAAACCCAGAAGCCCAAACCTACAGCAAGGGCTATAGAAATGATAATTTTTGCCTTGTTTCCGAAAAGAAAAGGAAAATGTGCTGGGCAATGCTGATCACTGTCCCCCCCTTAGCACCACCCTCCTCCATGGCCTCCACAGTGGCCACTTTCAAAGCTGCCCCACAGTTATTTCCACACCAGGCACGAGAAGCTCCTTCCCATCTTGCTTTCCACCTACTGGCTGTAAAAGGATGGAAGGAAATGTCCCTTTCCACAAGGCTGGTTCTCCCCAGACCTGAACTTTTGAGAAAATAAAGCAAATAAGCAAGGGGGTTTCAACTTCTAATCTCTCTTTTAAGCAGATTTAACTTGTCCCAGGGCTCGCCCCAGGCCTCCTCTGAGGCAGGTTGGGTTTAGCTCAGCCCTGTGAGCTCCTCCAGGGGAGTTTCCAAGGGAAGGAGAGTGAGTCTGACTGCTCAGGGAGGGATCATGCACCAGAGCCCCCCTCAGCTAACAGCCCTCCTGGAGATGAGACCCCCCTCTGTTTTAGGGGTTTACAATCTTTCTGTTTTCCCCACAGCCCCGTTGCACTTTGCTAATCATTAATGCCAGGGCTGTCCTTGGCAAGGCACAGAAAAGTGACTTTCTGCTGCCACAAAGGCAGGAGAGCTGATTTCCTAATAATTTATGGCTCCAACAAAGTTGCAGAGCAGCCACCAAGTATGCAGGAAAGGTTGGGGTGAAAAATTATTTACAAAGTGAATGCCCTGAAGACACTTGTACTGGACAACAATTACGGCACCTTAATTAACTGAAATTTAGTTCACCCGTCGACTGAGGCATGTCCAGTGCTAAAGTTGTGCCACTACTGCTGTCTATGACTGGTTAATGAATATAAATCAGATGGTTTATAGTTAGTGAACATGTAATAGGCTTGCAATGAGTTGAATTCCAATGCAAAATGCCCGGGGATAGGAACATGCCATCCATAAAATATATATAAATAACAGATTTACATTTCTACGAGGAGAAAAACAAAGCTGTTCTCCCATCTTGGTGTTCTCCCGTCCTGACAGACCTGAGCTCTGGCTCCCCAAGGAGACGTGGGGTCAGCAAGGAGGAGTTCAGGAGTCTGATCACCCAAGTGCAGCTCCTGAAAGGCCAGAACTCTGCATGTCCTCCTGGTGATGTTCTGGGTCAGGTCAGGGATGGGACACTGCTGATCTTGAGCCCCTTACCCCACTCCTGGCAGATAAAGCTCCTCTGGGTCATTCTGTGCTGGAGTGCCCAGAGGATGCTGAGCCCCAAATCCCAAACTCTTGGGGAGCTATTGGCAACAAGCCCGAGGTAGGAATAGCCATCAAAAAAAACAGCCAGTGTCAAAAAAAACCCCCAGTCTCAGCTCTTTACCCTTCCTTGCTGCAGAAGCAAGAAATTGTGGACTTTATTTATTGCACAAATTAGGTACAAGAAAATTATTTTCTTAATGTGAGACTTGATGAATGTTCTCAACTCTCCACCCTGCTAGGAAGAGGGGATTACAATGAAAATTATTTACAAAGCATGTGCTACCCTGCAGGGATATTTATTCAGGCAGGGGATGTTTCCGCAGATTTTGTTGACAAAGGCAAATCAAATTACATTTTTGTGAACATTACAAGGAGCATCTTGATTTGCTATGGACATCAGCTGGCTCCTGACTGAGCCTGGGAAGCAGCTCGGGCCCAGCACCCTCCAGGCACCTACAAAGGTGGTCATTTTTGGGAACAGATGGGTAAAGTGCTCTGCAAGCTGTTCACGCTCTTCGAAATATTGAGTTGGAGTTTTTTCTCCCTTTAAAATGTATATAAGTTGTTATAAAAACCACACTCAGGTTAAAGATGGTTAATGGCTCTGGGAGCTCTCAGGAGGCCCTGGCAGAGCAGCAAATGGCAGAGCTGAGCTCACCTGAGCCCTGCCTGCCCCAAAAACACCCGCCAGGTGTAGGAGCACAGAGCTATGCTGTGGATTGGCACACAGAGCACATGGGCAAGGTCAGAATTCTAAATCCAGCTGCTGCTATTGCCTCAGAGTGGCTCTTTTGGGCCAGAGGACAGAGAGCAGCACCCTGGCAGGAGCTCCTCCAGCAGGAGCCCTTCCCCTGCACTGACAGCCAGGAAAGGCTGCAGCACCAGGGCTGGGCTCTCCCTGAATTCCTGAATTAATATCACAGCTTTTCCATGGGCTCAGGGCTAACCTGAGAGGGGCACAGCTCTCTGCCCACGCTGCCAGGCTGGGAATGGCTTGGGAAGAGCACAGGATGACCTAGAGCATGGATTCTCACAGCACAAAGAAATGGCTCAGAGCTACCAGAAAATCACCTCAGAGCAACATCTCTGGTCCCCTCTGATTAAACCTGTGGGTCTTAAACTTGGTCTTCAATCAGGGCTCTGGGGAGCCCCAGCAGATTCCAGCCTCCCTGTGCTCAGCCATCATAATGACTTGTGAGTGATTAGCTTAACCAGCATCTCACCCAATTCAATTTCCATGGCTGGCCTATCCCTACCAGGGAAGACGTTCACATTAATTTTTACATAATTAAATCAGGAATGACCCCAGTGCCAATGAAATAAAACCTCAGTTCTTCCTGGGCTGCTTCAGTGCACTCAGCTCGGTTTTAACCCTCAGATCACAAAACTTGGCTGGAAGGGACAGATCTGCCCCAGGTGCTCTTCCAGGGGCGTTCAGGCTGAGTGACCCCAACCCCACCCTGCTCCCAGCTCCCCATCACAGCCCCAGAACAGCCCCTTGCATGGCCAGGCCTGCACCTCACTTCAACGTTCACCTTGAGTTTTCTGGGAAAAGCCTAAAGGAGCAGCACAACAACCCATGGAGTGGTGTCCCAGCTCCATGCCTGCCAAGGACCACCTGATTCCCTGCACTGCCATCAGCCACAATTTGTCTCTGTGCCCACCACGAGCTGCAGCAAGTCCTGACCACCTGGAAAACCAAATGGGCAAGAGGGTGAAGGCCAGAGCTTCCCTCAGGTGCCCCCCCAGGAGAAGACCTCCCTTCCTTGGCAGCCCTTCCCAAAGCCCTCAGCCCCTCTGCCTGGGGCTCCTGGGCTCCTGACCACTCCCTGGGATGTCTAACGAGGATAATTACCGAGTGTTTCGTTAACCAACCCCCCTTTGGAGGCAGCAGCAGTTCCTCACTTCTACTGTAATTTTAATTGGTGGGCAAACATGATCTTTGTAGAGACAAAGCCTCATTCTTCTCTCCCTTGCAACAGTTTAAATCAATACTAACCCCAGGCTGCTTGGAAATATTTAATGAAAACTATTTTGACAGAAAATTGGATTCTTGATGAGGCAAAATGTTTGTGTTCAATGAAAAAGTTTCATTTTGTTGAGAAGCCTGAACTTTTCCAGTTTTTCCTGGAAGGACAGACCTTGGCTGTCACCCCTGTGCATCCTTAGTCGTGGAGCCAGGGAAGGTGTGGGCAGCCACAGTGAAACATGGAGGGCATGAAGAAGGAGAAAAAGGACAAGACACACCCAATTTCCTCCATCTTGTCCCCTTTGGACCCCTCATCTAGAATCCTAAAATTTTACTTTTGCACCCGTGCCACACTTAATTATTACTGATATCAAACACTCAGAGCTGGTAATTCATCCTGTAAGATTGAAAACTCTTTTCCATGGGCAGAGATCACAGCCAGTGTCTCTGGGGGCTCTGTCCAGGGGGGTTCTGACCCCTGCCAGGGTCCCAGGGCAGCCAGAGGGATGCTCTGGGTTCCCTCAAGGGCTGTGCCAGCAGCAGGGGCTGGAGCAGGGAGCGATCCACGGCTCACCCCAGGGCTCTGCTGCTCGTTCACCTTGGGGTGAAATTAGTGATGGCAAAAAAACACCTTACTCAGGTCTTGGCTAATGATTATCCCATTAAAGAATCAGCTGACATAATATCATTTAGTGGTTTTATAAACCTCTGTGACAACAAGACTGATGGGGCCTAAAGCCCTGACAGCTCAACTGCCCGGAGAAGAGGAAGGTGCAGGAATCTGCTGTGTTACTGTGCTGTGAATTTCATGGCCCTAAAAACCCACAATAAAATAATCCTTGGGAAGCTGGGTAACCTTTGCCTGTCCCCAGAAACACACGGATGGATGCTCCCAGCCAGCCCTCCCACTCGCTGGCACCTTTCCAGCCAGCCTAAAAACTGCAAGTGGAACAAATCACAGCGAGCATCACAGGCTGCCCCCACCTTGGGGCTGCAGCAGGGGGGTCCTGTGTGTGCTGCTGACCCCCTAACCCTAACCCAGAGCCCCCAGAGCCCCCAGAGCCCCCAGAGCCCCCAGAGCCCCCAGAGCCCCCAGAGAGGAGCTGTGCCCGGGCAGCCCAGCCCAGCAGTGGGACAAGGGGAGGTCAGTCCAGCACGGCTCACACGGTGCAGGTGGCTGCTGCCATTAGCCCATCTAACTAAAAAAGGGAAAAAAGTGTGTGTGCTGCAGCTCCTGGCCTCACCATCCCCGCTCCCATGGGTGCTGGCAGGACCCAACACGGCCTCACAGGACACTCAGCGTGCCTGTGATGCTCAGGGGGTCTCAGGGCACGTGGCCTGTTCTGGTTTAAAAGAGGCACCACACAGTGGAGCACAGGCCAGCAAGTGCCTTCCACTCTGCTTTATGAATGCACAAATATATATACATATACATACAAAAGTAAAATTTTAATTTTTTTTTACAACTGTACAAAAAAAAAAAAAAAAAAATTAGGCAAATCAAATAAAGCAATGGCCTAAGGCACCACAGCATCCCTCCCAGCATTCTGTATTATGCATTTGAGAAGGGGAGGGGAAAAAAAGAGAAGCTTTGCTTTTCTCCCCCTTGCCTGGGTGTCATGAGCAAGAAATGAACAGCTGACCTGAGTTTGAATTTAGAGTGTTCATTAATAGGATATTATGCCATATGCTCAGCACACTGTCTTTTTTTTTTTTTTTAATGCAGCCGCCAATTTGAGAGAATTTCTAATTAGTAATGGTATAATGAGAGTATTCAGAGGCTAATGTGGTGGGTGGGGAAGCGAAATAGATCGCTTGGTGTGGACTGGAAATATTTCTGTAGGAATTGCTGGGGAATAATGACCCGCCGTAAAAGGCTGCGATCTCTGACAAATGAAGGACGCTCGGGGAGGCTGCAGGAACTGCACAGGGAGCATTTATCAGAGCGGGGGGCAAGGTGAGACAATTTGGGCTGCCCCAGCTTCATGCAGGGAATGGCTGGTGAGGAAAAACATCAGAGCTGGGGCTGGGCTGGACGGGAGGGAGCACAAAGGAGACCCCAGGACAGAGAGCCCTGGCTGGGGAGATGCTCAGCTGGGTGCTGGGGGGGTTGGAAGTGCCTGAGCCTGGGGAGTTTGACCCTCCCTGCCCCACCAGCACCCAGGCTTTGGTGCCCAGCTGGCCAGAGCGTGGGGACAGCCCCAGCAGGATGCAGAGTGGGAAATGGAGCACAGAACCAGCCCAGCGCCTCTCTGTGAGCCAGGGGGGATGGAGGCAGGGACAGGGAGATGCCCAAAATGCAGCCTGGAAGGTGCTTTTGCTCTGTGCTTGGGGGTCACACCATTTGCTGGCAGTACTTTTACAGAAAATTCGGATTATTGAGGCACGGATACAGGTAAGTGTTTTGTGGGGACCTGTTGGTATGAAGCCTTCAATGTATTTTTAATAAAATGAAGCTTTGAGGGTTGTGAGCTGACAGAGAGCCCTGTCTGAGGCTGCTTTACTCTGCAGGGTATGGGCAGGAGATAAACCCTATAGAAACCATGGCACAGGTCCAGAGGAGTCCATCCTCAAATCCCAGAGCATCCTGCGACTTGAACTCTGATTTTTACAGAACAGAAAAGGGACAGATTCTCAGTGGTTTGCAAAAAGTCAGGCTGCAAGATGGGAAAATGCTTCTGACCCCATTAAGAAAACATAGCACTTACAAACTAGAAAATAAAACATTTTCCCAGGGGTTTGGTCTGGTGTGGAAAGGGGAGCTGGGCTGTCTGGTCTAAGAGCACAAGCCCGTTCCTCTGGTTGCAGAGGGAAATTCCAAGCAGTGACAGGGAAAATCTACGTGTGGTAAGCATTAAAAAAAACCCCAAAACGATCTAATAAAATTATTGTCCTTCTCCCACGTCCCTGCTGAGGGAATACACCCTTTACTGCAGGGGACAGAGAACCCACTCCAGCCCTGGAGTGGCTCCTCCCTGCAGCCTCTGCTGGAACACATGCAGATTTCTCCAAATGAGCCGTCATTAATTTGCCTTTTGATTGGACCAATTAGATCTTGAACACTGTAGGAAATCATTTTTTACTAATGATTAGGCTGCAGACCAGGAGCTCCCCTCCCCTGAGCAATGGTTCCATGGCACTGCCATCCTCCCTCTAAGAAAGCCACTCAAGTTCTGTGACCACAGAGTGTCCCCAGCTCCTCCTGCCTGGCTGTGACACCCACGGATTGTCCAGGAGCAGGGAATGCCCCCTGGCATGGGCAGGAAACCAGGGAATTCCAGGATGCTCTGGGTGGGAAGGGACCTTAAACCCATCCAGTTCCAGCCCCAGCACCTCGCACTGTCCCAGGCTGCTCCAAACCCCGTCCGACCTGGCCTGGGACACTGCCAGGGATGGGGCAGAAGAATTTCATCCTAATATTCCATCTAAGCCATTTCCTCTTTCCTGCTGGGGAACTGACAGGCACGGGCCAAGCAGAGCACAAAGGGAAGGATCTGCCCCAGCCCCAAACCAGGGACGGGCTGCCAGGCACTCGGGGATTGTGTAAACCCTGCTTGGAAAATTAAATATTCATAAGGCTCATATTAGATTCTAGAGGACCTTTTAGGAAGAAATAAATGAGGTTTGCTCTAAAAGAAGGAAAAAGGCACAGGGGCCATGTAGAACCAAGGCACAGCTTCATAAATAATATGTTTTTATGCCAACACTCAACAATTAAAAGGCTTAAGATTCATTTTGGAGAATGAATCGAGCTTAAAATTCATTCTCCTACCCTCTTCCACGTGCACAGGAAAATGAATGCATTCACCCAATATATTTTTAGAAGGGATTTATTCCTTGCCATCCTTATTTCCCCAACTAATAGATGCGAGTGGTGAAGTGTAAGCAAGGTTTCCCCCCCTCCTTTAAAGTAAGTCTCCACTTGGTGCCAGCTGTGCCCAAACCTGTCAGACCTGGAGGCTCTGCACTGTCTCTGTCCTGAGCTGCTCCTGCTCTCCTGTGCCCTGAAGGCCAGCAGGGGCAGTGCCACAGTGCCACAGTGCCACAGTGCCAACAGGACCCTGGCATCGCTGGCACCTCTGTCCCCACCCACCACAGTGCCAACAGGACCCTGGCAGCGCTGGCACCTCCGTCCCCACCCACCACAGTGCCCCCAACACTGGGGAAGGGAAAGGATGGAAGGGGCACAGGCCCTGCTGGCTCTTGGCAGGGACCCCAACCCCACCAGGAGCATCCCCAGCTCATTTCACAGCCCATTAGCCAGAAATAAATATTAATATAATACGATATTATTGGGATGAAAGTGAAAAATGTGACTGTAATAAGGCTCTCGTGCTGCACTCGGATTAAGACCCCGTTAATTAGCAGCAGCTCCTGTGGGCTGCACCCACCTTCAGGAGCTGCCTGAGCTCCAGCCAGAGCCCAGAGTGCCCCTGGGCTGGAGGAACCCTCTGGAGCTGCTGCAAGGAGCAGGAGCAGCCCCCAGCACCCTGAATCCCGGGAATCTGCCCTGGGAATGGTGCCAGGGAATGCACACGGGGTCACTGGCCCTGGGAGCTCCTCCCCAGCACTGTGGAACTCTAATGGCAAGGCTTAAGCCAGCACTATTTTTCATATTTTTCCTTCATTTTCTGCCTGAAAGCACTATCCAAACTCAGCCTGAACTTCCAAAGGGGTTCCACCATCTCAAAATCACATTTTGGTGACCAAGCTGTGCATCCAAGGAACTCCCTCTCCCAAAAGACAGCTGATGGCTGTGCTGCATCCTGGCCATGGAAAGCACCAGAATTCTCTGGAGCCACTGGAGCAGAGCATTCCAGGGAGGCTTGCAGGGATCAGAGCATGGACACTGGGAAGGTTCTGGTGTGATAAAAATAATCCTCAGCACAAGAACCAACTGCGGGCACTGCAACCATGGACACTCCACCACTCCCATGGACACTCCACCAGTGCCATGGACACTCCACCAGTGCCATGGACACTCCACCACTCCCATGGACACTCCAAACAGTGCCATGGACACTCCACCGGTGCCATGGACACTCCACCAGTGCCATGGACACTCCACCGGTGCCATGGACATTCCACCAGTGCCATGGACACTCCACCAGTGCCATGGACACTCCACCAGTGCCATGGACACTCCACCAGTGCCATGGACACTCCAAACAGTGCCATGGACACTCCACCGGTGCCATGGACACTCCACCAGTGCCATGGACACTCCAAACAGTGCCATGGACACTCCAAACAGTGCCATGGACACTCCATCGGTGCCATGGACACTCCACCAGTGCCATGGACACTCCACCACTCCCATGGACACTCCAACCACTCCCATGGACACTCCACCAGTGCCATGGACACTCCAAACAGTGCCATGGACACTCCACCAGTGCCATGGACACTCCACCAGTGCCATGGACACTCCACCACTCCCATGGACACTCCCTGCTCCTTGCTGGGGACCCAACACAGGTGACCCCATGTCACACGGGGCAGGACCAGACCACACCAGCCCCATTCCACCTCAGCTGCACAACTCTGCCCAAATCTCTCCTCTCCTTGCCCCCTTCCCTTAACTCCCCAGCCCATCTCTGCCAGCTTTGCCCCAGGCTCCAGCCTGGCACAGAAACTCCCATGGCTCGGGGAACGCTCGCTCCTCCCGGTGCGTGGGAGGTGGAAGGGAAAAGCTGACACCTCCGAGGAGGTCTGAGATGAAAAATGGCAGAGCTGTGACAAATACGTGTCAGCACAGCCCCGGGGCTGGCACTGCCATGCCCTGTCCCCGCCACCCGCGCTGTCCTGGCCTCGTGGGGACGTGGCTCTGGGAGAGCCTCGTGCCAGGAAATGCCGTGGATCCCGCCAGCCCTCCTCTCGCTTTCAAATCTTATTTGGCAAGTTTTGCCAGCTTTACTTTGCACAGCCTGCTGCTGCTCATTTTAGGTTTGTTAGAAATGTTCTCCAGCTGAATACCGAGTGAAATAAATTCAAATCCTACTCTGCAAATGACACTGCACATAAATATTCAGTAAATTAGCAGCACACTTTTATAGATTTATCAGTCATTGCTGGCACAGAATGACAGGCAATGTTGTAGCTGAAATATTAATGCTGACAAATTAATGATTTCTGAGTAAATGATGTCATTTTTGCACCGTTTCATTAAAATTTACTCACTTTCAATATCAGCTTCATTTCTACGCCAAAAAAAAAAAAAATTAAAATCATTTTCATTCTCTTTCTCTCTCTCCCTTTTCTCTTTCCCTCTAGGAGCCTTTTTTGAACCCAAAGGGCATAAATTTCCTACTCAGAGGAAGAAGAGGGGCTGAAGTTTGCAGAGAGGTCAGGCAGGTAGGAACCAGGTCCTCTCTCCACACCACACTCGAGCTGGGTGCTCCCTGCTTGGAGCTTGGATTGGATCCTGTGGAACAATCCCTGCCTCTGCCAGGTCCCCTCATCCTGGAGCTTTCAGATCCCCCCACCCTGGGCTGGGCTGCAGAGGTGAAGAAGGGGAGCTTGGGTGTCCTCCCACCCCAAGAGGTCAATACATGGTCCAGGAATTCCACTCCAGTTCTTCCACGGATTCCCCAAAGAAAGGGGAGAGCACCTTTGGGGTTCACAGAAGTTCTGAGAAGAGGAATCTGGGTTTACCCACAGGGAATCCTCTCCCCAGAGCCTTTGCCACCAGCTGCCATCTTTAATACGCCACGTTGGGTATTTTTGGCAAATTACCCCATCAAAATCTTTCCTGCCCTGTCTGTCATCCCAGGCAGGCAGGTGACATCTCTGACAGGTGACTGACAGAGACAGTTGTAGTGGGAAAAAAAAAAGGGGGGGGGGGCAGGAAAGGAAAAGAAAAAAGGGAAAAAAGGCAGAGAGAAAGAGCCCAGAGAAGGTTTTACCCAGGGTTCCCTGGGCTGAGCTATATCAGTCAATCTCCGGGCTAATTCGTGTCAGTACTTGTTTCCTATCTCCTTGAGTCTCCAGCGGAAGGTTGATAAAATTGAAGTGGAAATGAAGTTGGATGCACAGGAGGATACATACAACAATAGCCTGGTGAAATGGGTTTGTATCCCTGATACACTCTTTGGAGCATCAGGATTCCTGGTGACCTTGACAGTGTCCTTGGGAGAATCAAACAAAATAAAAGGCAGAATTTCCGTCTGCCAGGAGAAATTTAAGCAAAGCACCACATTTACCACATGGACTCTGTGGCTGCTGGCATCGCGTGCCTGGCTTATTTATCCAGTGGGAATTTGTGTTTGCACAAGCACTTCCCCTGCTCTCTGTGTGAAATGCAGACAGAGCCTGCTCAGAGCTACCTGCAGCGCTGCTTCTTGCAAGGAAGTCTCTGTCGCCTCAGCCAGCTGCTGGTGAGCAGGAGAAAACCCATCTCAGTTTGAATAAAATGTTCCTGGGAGCGTGTGTGCAGCGAGTTCCTCTCCAGGTGTCAATACTGTGTGAGCACAGCCTCAGAGAGAAACTCCACCGAGGCACTCCTGGTTAAACACCACACAGATCTCTGCTTGCCAGCCCCCTGAAAATCAAAACACTGGGAGTAACTGAGCTGAAGGACATGGCAGAAGGGGAGAGAGCCCATGAAACATCCAGAATGTGGGAAAATGGGGATGATGCTGATATTTTATCCACCCTTATTTACTGCCATGGCCTCTTCCCCTTTCTGCAGTAATTCTGGAAGTGTCCCACTGGCTGATGGATGCCCCGAGTGCCCGGGTTTATGGAAAGCCAAGGATCAGACGAGCAGCTCTGGTTGGACCCTTCCCCTCTGGCTTCCCGAGGGATTTCTGCAGCAGTCGTGCTGCCCTGCCTGAATGATGGATCAGGGGCTTCCCATAAAGCCCAGAGCAGCCCATGCTTTTTATGAGGCTGGAGAAAGGAGGATTTTAGGTGTCTATTTGCATTGCAGATAAACCCAAAGAGGCAGCAAGTTTTAGGTGCTTTTCCTGCTGATACAGACCCTGCAGACTTTCAGTACAACAGGAGGAGATTTTGGACGTGTGAGGCACAGCACTGGCAGATTTAGGGACATACGACCAGGGAGGCTTTTCCTCTGGGACTGGGTTCACACAGCATCCTATTTAATCTTGGCTGAAATGTTTGTTAATCCTAATTTGGTGGCACATGGGTAGAACTGATGCTTCCCCTCAATTCTATCCCTACATCCAAGGAAATACTGTTGGGATGCAGCAGCTTGCTCAGTAATCTCCTGGTTTTTGCCAAGATCTTCATGGAAGACACGTTTGAAGCAGCAAGTTTGTGACCCTGTGCCCAAGAAGAGGCTGATCCCAGAAGATGTGCACAAAATTGGACAAAATTGAGTAACGACATCAAAACAAAGGGATCCTGGGAGTGCTCAGAGCAATGTCAGCAACAGCAGCTTCTCGTGGTTTCCCGGGCCTGGCCCTCAGTCCAGGAGGGAAGGTGGAGTTAAAACCCCACATTTACAGGAAATTAACCCAAACTTACAACATCCCCTGGGCAGCACCCCTGGGCCACCAGCACCCACCAGCACCAGGCTCCAGGGTTTGGCAAATAAAGCCCAGCTGGCTTTTTCCACTCTGCTGCCTGTGAGAAACTGATGACAACCTGTTTGACCGCTGACCTCTGAACTTGACCCCCTGCTAATACCTTCAGCTGCTGATTGTCATGGGTGGCTGGCAGAGCCCTTTGTCTTTTGCTGTTTTGGAGTCCAGACAGATAAATGATTTCTATTTGTCCTTTGGTGCAACGGAAGAGCTGATCGATATTATCCACGAATGATGTCAAGGATTTGTCGCCACAGCTTATGAATGACAAAACACTACCCAAAAAAACACCTTTTGGGGCAAAAGATTGAAAGCTGGAAAGGTTTATTGATTTTTGCTTTCTTAAATAGCAGCTCAAGCCACAAAAGAGAAAACGAAAAGCTTTGTGTGCTAAAATGCAGCAAAAAGCTTCCTCGAGAACAACGATTAGATCAGCTCTTGCATTTAAGTACTGTATGCCTTGCCACAGTCAACTGCTCAATTTTGTCTGCTAAGCCCACTGCAATTTCCCCTGTTTTTCCTTATTTCAAAAGCACTTCTGTAGTGAAATACTCCAGGATAAAAGGCAGCTCTGCTTTCAGTCACTGCTCAGTGAGGAGAAGGCTCCACATCTCCCATGTGTGCAGGGAGAGCTTGGGAGAGCAAGGAAAAGTTTTTGGGTCCAAGGGTTGGGAAGGTGGGCTTGGCCCCCAGCACATCACTGTGTCACCATGGCATGAGGGAAGCTCCCTCCTCCTTCACAGGATCATGGAATGGTTTGTGTTGGAAAGACCATAAAGATAATCTCATTCCCAGTCCCTGCCATGGGCAGGAACACCTCCCACCCCTTCCTCCCTAAACCCACCAGGAGTAAAGAGGAGCTGGCATAGAACAACCCCTAAGAAAACACTGATTTAAGAAGGAATTGATGAAATGTGTCTCCTCAAACCTCTACCATGGTCCTAGTTTTGTGCCTTCTCTGGAAAAAGCAGCATTTATTTTCTCCTGGAGCCTGGGAGAACTTGCAACTTGCAGCTTCCAAACTCAGTGCCAGCCCTAGACGAAACTAGAGAGTTTCTCCCAGCTCCCACCCAGTGCCAGCCCTGCTGAAGTTCAATGAACCTTGCCCAGCCCTCAGGTGGTGACAAATGTCTGCTGAGGTCACAGGGTTTGGTGCTGGGGGCTCCAGGGAGGGATTACCTTGGTTTGAAAGGCTGGAGCTCCCTGAGGTGAGGGAGAATTCTCCTCCCAGCACAGCTGATCTGCACCAGTAGCAAAACTCAGCAGATATTTTGGCCTGGGAACTTTGACTACCAAAATCAGACAACCCTTGGAAGCACTTCTGCTGTGAGGACACGGAGAAAAGTTCAGGGACTAAAAAAGGACCTGACCTGCAGCTCTGAGGAAGTTTGCTGAGCCTGTTCTGGTGGAACTGGCAGCTGCATGACCCGTGTTCCTCCAAAATGCCCACAGGAGACCCTCAAGGTCCAGGAGAGTTCATCTCCTGGTTTACAGGCCTGTCATGGCATTAGAAATGATTCAAACCACTGAATGCTCTCCGGCCACATAATTCCTCTTCCCCACTTTGAGCTTTTATTTTGATCTGCCAAGTGTGTCCCATCACCGGTGCCAAAGGAAGTTCCCGAGACAATGTGCTCTGTGTTGTGCTCATGGCACTCACCTCCTCAATTTTACTCCTTGGGTCACTTGACAGCTTGTTTCCCTAAATTTACAGGGCTCACATTTCATGGATGTATTATTCATTACGAAAGAATCCAAATTCCTGCACAATATCCTGGATGGGAGCATAAACTGATTTAAGCATGTGGTGAACAGGCTGGGTGGCTCCAGCTCTGGGCTCTTCATCAGATGCTCATTAAAAGGCAGAGCCTGGCTTCGATTTTAGAATTTAATAAAAAAATTGCCTTTAATCTGAATGCAGCCCCCCCGAGGAAGGATCTGAGGATTTCTGCTCAAACTTGGCATCGCCCCTCCCGCTAGCGGTATTTTACACCCCGCTCGTGACAGCCGAGGCGCTTTGAAGGAAGTGTTTTCTAAGTAATAAAACGCCTCCAAGAGCGGGGATTAGACATAATCCAATTCCTTTATCAAATAAAGATGCCATCGTGGCCTTTGGAGCACAAAGGAAGAAGTTCCCTGGCTGTTCCCATCTCACCATTCTATCACATAATAGCCCCGCCGCAGGCTGGGCCGGCGCCGCCGCACAATGAGAGATGGAAAGGGCTCGGCCTCCCCGCCACCTGCTCAGGCTGCTGCATCATCTGGGACACAGGGATTAATCCCTGCATTTCCCTTTTCCATCTGCCTCCCATCAAAGGTAACCCCTGTCAATCTGGGGACACGGCCCACGTGGAGGAGCGGGAACGCCCTGCTCTGCTGCGGATGCCGCTGGGACCAACGCGGGGCTTTCTTTGGGGGTCTGCTGGTTTCCTTCCATTTTACACATGGATAAGATGGTTTGTGAAAGTTCCACTGTGGGGTGTTGCAATTAAAAGTGGTGCACTCAATACAGGCTGTTGTAGAACTGCCTTTGTCTGTAGTGCGAGTGCTGGCAGTGGTGTTTCGCTCTGCAGTCAGAGCTGGATTTTGGATGTGCTTTCCAAACGAGGTACAGCTTAGAGAGGTGCTCCCAGTTGGGAAATGCATCTGGTTAAATGACAGGATCACTCTTTCTCCCCCCACCAAAAAAAATGGAAAATAAAAAGGACCAACAAAAAGTCACTCCACCTCAAACTCTGGGAATCCTCCAACTTTCTGTTGGTGCCCATGAGCTGTGATGTTCTTCCAACAGATCTACTTTTCCCTCCACTCCACCAATCCTGCAGTTTGCAGGGAGAACAGTCCTGGCTGCTTTCAGTACTTGAGGAATGACTCTGAAAGGCCATTTCACCATCTGGCCAACAAATACACTTGCTTCTTCCCTCCCTCCCCAGGAAGAAAAATCACAGGAATGAGAAGAAATCATGAACAACCAGAATAGATGTTGCATCCATTGACTCCAAAATGAGATTTGTCATGGAATAGAGCCCTGGAATTCCAGCTGTAGGGTCAGAGGAGATATTTCTCTACAAAACTGGCTATTCTCTATGTACAGGAGTAATGAAATATCCCACGGGTGGTGGTTTTGGAAGCTCGACCTCGCCAGCAGCAAGGAGGAGTCGGGTGCTGGCCCACATGTGGGAGAGGTTGGAAGAATTGCCACATTTCTGGAAAAGGAGCTGGCAAGAAGAGACAGATTTCTGCCCCCACTTCCCCATGAACTCGCTGCAAGTCCCTGTAACAGATTGACTCCGAGTGTAGCTCTACAGCCAGAAAATCTTAGATCTTAATTTTATAATATCAGCCTCCATTCTATTTGACATTGATTTTTCCGCTAAGTCTCGGTGCAAATCCATGAATCAGCTCATGCACGATAGGAGAATGAGAAATAAAACTTAAATACTTTCATGATTCTTTTCTCTGGAGCTGGCAGCAAAACCTCAGTAAGTCACTGAAAATCAGCAGAGGAAACGCATTCCCTTGAATTTTGCTCCACCCTTTGGCAGTGAGCATTACATAAAGAAGCCGTGCAAGGGACTTGTATTCCAGAGGAGGGTCGGTGGGAATCGAGGAGCTCTGCTGAGCACCAAGCCTGTCCTTTCTGCCCATTGACCTATTTCCCTGTCATTTTATCTGCACAAGGCGCAGCCCAGCTCCGGGACGCCAGCCCGACGTGAATTAGTGTGAGGACCATTCACCACCTGTTTGATCTGTCAAGTTATGTGGGAAAGCATATCAATTAACAGCCGTGATTAGCTCATCAGCCTGCCCATCTGACAAAACAGTCACCCCTTTCCAGCCTAATCCCCCGGAAAGCCGCGGCAGGGCCGGCTGCGGGCGGCGATGCCCGCGCGCTCCGCCCGCTGCAGCCAGGACTCTCACCCTGCACCAGCAGGTATTTGGGTTCAGTTCCCAGGAGCCTCCTGGGTTCCCTTATAGCTTAAAAAGCTGGGAGAGCGGCCAGGAAAAAGGACCTTCCGTGACCTGCTCTTAACCCCTGAGGAAAGTTACACAAACTCTTTCACGCTTGGCTGGGATCGCTGTGTAGGAGTTGGCCAAAACAATACTTTCCCTTGTGTTTGCCTACCTTATTAAATATCAATTAATATTTATGGAAGTTTATAAACAGTGCAGCTTTGGTTTCAAGGGTGCTTAGAAATCTGATCTCCTCCTCCTCCTCTCTCTCCCCCCAGCAGCATTTCTCCTGCTCATTGCTGCATGGTGAGAGCCCCGCTCCCTTCCAGGGGCTCCTGGGTTTGGGGAGCTCCTGGGGCTCCCACCCCACCCTTCTCCCATCCCTCACTGCCTGTAACCCTTTGGGGCACCCCTGGATCCCCCATCCTGCTCATCCCTGCCAAAAATCCACTGCCAAGAAAGCCACGACAGCACAGACAGGATCAGGCCTGATGGATTTATACCAAGTAATCTGTATTTATTGCAAGTCCATTCTTTTTTTTCCCCCCTCCCTATTGACACACTACTTTGTTTTAAATTATGTTTAATTTAAAGGATTTTTCTGTACCCTTATTTCCTAGGAAGAGCCTTTCTAAAAGGCTCCTGCTGATTAATTGTTGCTGGGCTCCTGCCAAGAGTTGGAAGTTTTACATGTAAAGAGAAAATACGTCTCTCTCCACTCGCCCAGGCCTTTTCTATTCGGTACTTCAGACTATTTTACAAACATATGGCCTGTCATTCAAGGCAGAGAGCACCATCCTGCTGTCAATATTTCCCTCCCCATCACCAAGATGAACACCCGAGGCTCCAGCAGCAGAGGCTGGGGTCTGGCCTCTCACCCCAGCCCCGTGCTGCTCTTTGCCATGCAGCAAACACGTCCCTGCACCAGCCCAACGCGCCTGAGAAATTGCTCCTGCTCCTGCTTTCACTCCTCTGCTTCTTTTTGCCAGATAAATCAACATAGCACAGATGTTCATTGCCCCATTTTTCACAGTCCCTTTTAAATTTACTCTTTATTATTTGTAGCAACTTGGAATACTTGAAGTTTAATAATATTAGAAAACAAGGATTTTTTTTTTTTTTTGCCTGCCCTTGGCTTGCCCTTCACGTCAAGCCGAGCACTGCGGTTGCTACAGTGGGGTGTGACACTGCCATGGCAGAAGCTATAAAATATTATAGAGTTCGTTTTCCTTTTATTTTCCAAACACAGATCACAGCCAACGCTGCCAGAGCTTCGCAGTTGTTGGTTGCTCAAGCTGAGCTGCTCTCCCAGCTGGGGGGCAGAGAGGACAGGGGTGAGCCGAGCCCACAGCAGCACCTTGGACAAAACATCTGTGCCTGAGCATCTTTTTGTGTGACACAGTTCATAAAATCACAGAATGGGTGGGGTTGGAGAGATCTTAAATCTCATCTTGTTCCAACCCCTGCCATGGGGGGACACCTCCCGCTGTCCCAGGCTGCCCGTGGATGCTTCCAGGGATGGGGTGGCCACAGCTTCTCTGTGCCAGGGCCTCACCACCCTCACAGGGAAGGATTTCTTCCCAATCTCTGATCTAACCCTGTCCTCTGGCAGATAAAGGCACAGCTCCCATATCTCAGGTGAGACACAACAAAAAGCATGGCCCCAAATCCCTCTGCTCCCTGAGCACCCCTGCATGCATCAGGCACCTGTGGGAGACAGGAGGGTGTCAGGTTCCATACATCACCCAAACCTGGGCGCTTGGCCTGCCAGACCCTGCAACCTCAGAGTTGAAGAAGAAAGGGATTTAGGGCTTGATTCCTTTCTGGGCTTCCAAAAAATTAATTCTGCAAGCCTGATTTAAAAAGCAACATTCGTGAGAGGGATCCAAGTTCAGGGAAATCTGCTACATTGCTGCAAGCACGTGGCGCATAGTAAGGAATAGCCAGGAAAAAACTAAACAAACCAATCCCTGCTAGCTAATTAACCCCTCCATCTCATGCACTGCTGTTATTTTTCACTCTTCCCCTCCATATTCACCTCCCAAAACTATCACCATTTAACGCAGAAAAGTAGCCGCAATGTTTTAAAAGCCCCGATCAATAGCAACCCCCTCCATCTTTCTCTTTTTTAACCTCCAAAATTATTTTAGGCAAGGCTGGGCCCATTTTATCCTTATTTATTTATTACTTAATCGGTAGAGAACCCTTGAGGCAAAATAGCCTCGTTTGCAAGAAAGATCAGGTGCCAGGAGCGGCGGAGGCAGAGCCACAAATCAGTATGCAAAGCAGCCCAGGCCCGCCAGCACCGCACATGTGGTGTTTGCTTACATTACTTAACACAGTTTAACACGGGCTTTTTAAACACAACACTTGTTTAGAAGAGCCACAATATGGAAGGGCAGGAAGCTGTTTCCAAACCAGGATAAAAATTGGAAAAGGCGTTTGTCGGGGGAAGGCGCGTCCACCCCGCGCGATGCCGCCAATCAATTTTTGCCTCGTTAACACATCCCATGAAAGATGCCCTGTCTGTCCCTTAAGTGTTGTTCCTGTGTGTCTCCCTTAAATCTCCACATTCGTTACTGTTAATTATTATTTATACAACTTTGTTTGCTCTGGAACTGGTACAAAATGCTGAATTATGTGGGGAGGATTTCTTTAACACATTAAAAAGGACTCCTCAGACCATACCATAATAGAATCATGGAGTGGTTGGGGTTGGAAGGGACATTAAAAGCACCTCCAGTTCCACCCTCTGCCATGAGCAGGGACTCCTTCCACTATCCCAGCTTGCTCCAATCCCTGGCAGCGCTGTCCAAATGTTCCTGGAGCTCTGGCAGCCTCGGGCCGTGCCCATCCCTGGGGAGCCTGGGCAGTGCCAGCACCTCTGGGGGAAGAACCTTTCCCAGATCTGCAGCCCTTCCCGGGCTCCTGTCCCCGTTGTTCATTGTTAGAGGTTTGCCTGAGCTCCATTGCTCCAATTGCAGTGATTAAAGGATGCTCTCAGCCTGTCCCCCATCCCTGTGCAGGCAGACAGGTAACAGAGCCATCAGGTAAGTGGCATTAAGATGTCACTTCAACAACAGCGCGTTCTGAATGGGCAAAACAGCAAAGATTTGGATGGAAGGTCTTGGCTGAGGGATCAGCATGAGCCCCATGCCATGGGCTGGGGGGCAGGAGGAGGACATGCACACCATGCCATGGGCTGGGGGGCAGGAGGAGGACATGGACACCATGCCATGGGCTGGAGGGCAGGAGGAGGACATGCACACCATGCCATGGATGCTGGCGGGAGAGGGAAGGCAGGAATCAGCTCAGGGACAGGGACCACATTGCCACAGATCATTCCCCATCTCCTGCCCGCAGGAGCTGCAGGGTATGAGGCAGCCAGCCTCGATAACGAGCACCATTAGAGAGGGGGATTTAAGTGTCAGCAAACTTAAGGCTGGATGGCTGAGGGTACATTTCTTTAATGAATAGTTTTGTTGTCCAGGGATATTTACAGCCTCTGTTGGCAGCACTGCAATAACCCCACGGTGCAGTGCTGCTTATGGAATAAAATGACTCGCCTTAACCAAGCATACTGTAAATTTTCCAGAGCCAGTGTCCTATTGGAAGCAGGGCCTGGCTGTGTGCTCATGTTTGATTTAAAGGTAACGTGCCCTGATGCTCTCTGATCCTTGGCTTCACAGGAGATCTGCTCTCCGTGCAGCACTTTGCCATGGGGTGCTGGCACAGGACAGGACACGCCATCCCCAGGGTCACCCACGGCTCAGATCAGTGTCCCCAAAGGCTGGTGGACAGCAGAGACCTGATTTGGCAGAGATTTATGCACAGGGTTGAGCCTTAGCCACAGAGGGGGACCCTTCTGCTCTCAGGCAAACCCACGAGCTCACACACGAGTCCACAGGACTGAGGAGTTCAGACAGGTTTGTGTTTTCCGTGAGTGAACCAAAGTCAGGCATTTCCTTTGGGTGTGGATTTTTGTCGTGCCCAGATCTGCCAATATTGCCTAAACCGTCTGCTCCCAAATTTCAGCCATTACCCCAGGAGCCTCCTGCAAAACCTGAGTGATCTTTATAGACTGACAGGAGCCACAGCTCAAGTTTGGAACAACGATTTAAGAACTTTCTATATTTTTTCTGTGCACCTGCATTGTTTCACATGGATACACACATGGAATAAGAGGAGATATGCAGAATATGAGAAATCCTCAGGAGAAAAAGTGAGGCAGGATGACAAAATGATCACAACTATAGGAACACTCTGAGGTTTGCAAAACAGCAGAGGAGGAGGGACACTGAAAGCTGGCTGCTGGGCACAGGACTTTCCATGACCTCAGCTCTGCCCCTTGTGTCCTCGGGAAGAGGAAAATGGAGCAAAACACAGTTAATGATTAATTGCACAACCCAGAGCTCTCCCACAAAACTCCTTCTGACCATGGCAGATATTTCTCCTACTTCATAAAAGCTCAGCCCCAGATCCCAGCGCGGATGGATCCCTCCGGAGGCCGCGGTGACCTGGAGCCACCGGGGCTGAGCCCGCTCTTAACCCCAGAGCACGGGGACTCTGCAGGAGTGACCTGCCATTGATTTACAGGACAGTGAGGGGACAGTGGATTAGCAGAGTGTGTGTGGCTGGATCAGCTCCCAAGGTGGAAAACAAGCTCAGCCCGGGCTGGATCCGTGTGTGGGAAAATTCATCTCATCTGCAATTTTTGCTCCTGGAGTTGTGGGGTTTTTACAGCATCATCAATCAGTCAGTCAACAGTCCCCAGAAAGTCAAACATCCCAAAATTCCACAGAGCAGCACGGCTTCTCCTCCCACTCAGCCCTCCAGTTTGTGTTACTTCCAAGGGGAGATGTTTCCGGAGAGGCCGGAGGAAGAAGGGAGCAGGCAGTGAACTTGAGCTGAGGGAGGTGGGAAGGAGGAAAAGTGGGAGAACGCAGCTCTCCTCCGTGGTCAGAGAGCAAAACACAGCAGAAAGGAAAAACCATGACACCAGGGACCACCACTGACAACCCCCAGCAAAGATAACATTTACCCTAGGGGTCTCTAAAGAGACTTTTGAAGAACACCCTATTTTGGGGCTTTGGGAAAGGATCAGGTTTCACAAATCCCCAAATCCTGCAGTAAGGATTAACCCTTTGGAATGCCCTCCTGCCCAACACACAAACTGGGTGCTTTGCTGTTCTTACCCTCAGGACCTGGCCAGGGGCTGGGCGGGCTCCAGGTGTTTAACTTTGCTTTTCATGTCCTCCTCCCTGCTCCTTCCACCGAGGGCAGGAAAGCCAAGCCCAAGGCCAAATCTGGCAGCGAGGACATTCCCCTGCAGCACATGTGCACACAGGCAGGGCACAGCTCCATCCCACAGAGCTGCAATGTCTCTATCTGGAGTGACACAGGCACAAAAGGGATGTCCCCCCCCCCACCCGTCCCCATCTATTGAGTGATACAGATGGGCAGTTCGGGAGGACTGTGTGCACATATGCAGAGATGCTCTCATGTCCTTTGACCCCTCATCCCTCCATCATGGTCGATCTATAACATTTACAATCCAAAAAACAAAAGAGAAGGGAGAGTAGGGCCAGAATTCATCTTCCAGGCTGACACCTAGCGTTAATTAACGACTTAAAAATCAATGACATAAGGGACAGGCAGCAAATGACACCTCCATGCAGAGCCTGTCTGCTTTCAGGAGCGAGGAAAAAATATCCTGGAGGACAGCTTTGATGCACACACTGTACAGGGGGAGCAGGAGGAGCGAGGCTGCACCCCCAGCCCATTGATTTCTGCCATTTCAAACACCCAACTTCCCCCACTGGGTTTCCTATTCCCCAACCACCACAGTGCCATGCTGGGCTGTCCCCAGGGATGGTGGTCCCCAAGGTGTGGGAAACCTGATGTGTTTGAAGATGAGCACACAGCAAAAGCACTGCAAGGTCCAAGTGGGAGATGGGCTTTAAAAAGTTCTCAGAGAACAAGAAAAATCACCTGTGTGAGTGGCCAAAGTGTCACTCAGGGGCAAAGGCAGCTGAGGTGACTCTGGTGCCGGCAGGTGCCACTCTCCTCGTGGCTGTGCTTGGGCAGTGGAGCATCCCTGTGCCACTGGCAGCCAGCCCTGGGAACAGACTGGGAGGCCACTGCTGCCTCCAGAGAGATGGGCTGGAGGGAGGGAAGGATGAGGGATGGATGGATGGAATGGACATGGATGGAAGGTGGGGATGGATGGAAGGTGGAGGTAGATGGAAGGTGGGGATGGATGAAAGATGGGGATCATGGGTCAGGCTTGCAGCTCCCACACAGCAATCCATGATATTCACCATTTTGCAAATGAATGGAATTAAATCAACCCAAATCAATCCTCAGAGCAAAGGATGGAGGTGCAAGTCCAGCTGCTGCCCATCCCCATCTCTCAGCACTTCTGCTGCTGGAACAGCCCCACTGCCATGAAACTTGTGTGCAGGAGCCGTGTGGAGGGATGGTCCTGGAGAGCAGATGGCATGGGGTTTGGTTTTTTTTTTTTCCTCTTGAAGAGCAAACCTTTGTGGAATACTAAATCTTACAGGAGCTGTAAATGTCAAATTTAAATTCATACTTTGTACCACCTTTGATTTCAAAGAGGATTACACCTATTCGCTGAAAGCAAAGCAACACCAAAGCTACATGAAATGGAATTACGACTACTTAGGCCTTTTTCTATTGCCTCTTTATATTGTTAACTCCTTCCAATTCATTAAGTCTAATCCTTATTAGGCTAAGTAACACACATATGAATAGACAGGACTGGACACAGGAGCATATGTGCCTTTTGTATCACTTCCCGGTTAATCCGCAGCGCGGGGAGGGCCGGAGCAGGGGAGAAGTGGCCGCGGCTCTGCGGGGCCGTGTCCTCCCGCCGGGAGCCCCGGGCGGCCCCGCTTTGTTCAGCCCGGGATCCCGGTCCGGAGCGCGGCTGTGCCGGGAGAGCGCCGGGATCCCGCTGGATTCACTGTTCTGCCTGGCCAGGAGGGGAATTCACAGCTGGGGATGGACGGATGGACAGATGGACAGAGGGGAATTCACAGCTGGGGATGGATGGATGGATGGACAGAGGGGAATTCACAATTGGGGATGGATGGATGGATGGACAGAGGGGAATTCACAGCTGGGGATGGACGGAGGGACGGATGGACAGAGGGGAATTCATGACTGGGGATGGACGGATGGAGGGAGGGACAGAGGGGAATTCACAGCTGGGGATGGACGGATGGAGGGAGGGACAGAGGGGAATTCACAGCTGGGGATGGACGGACGGACGGACGGACGGACAGAGGGGAATTCACAACTGGGGATGGATGGATGGATGGATGGATGGATGGATGGATGGATGGATGGACAGAGGGGAATTCACAGCTGGGGATGGACGGATGGACAGAGGGGAATTCACAGCTGGGGATGGACGGACGGATGGACAGAGGGGAATTCACAACTGGGGATGGACGGACGGATGGACAGAGGGGAATTCAGAATTGGGGAAGGATGGACGGATGGACAGAGGGGAATTCACAATTGGGGAAGGATGGACGGATGGACAGAGGGGAATTCACAATTGGGGAAGGATGGACGGATGGACAGAGGGGGATTCACAGTTGGGGATGGATGGATGGATGGACAGAGGGGAATTCACAAGGTGGGGATGGACGGAGGGATGGACAGAGGGGAATTCACAATTGGGGATGGACGGATGGACAGAGGGGAATTCACAATTGGGGATGGATGGACAGAGGGGAATTCACAATTGGGGATGGACGGATGGACAGAGGGGAATTCACAAGGTGGGGATGGACGGACGGACAGACGGACAGAGGGGAATTGACAAGGTAGGGATGGACAGACGGACGCACGGATGGGAAATGCGCTGACAGCGAAGAACCAGCCGATATCCAGCCTGCCCCTTCCCAAAGCACCACCCCTGCTCCGCGTACAGCAGCAGCGGCTCCCCTCAGCTGCTCTCTGCAGAAAAAAAAAGGGGGAAATTCTCCTTTCCCAGGCAAGATTTAAACCAAAAACGACCTGCGTGGTTCCACAGCGGTGAGTGAGACGGGAATCAAAGTATATAAAATAGATATTTATACAGCACCGGCGTTGCTCATAGTGTTTTAAAAACAATAAAGCAGCAGCTTATATAGTCTCTTGCATATTGGGGACATGAAATAAAGCCAAGACAGGAGCTGGAATATCTAATTCCCTGGCTACACGGAAGAGAGAGTGATTCAGGTTTACAGGGTGCCATTCAGTTTTATGACAATATCTCCTAATACAGCAGGTTTATCAATTGAGCAAAAAGGCACAACGGGGTGTGTTATTATTGGAGCCTAATCTCATGCCTCGGGTGTGTTGTGCAAGGCACGGGGGCAAAAGGCCACACCACTGTGTGATTATCCAACAGCAATGCTCACTCAGGACACCGTGTCTGGATTATAAAGTGGATTGGCTCAGGTTTTAAAATGAAATGTTAACATTTGTTGCTTAGGTTTCAGCCGAGGATGGATCTCCCTGCTGTGGGTGTGAAGAATGAAGAGCACAGGCAGAGGAAAAGTGAATATCCTGCTTGGTGTCACCGGGTTCCCCTTGGCTGCCAGCCTGCCCATGGCCTTGGGCTGCCTCCAACACCTTGGGGAAGAAAGGATCTCCCTGGGCCATAGGAAGGACCCAGGAAGTGATGGACATAAGCCAAGAGCACAGGTTAGCCCCCACAGAAAGCCTCACTGAGCAGGTCCCAGTAAATCTGACATTCCTGGATACAGCATGGCCCTGAGCTTCCCTCTTGCATCCCTGCCTGGGGAGCAGCCCTGCCCAGGCCTCACCCTCCCAGCCCTAAAATGGACCTCACCTCACTTCCCACAGATGTTCTGAGGTCTAAGAAGCCTCCTGAGATCCCAGGCATGTCCACCATGTATTAAATGGCCCCTGTGCAAGAGCCACGGAGTAAAAGACTTCTTGTAGCCCAAATGGAATAAATTGCTCCTAAAAACAGGTCCCCTTTAGGCCAGTGGGATATAGGGGCACATGCTGCATCCCCGGAGGGAGAACAGGACCCTACAGGTTTTAATTAGCACTCTTCTAGCAGCAAAGTTCCTGTCTATTGTCACTTAATTACTGTGTATCTACCCCAACAGACATTAAGCCTTCCCTGTGACCTCTCGCTCTCTACACCCTTGTCATTCTCTCTCTCGGAGCCCCGTGTGACACTGGGGAAACACGGAGCAACTTCTTAATTAATTGGACTAATTAGTCTCCTAGCTGGCTGGACAGCTGGACCCTATCTCCGCCCTGATCTGCTCGTGGAGGGAACAATCAAATCGCGGTTTGTTTCTCCGGACCTGACACAGTCCCGGCGCTGGTTCCCATTAACCCGCCTCCCCCGGGAGTGCCAGGCGGGATGAAGATGTTTCCCTTTGCCTAATCAAATCCACAGCGAGACCAGCCCGCTGCCAGAGCAGCACCTGGAAGCCTCAAAAGGGTCAAGGTTTCCTCTCCAGCCCGTGTCCCTTCGCTGGGTTTGGAACAGGGTGGCTTGGAGCCTCCCAGCTGGGTCCCAGCTGCACCCCCGAGCTCCTCACACCTTCCACAACTACCTTCAGGCCTTTTAAACCTCAGAATCCAACCCGATTTTGCAAAAAGGACCATATTTGATGCTCCTTGAGGGGTATTTTTCCCTTTCATGCCCACCACACATCAGCACTGGGGCCTGTCGCTGGGGCTCCCTCCCACCAAAGCACTCACTCCTTTCCTTGCCCAATAAATGCAGCATTTTCCATTCAGCCAAGGTTTGGACCACGCCACAATCACAAAGGTTAACCTGTGTAGCTGGGTTTTTGGTAATTCTCAGGCTTTTACTGTTTCACTGCTTTTTTTGCCTTTAGATATCTCAGAAATCCCTTTGATTCACAATGGGAATATGGGGAGTAATTGTTCCAGACATTCTGCCTTAGATCCACATGCTACAAACTAGGGAGGAAAGGTAAGAATATTTGCTGTTTCTGGAGCATTTTTGCAATTCCGAGTGCTGGGATTTTATTCCTGATCTGCTGAGTGTGAACTCCACCCAGAAGCAAAGACAGGGATTCTATTTTTTTCTCACCCTGTCTCTATTATTTCCTTCGGAGCCACAAGCTGCTCTCCCCAAATGATACAGCTTTAAAAAACACTGGGAACAGCACGTATCCATCTGGAGATTTACAAAAAAACCCAAACAAACCACACTCGGTGCATTTTGGAAGCAAATTCCAGACAGCTGAAGGCTGCAGCAGGAGGGAAATGGGAGGCAGCCAGGGTGGCTTGGCAGAGGAGAGGCAAAGGACCCGTTAGCTGCAGGAGCAGCAGCAGCCCCAGAAAAGGCAGCAATCGAGTGCTGAAACTCGCAGGGATGTGAAACCAGACGGGATTTGTTCAGAGCAGCATCAGCTCCTCGGCAGGACCCGGCTGCTTTGGTGGGAAGGAAACAAGGAGGAGAGAAAAGCCCTGTCCCAGCTCAGACAGGCACAGCCCTTCACAAAATTGTCAGAGGGGGATTGAAATAAATGATGGAGAGCATCGGGTGGGCTCGATGGGAGCTGCAGGAATTTTCCCGAGGCCAGGAGGCTGAGCAGTGAGAGGAGCAGGAGGGGCTGCAGCTCCCCGAGCTGCTCAGGAGCTGTCCAAGCTGGGTTCCACCAGCCCTGATGGAGCCAAGCTGGGAACCCAAAGCCCTGCCTTGTTTTAGAGAACGGCTGCTGCTCCAGAACCATCACCTGGGCTGGCAGGTTATGGACGAGATTGGAATAAGTGGGAAAATGGAGCAAATCATATAAAAGGAAAAGACTATTTTTCAAGAATTTATCCTTCCAGGGCATGCTACAGCGGACAGAGGTGACCAAATTTCAGGTGCTTTGATCCTTAGACAAGAAAATGATCAATTATTTGACTCTACAAGTGCTGCAGGACCAGCTCTGCTTTGGGAGCCATACATTCCTCAGCCAGAGCTTTGTTCAGATCAGAACCAGCAAGGCCCTGAATTCATGCCAAAAAGATGAACTGAAGGAGTGCAAGGCACCACTGGGGGCTGTGTTGCCCAAAATCCAGACCTCTGGACCAGCACATCCCTGGATTTAACTGGCAGCAAGATCCACGGAGCTGATCCTGCCTGGCCTCACACTCGGGAATTTCCCAGACTCAGTTCCAGTGGCTCATCCACAATTTGTTCTTTTCCCCCAATAAATGGCATTTTGTTTTATAAAGACATTCAGCCTGTATTTATAAGACTTGTGAGTGATGGAACATCTACCATATCCCCTGGCAATTTTCTCCAATGGTTAATTACTGTGACTGTCAAAACACACACTTCAATTCTCATTTGAATTTCTCTGCCATCAGTTCCCAACCACGGAACCTTGCTGTATATTTTATTTTTTTTCTCTTGTTCAGCTTTAGAGTCTTTTACTGTCTCTTATCCTTCCCTGAGTTGGTATTTGTAGATTATGACCACATTGTCTTTTAACCTTTCCCCACGTAAAGATTGCTTTGAACTCCTTGGCACCTGGTACAAGATTATCCTAATGCACTCCTGCACTGCCGAGGGGCTGCAGGGAGGGACAGAGATTGCAGCCACGAGGGGCTGTACGGATATAAAAAAGGCAATCAAGCCCTGCAAAGTGACCTGCACAACTCCCTCACCACATCCACGCTGCCTTTTTGCACACTGCCTAAACCACGGGCATTTAAACACACAGAGGATGAGAAAGGGAAGACACCAAAGCACCCCCAGCAGCTGGGCTGTGGCTCAGACCAAAGAGCTCAGGGATGCACTGCCCACACCTGAGCCCACAAACCACCCCAAGGGTGGCACAGCCTCCTTCCCAGTGCCTCCCAGTGCCCCCAGCTGCCATCTCACTCTGCAGGAGGAGGAGAGGCTGAAGGTGCCCCCCCAGCAGAGCCTGGTCCCTGCTGTGATCCCAGAGAGCAGCTTCCAATTCAGTGGCAAAGCACCAACTATTACCTTTTTAACTCGTGCATTTTCAATACATACAAAGAACATGTACAACAAGGTTTTGCTGTGGTCAATAATCCCTGAAATGATGTTTTCAACAAACCTCATTTCAAGTCTAGATCTGGAGTAGAGAAGTGATTGGATGAAAGGCCATTATATGACTGCTGTAATTTATTCTGCAGAGAGCTAAAACCACCAATTATCTGACATGAATGACACCACTTCTTTTTCTTACCAACACAAAGGTGCACAGTATCTATTTTCCGAGATCTAATTTAAATTTTAAAAAACCTCCTATGTTTAAATGAAAGGTGGCGGGTACAAACCAGCTCGAGTCAGAAACACGGGGCAGGAGTGAGAAATCTCAGCTGAGGCAGGAGCTGCATCCCTTGGTCCCTGGGTTCCACTCAAGATCCTGGGAAGCAGCAGTTAGGCTGCATTAATTCTGTTTACAGGCAGCAAGGCTGGGAGGAGTGTGTGGTTTATTACTTTGCAATGGGGCTCTACAGAGGGGGATTTTGTTTTCTCACAAGCTAAACCGATCCATGTTTTGGGATGCAGAATTTGGCTGGCAGACACACACCCCACACTGGCCAGATTGAGTTTCTGATCTGGTGTCTTGGAAGGTTCTATGCCTTCAGTAGGTTCTAAAGTCAACCAAAAAGCCCAGCAAACTCTGCATGAAATCAGAAATGCTTGTTTAAGGGGCAGCACCCTCTGCTGTGCTCCTCATCCACGACACCTTTCTCTGGCTAAGGAAACCGGTGACCCACTTGCTGGACCAAATTAATTAAATCCCATTCACTCATTAACACCAACGAGCGAGCGAGTGCTTATTTTAGAAGCGCAATTATTTCCTGCTCTCTCCTCCAGAAGGACCCTGGCACCCAGCAACCACTTGTGTGGTGCTCCTGAGACTGCCCAGGGCTCCAGGAGAAGTTCTGCAGCAGAATCTGGAGCCCCAGCAGCGGCCAAGGGTCCCTGGGAGGGAGCTCAGTGATGCCTCGGTGTTAATTTACTGCAGGAAAGGCTACTGCTGCTGTAAGCAGGGCAACACCTTTAAACTGACAAATGTGAGTGACACAAGTGACAACATCTTGCCAGGGGATGGAGAGGAGCAGCCTGGATCATAAAACACTGGCTTTAATCTTCCCCCACAACAACGACAACAACAAAAATTCCAAGCAAGAGCAGGAAGATAAATATAATTACAATGTTCTGAAAAGCTCTGTATATATATGCATCTATCTGGAATATTCACCTGGGGAATTGCAATGGCTCTGTGCTGGGAACCCTCAGCTCTGAGCAGGCAAATCCAACTCCTCACTTCAACCAGAGCACCGTCAGATGGTCTGAAGGGGACAAACTAGGATGAAACTGAAGTTTTCTCCTCTCATGTTTGGTTCAGTGTTGGTTTCTGGAGCTTGGTATGGGACAGGGAGTAAAGTGTGTAGGGCCCCTCTGTACCAAATTCAATAGCTAAGCATCCTGGCAGGGTGTGCTGCACAGGAGCCTGGACATCCCTTCCCTGGCTCTTGGCACGTTCCGAGGATCCCACTGACCTGCTCACCAGCAAATAACAGAAATTAATGTCTGATCTGGCATTTGGAAACCTCTGAATGAAATGACAGGATCATAAATCCACGATGCTCCTTTGAAATGTCATTAGCATTGCCAATGCTTCAGGTCAAGCCTGAGCCCAACACCATAAACAATCCCAAGGAAAACAGGAGTGCTCCGAGGTGAGAAAACCACCCTCCCTGGGATAGGGATCTACACTTTCCTAAACCAGTCTGAACCTATTGCAGCAGCTCCTATTTATCTCCAACAACGACTTCATAAACTCCAATCTTGTGGCTAAAATGAAGGCAAACACTTTTTATGGAGTGCCCGGGCTCATTTGGCTCCATCCATCACGGCGGAGCGTTCACGCCGCGCGTTTGCGGGCACGGCCCTGCGGGGATGGGGACGAGGTGGCTCCGAGCTGTCACCTCCTCCTCCCGATGTTTTACAGCCACTGCTGCTGCTGGAGGTGCTTTCTGCTTTTCCTATCGCCGTGACATCTCAGTGCTGCTTTCAACGAGGCCAAATGGCCAAGTTCTAGCGGGCTTTGGACACCGGGAATTAATCAAAGTTCAACGTTTATGTCCCGCGCTCATTCATCAGCGGGAACAGCCAACACCACTCCAAGGGAGGACACCTGGCTTTTCCTTCTGCTTTGCTTTCCCAGCCCTGCAGAACGGGGGAAGTTTGGTCACACAGAGCCAGTTTGGATCGGCACAGCTGGTCCCGTTTAGCATAAACCCCTCAAATTCCCTGTCTGATCTCGGGCGTGTCACCAGCCTGCCTGAGAGCCAGTTGATCAGCTGGAAGGAGGGATGTGTGACACACAGAGTAAAATGCTGGTTATTTTAACCCTTTCCTAGGGTTAGCCACAGGCCTGGGAGCTGAGCCATCTGCCTTGGGATTTTTGGCATCCTTCTTTGCCAGGACAAACCTTGAACACTTCCTTTTTACCTTTACCCTACAGCGGGGTGATGATGCGAGAGCAGGCACGGTGAGAAGGGAACTTTTTCTGGAAGCTTTCCAGCAGACAGATTTGATGAGGTTTGGGGCAGGAGGAGAGGGGCAGGAGGTGGGCTGGGAGGTGCCTGCAGCTCTGCTTCCCCTCTCCCCGCTGCGGGCAGGAGACAAAAGCGAGGGATGCTCCCGCCACTCGTGGCTCCCTGCGCTCTGACCTGCAGCATGTTGTCCATGACTCCCTGGAGTTCCAGGAGCACAGCAAACACGCTGGGAGGAGGCAGGGATGCCTTCTGCACTGCCAAGGCAGGGCCTGTGCCAGGCACCGCGTCCTCCAGCCACGGAAAAATAGGGCAAGAGCCCTGGAAGTGAAGGCTGGAAGCCTCGAGAGACTGAACTCATTAAATGGGCCACGTGTGGTGGAGATGGAGGGTTGGAAAGGGCTGGGGTAGGTGCTAAAGTCACAAAGATGTTTTAAGATTATTAAGATGTTTTAAGGAGGGCGAGTTTGCGTGGGCAAGTGCAGGGGAGAGGGAGAGAGCGCACGAGCAGGAGAAAGAAATATTACATGAAATAAAGAAGCAATTAAAGGGGGGACACGGACTCTTCAGAATGATTGGCTCTGTCTGAGAGGGAACTGGAGCATTTAACCTTTTGTTTGTGTTTCACCCAAACGTGTCCTCGCTCTCCACTGGGGTCACAACCAGGTCACAGCCACAACCCCTCGGCCACTGTAAATCACGGTGGCTGTGCCCAGCCGGCCTCCAGCAGCCCCTTCCACCCCTGGAATGGCACTGGGATGGCACTGGGCACAAATGGCACCGTGGTGGCAGCGGCTGCCCTTTGCCCGTGAAGAACCGGGAGGAACCCCGGTGGGTTTGGCAGTGCCGTGGGCACCTCTCCATCACGGGCCCACAGCTGAGGAGGTTATGGCAGCTTTACAGCAGGGCTGATCCCCCCCAGCATCACTCTGGCACTTGGAATTTTGATTTTAAATTCAGGTTTAATCGCACTGCAAAAGGAATATCCTCACAGCTGTGCTGGGGTGCAGGAATAATCCAATATATGTGCCCTAAATCCTGTGTGTTGAGTACCCCATCCAAACTGGACGTGCTCATTCCACGGCCTGCAAGGGGCTGTCCTGAATGGATACAGCCAGAAGAAAGACTGGATTTTATAGAATGAATAAATAAAAAGCTTTTTCTGCGAGCAAGAATTTTTCAAACAAAATAAAGTTAACTTGATCAATCTCCTCACTTCTCAAAGAAAAAGAGAATCCAAAATAGCCAAACAGTTTTGTGAAACAGATCAGGCAGAGGGTAATTTTGTCACTTACATTTTGAAAATTGAGACTGATTTATAATGAACCTAATTCCTCCCTTTTACCCAGGTTGCCAATAAAAATATGTAACTTTTGGAAGCCTGCTAGGAGGGAAGGAGTTATTGCCTCCTTGGCAGTCAGCTAAACAAGTGCTGAGAGGCAGAAGGGAGAGGTTCCTGCTCCATCCATCCCCACGGAGCTCAGCTGATTTACCAGGGAATCAAAGGAATTGTCTCACTCCCTCTCTCCAGCCTCAAGCCCTCGATTTACTCCCCACACTAGAACTCCGAGAGCCAGCACAGCAGGGCCCCCACACCCCAAAAATACTGCAAAAATACTAATTTTCTCTGCTGCCACAGCACGACCTTTGAAGGTGCACTCTGAAACACTCATTTACCCCCAGGGTAAATGTGTGTCACCCTGTCCCTGGGTCACTCTGTGCTTTTGGGACACCCACACACCCCAAAGTCATGGGCAAACCCTTCCCAAGCCCAGCTGGAGCACAGGCACACAGACACCGGGGCCATCTCTGCTGCTGTTCTTCCTCACTGCTGTCCTTCACCAGCTCTGCTCTGTCCCAGCTCATCGTGTGTGTATTAACTCTCAATTAGCTTGGAGCTGGCCCAATTTCTGAGCCCCCCAAATGGAGGATTTGCAGCAGCAAAGCCCAAAGGCCTCTTTGCCCAAGAGGTTTCACTGACACAGGCACTGCTGCCCCATCCCTCTGCCACCTGCCAGGGCAGGAGGCACCCAGGGATGGGCAGCCTGGGGTTCCTGTGCCCCGCTGCTCTCTGCCTCCCCACCGCCCCAGCAAAATAAAGCAAACCCAGCACAGCCTCCAGAAACTCATCCCTGGGGTCACAGGATCCCAGCGTGGCTGCCATTGGAAGGGACCTTAAAGCCCATCCTGTGCCACCCCTGCCATGGCAGGGACACCTTCCTCTGTCCCAGCCCTGCCCAGCCTGGCCTGGGACACTGCCAGGGCTGGGGCTGCCACAGCTGGCAGGACCCTCTGCCACCCCCAGGACTATTTCATTCCTGTTTGCTGACATCTTTCTGCTAAGCCTCCTCCCTGCAGCCAGAGAGAGGCCAGGCACCTCTTGGAGACCAGGGAATAATGTCATTTCCAGGATCAGCCAAAGCCAAATCAAGCAGAAAGCAGAGCCAAGCACAGGGCTGTGCTCTCAGACAGAGGGAGGGGCTCTGCTGGCTCCAAACATCCAGAAAAACCAGCCCAGAGTCCCACACCAAACGTGGATTGAGTTCTGTTCATGCAGATCCCTCACTCAGGGAAAAGGGACAACCCACCCTAAACATCCCTAATGTGCATTGCTAACTGCACACTGCACCTCCAATCATTTGTATGACAGAGAAGGAGCCTAATCCTGAATCTGAAAAACTATGTGATGGAGGATTTACAGTATTAGAAGGCAAACAGTGGCAGGTGTAATTAGGAGAAAAATTTGTCATGCTCTTGACTCTAGGAGAGAATGAAAGGTCTGGAATAGCAATCTCCCAAGTGTTTACTCAATGTGAGCGCACACAAGATGGAAAGCACATTTCCGACCACGGACAGATTAATATTTGATGCCAGAAAGAGAAATGCACGCTGTTCATGTTTATTTAGGATATTGTGAAATACAGTGAAATTTGCAATTTTATTGGATTCAGGGGGTTCTGTGTTTTTGAAAAGTCCTAAGCTACTGTATGTTGGATAAGAAGCTCGTGTGTTGGGAGTTTAGACATGCCAGCTGCAGGGAATGAAAGGGTTTCCCCTCCCCCTGGTTTTAAAGAAGGGGGGAAAAAAAGAGATATAAAAAGATTAGCCGCAGGATAAACTGGGAAAACTCCACTGAGCTTTCTGTGTCTCTTAATACTAATTTTAGTGGCTAGAACTGACACAAAGGAAAATTATATCTGGGTTACTTTGTCAGCCACTGCAACTCTGAGGCTCTGTGCTGTTAAAGCAGCAATCTCATCCAAGGGGCTGTGGTGGGACATGTCCTGGGGGTGCTTTGCTCTGCCCAGGGAGGGTGGATTCAGGGACAGGGGCCACGATCCCCTCCCTGGCCCAGGAGGGTTTCCTGCACTTCGGGCACTCCCAGAGCTTTGCTCTGTTAGGGCACAGACACCCCGTGCTGCCCCCAAAAGCAGGTGCTCCTTTGGCAAGGTCTGCCACCCCTTCCCAAGGCCACACAGACTCCCAGAAAGATGACACCAAATAAATCAGCAGTGCAGGGTGTGAACATGGTGGAATTTTCTTTGTCATTGCGTGTGTACCCTGCTCTTCCACAGCCTGGGAACCACAAACTGCCCCTGCCCACAAACCCCAACAACTCCCCTGCTCTTTGCACACCTCAGAGCCCTTCCAGGAGTGACTTTTTTTCTCCAGAAGTTAAAGATTTAATCACACACACACACAAAAAACAAAACAAAACAAAACCAAACTACAAAAAAAAAAAAAAGGAAATAAAATTATATGGATGTGTATAAACCATGCAGAAACCCTTGTGCACATCAGGACCCTTCTGGCCCTCTCTCTGAGTGGGTTTTCACCCATTCCTTCTTCCCCTCCCAGCTCAGGGCCCTGGCAAAGCCAACCCTGTGAGCTGCTTTTTGGAGAGTTTGGCTGTGCTGGCCCTGGGGTACAACCTCAATTCAGCAGCAGAGTGGCACAGGTTGGGCTGCAGAAGCAGAGCTGAGTTTTCAGCACATCCCTGTGCCACTGGAGAGTGCTGTCCCTGTGTCACTGGAGAGTGCTGTCCCTGTGCCACTGCGCCCTGTGCTGTCCCTGTGCCAGTCTGTGCCCCCAGAGACACAACCTGAGCTTTTCCAGAGGGTTCCTGGAAAGCCCAGCCGGGATGGGGGTGACAAAATGAAATCTGAATATTCTGGGTGAGGAAGAAGGAGGCTGTTACTTCGTTCCCTCGTTCCTCTGGCAGGCTGTGAGCCCAATAAAAGGGATATATGATGCTCCTACACATCATTGGGCAGCAGAGGAAGTGTGTGACAGTTTCCATATTCCCCACACGGGGAAGGAGGTCGGGCAGAGTCTCCTCTCCCTCTCGGGGTACCCGGGAGCCCCGCAGTGATCCATGGCTCAGGGAGGGGTGGCTGCAGCAGGGACACGGAATTTGTGTGCAGGGAGCACTGGAACAGCAGGAAGGGGATGGAGAGAGACAGGAATAAAGGGGAAATGCACTGAGGGAGGCAAAACCTGGAGAGGAACGAGATCCGTGCAGAAACAGCAAGGAAAGAATAAGCAGTGGAAGCAATAAATAAAGCAGGTTAATGGAAGAGGCTGGGAAGAGGCAGGGAATGAGATCAGGGAGTGCAGAGTGAGGAGGGGAGGGCAGAGGCAGGGCTGAGTGGGAGGGGGACACCAGGGAAGGGTCCCCAGCACCTCCAGCCATCCCTGCCCCTGCCCCTGCCATGGGAAGTGCCCAGGGGCACAGGGGCTGTGCCAGCCAGCACAGCAAATGTCCCACAGCTGAGAAAAGGGAACAGCCATGAATGAAGGCAGTGCTGCTGCGATGGGCAGCAGGCAGGGGACAGCAAGAGGCACCACAAGGAGCATGCAGGGTGTGCCAGGATTGCTGCCCTGAGCCCTGGGCTGGGGCTGAAACACTCCCTGAACTTCAGGAATTAAAAATACCCGGACTGCCAGGAAGGATTCCACTGTCTGTGAGCGTCTCTCACATGAGCAAGCCCCAACCCATTTCTATCAACCCCCAAAATCCCATTTAACAGAGCTGTGTGTGTGCACACACTGGAGCCTCCTCAGAGGTTTGCATGAGACAGACTTTGCCATGAACCCTCTGCAGCTAAAATTAGTATGAAAATGGTGGTGTTTCATAAAAGAAAGATATGTGGATGCCCGTAAGTGCCATTTTATTTCTCAGTGAGAGGATAAAGTGTTTTTTCCTACATAATTTTTGATGTAGAGGCTAAATTAGGCCCGAGAAGAGGGACAATACAACTTTAAACATCATTAGTATTCAGCCTACGTAAGCCAACCAACAGCAGTTATGTATTTTTGCAAGTATGCATATAATTTATTGTGGAGAACACAATTTACATGGGTAGTCGATGCCTGTTTTATAGCCTCACAAATAGATGTATGAACTCAAGCATATAATGGCTCAACCAGCAGGCGCAAATACGTTCTAAATCTTCTAAATGTGCTTCACAAAAATGTAACTGAGGAATATAAAACAGATCAATTCTTGCATGTTATATATTGGTTTTTGATTTACAAATCTAATCTGGGAAATTTCTTTAGAAATGAGTGGATTTTTTTTTACTGAACTTCTTCTTTTACAGGATTGTGCCAGTCCAATCCTTGAGGATTCCCTCCTGTATATGGCTGGGTTTAGAGGTTTTTTATTATTATTTTAATCTATGGAGAGAATACAATATATATTTGTGGCATTTGATTTCATAGCTTCCTGTGTGTGTCCTAGTGCTAATTTCCTAAGAAAACCCTTTTCTGTTATTTACAGTCTCATAACACACAATGTGCTTTATCTACGCTGGCCCTAATTAGTTTCCCAAAAATAAAAGGGAAAAAAAAAAAAAAAAAAAGAATAAAACCCCAAACACATTACTGTGTGGATCCTTGCACATCCTAGAAAGTTGGCAGTTTCATTTCTAATTCAGGTGCAGGGGGAAGATAAAATCTGGGTGTCTGGAATAAAACACATTTCTAATGGGATGGAACGACAATCCCTTATTACCTCCCACCATTTTTCTCATAGTTTTGCTCCAAGTACAGCAAATCCCTGTGCTATATTTTTTCATAATGTATAGCTTGCTATTACCTCTCAAGAACAATTTTTATAGAGAGGGTGCCCTGTTCAATAGATCTGTAGTGTCTCCAAGGGGGAATTCACACAGGGTTTTATTTATGGTTACACTCAACTGTACCATGTTGCCAAGCTTCCCCCTTTGGATTTGTCAAAAAAAATATTCCTTTCTCCACCAAAGCCTCTGCATCACATGGGTATTAAGATATAAAGGAAATAATTATTTTGCCCTTTTTAAGACCCTTATAGCACTTGTCTGATATAACATCAAAAGAATAATAATAATTAGAAGAACAAAGTTGGATGTTTGAATATCAGAGAATGAATATTCCAAAACACAGGTTTTGCTTTGAAGCCCGGATTATCTGGAATCTCCAGAAAGATGATTGTTGCTGACTGATTGTGTGTTTTCTGACTCCCATATGAAGCATTTATCTGTCTCCAAAGGGTTTTGGCATCATCTTGGCTTATACCAGAGCACAAACAAATTAATTCCATCGCCCCCCTCAAATATTCTCCAAGTTAGATTTCATTTTTAGCCTTTTTCACAAACACACGATATTTCTGGTCCAATTCACTATGAATTTTTTAAAAACCACAGTAATTTAAAATAAAAAAAAACACTGATCATGACACAAAATATATCCCACCTGGTGCTGACCTTTCCTCTGGCATTAATCTCCTCAAGGGTGCTGTGTGTGTCTGTGTCATTTTGGGTCCCTGTCTCACGTGGGCACTGGCAGAGCCCCACAATTAAACCCATTTCTTGCAAAGCCCTTTGGGGAGCAGCGCTGGGGCCCTCAGCCCCCAAAGCCCCGCTGACCCCAAACCCCAGAACTGGGGAACAGGGGGCTGCTTCTGCTCCAGGTGGGACCAAGGGCACCCAAACCCACCTGGAGGGACAGAGCTGGCAGAGCAAAATAATTTACAAGTTGGACTGGGAGGGAGAGGATAAAAAAAAACAAACCAATGTCATTTAAGGTCTTGGAAGTGTTTTTGTTTGGGTTTTCCAGAAATAAGAGCAAAGGCAGAACCCTCCACTCTGAATCGTGGTGACAAAAAGAAGCAAAGATTTAAACCTAGCGAATTTTGCTGTCACTCTCTGGCAAGAGCACATTAAAAATACTTCTTTTTCCACTGGGAAGATGATCTGATTTTCCACAAAAGGAATTAGTATTTCTATTTTTAACAGTACAAAGTCTACAGCCTGTCTATGGAAAGATCAGTGTCCCGAGTGGCAAAAGTTCTGAGGAAAAAATCCAGGTTAAAGCACGGCAGTTCTTTCCAGGGGGATTTTTATACACCAGGAACTGAGAGGGAGCCCAAACTCACTTCATTTAGGACACCAGAAAACCACCACAACTTTGAGCAGAGACATTTAAACAGAAAAAATATCAATAGGTCATGGAAACATCCAGGAGGAAAAAAACTCTTTGGAAAGTTAAAATGAGTAAGATGACAAAGGAGTACCTAGAGACAGTTCTGCTTAAAATAACAAATGTAAATGTTTCTGTGTAAAAAAAAAAATAATAATTGGATCAGCTGAGGATAATTCTCAAGGGCCAGCTGCTGCAAAACCAGGGAGAGAGCTCTCTCCTCTGGAAAGTCAGGCCTGTGCAATGCCTGGCAGCTCCAGGAGACAAAACACAGCACCTGCAGAACCTGGGGTGCTGCAGGACATTGATCAATCTGCTTGGACACCCCAGATAATCCCCAAAGGGAAAGGGCTTTAGGTGACAGCTGAGTGGCACAAAAGTGTGTCCTCAGTAGAGAGGTTCTGCCAAGGAGACACGTCCCTGTGGTAACTGGGCACAGGGATCACCAGGGAGCCAAGGAGACACGTCCCTGTGGTTCAAGTGCCACCAGACGCAGGGATCATCCTGCCCAGCAGCTCTAAAATGTGGCTTTCCAGGTGGGAGCACAACTGGAGTTAAATTTCCACACCGAGGTACGTGGAACATCCCCACTTCATTTTAATTGATCCTGCCAGGCAAGATTGATTATCTGCAAAGGGCATATTAACACTGCAGAGGTAAACAAGGAGCTCTGCTGGCGGGGAGCAGCAGGGAGAGGGAGCAGGGACTGCACTCAGAGAGACAAAATCCTGGGGGAAACGGGGAAAAGCAGGACAACTCCCAGATAATCTTCCTGAAGGGAAGGTGGGGAGGAGCTGCTGCTGTGGCTCACCCTGCCAGTGTGCAGAATCTCCATCATTCCTGCAGCACCCCCACAGCACAGCCAAGTACCTCCTGCCTCAGGGCTCTGCCCAAAATCAGCTTTCAAAGAAGAACTTGGCTGCCCACAGCTCTGATGGACGTGGGGAGGAGCTGGGCGGCCTCGAGCTGCCCAGGGGGGAGTGCCAGGCTGGATTTGCCCTGGCAGAGCCCAGCACACCTGCCAGGCTCTGGGAGTATCTGGCACTCACAGCTCAGTCCATCACCTAGCTCCCCCTTCCCAAATCCAGCTTTGCTAAAATGCTCCAGCACGGATTGCTTCTGCCCAGGGTTGCAAGGAAAAAAACTCTCTCTTTCTCCTTTTAAGGTGGACTAAAATAATAATAATGTGAGAAGACCCACATGCAGGGCTGAAGTCACATCCTGTTCGTTCATTACAGTAACAAATGTGTTCGACAGTAATTATCCAAAGGGGAGAATTCCAAATCTTCTCATCTTGCTCTCTCCTAATTAATTAATAGTTTAAATGTCATCATGATGGGAAGTGCTCATCAGAAGCAGAATCTGCTGCCATGATTTACAACTCTGCCTCCAAAGGCTCTGAAGCAGTGGCACCCCAGGGTTAAATTTAATTCAAAAACCTAAGGCTCTTATTGCTCTCCTCTCCAGTTTAGCACTGCAACTCCCCATCAAACCAACGTTGTGAAGGGAAGATGTGGGGGAGCACTTCCTTCCCCCGCATTTTATTATTTTTTTTTCCATCATTAAGTTGGAAACGGAAAGATTAAATTAAAATTAGTCGTTTGTCAACTTGTTAGAGATTTGTTGCAGGAGGCAATTGAGGGCCAAGGCTGCTGTGGAGCCGAGCAGAGCTGATCTAAAGAGGGGCCCTGGTACTAATCCTGGCTGGAAAGGGAGCTCAGCACTCCAGCTGCACAACAATGAGGACAAGGAGCCTCTGCTCAGAGTGCACTGCTCCTTGTTCCCAGCCAGCTCGGAGCATTTAGCCAATTAGCCAGCACAGCTCTCCTCTCCCAGCAATTCTGGGCTGAAATAATTAGAATTTGCACTTAGAGGAGCCTCTCCTGCTGCAAGAGGTTTGCCCAGTGCTTGCAGCGGTGAGTGGAGTGGGGAGGGAAGGCAGAGCAGCCCGGAGTGCCCAGGAGCAGAGAGGTCCCTGAGCCCAGGGGAGCCCTGCAGGGCTCAGCCTTGCTGGTCCCAGCCCAGCTCTTCCCACCAGGAGCCACCAAACCCGTTCTGGTGTGCACCAAACCACGCTCCTGGGGAGGGGACACAGACACAGGTCTCCAAACCACTGCAAGTGGAGCAGCTTCAGCACTGTGCAGCCTCTGCAGCAAACCCACACCTGCAAGGGCAGGGATTCATCCCAAACATGAGTCCAGAATAACAAACACGTTCTCCATCCTAAGGATTTCTTTAAAGAAAAAAAAAAATTTCACTAAACAGCCAATAATGTGATTTTTGGGTTGCAATGAAGAGCTCTGCCCACGTCATTCCTGGATCATCACCAAGCATCCTGTGTCTAATGGCAGAGGCATCCCATGTGGACTTCTCTTCACGTGGGGGAAAAAACCTTCTGAATTCAGAGAAATCCTGAGCAGTGATCTGCAATTTGGAGAACTGAGAGGCCCAGAACTGAGAGGGGAGAAATTTCATCTCCAGAAGATCCCCACACCCATGCAGGCACACGAATCACTGCAAGGACTGCTCAGCAGTGAGCACCCAGTGTCCTGCAGAGCTCATCCCAGCTGAGCTCAGCCTGGAGCTTTTCTGCTCCAGGAGGGTGGGATGCAGCCCCAGGGCACGGAACTACCCGGGGTGTTTAACTACAGCTCCAGGCACGTGTCCCTCACTGATGGATCTACTGCATCTGGCTGAACATCGCCTCCTCCAAAATAACAATATCCCAGCCTTCCTCTCCCACCTTCCCTGCACACACCTTGCAAATCCATGAGGTAGGAAAAGAGAAATTACAGATCTTTATTTGCCAACTTTGCACATTTTCTCCCTCCCCCCATTTCCATAAAACAACTCTTTTATTCCCAAGGAGGAATGGGGGGTGGGAGCTTGTTATTTTTCTATTTCAGATAAAAGGTTGGCAAAAGAAGAACCCGATTCATGTCATTGTATTTCCTTATTGTCTGCATTAACCTTCCCCATGGTTACTTGTTCTTTGTAATGTTACACTTGTCTTGCTGCAACACATGAATACCCGAGCCAATTTTGTCATGCAAATGAATTCAGTTGGATTGTAAATTGTGTGAAGGAGCATTAGTTTATCAGGAACCCGCCTGCATGCTGCACCCAACTGATTTCTCCTATTCACACCAAGAGTGCAATGTTTTCTAGCTGATCCTGAATGTCCATTCGAAAGCTGTGGGGTTTATTATCATGATTATTATTATTATTATTATTATTTGTAAGGACTTTTACATTTGCATTTACTTATTTATTCAGTCACAAAGCTGTATTCCTTTTCTAAAACCTGATTTATATAATCAAAACCCACAGCTATGCCATCAAAAATGAAATATTACCGCAAGCCACGTCTGTATTTATTGTAAGCCTGAATGGAAGGCTTGTACCTGTGTTGGGAAGGAGCAGACATTATAATCTGTGAGCCATCAGGTAGATAACGTTGCTGGCATTTCACACTGTAAAATGAAAATATTTCTATTGAGGTCGATACCTGTATTTAGAGTGACATTTCTCCAGCCAGCCCTGGGGTTATCAGTGATCTGGAAAGCCCACTCAGGCCAGAGAGACAAACATTGCATCTGCAGAGCAGCCTCCTCCCTGCCAGCTGCCAATCACCCGGGAGAGGCACTGCAGGAACCTCCTGAGCTCCCACCCCAGCGCCCCAGGCCCCATGGAATCCCATGGAACTGCACATCCTGCAGCGGTGGGAAGTGTCCCACTGGCCTCCTTAGGGCCCTGATCCCAGCAGCTTCACTCCCTGCAGTGTCCCACCCTGTCCCCGTGCCCAAATCTTCCCCTCCCCTTGGCTTCAGCCCAGGTGCCTCAGGAAGAGCTGACACACCTTGGCTGTAGAGCTGGAGACCAAAGCCACGATCCCATTTCAGTGCCAGTGACAAAGCTGAGGCCGGGCACACAGACTGGAGATCAACAACCAACTCCTGGGCCTGCCTTGATTTGTAGTGAAGCTCCAAATTATCAATAAGTTGGTGGCAACAGCAGAACAACCTCCAAATCAAGTGCAACAGCCTTATTGCTGCCCTTATCTCCCTGCAGACTGGCCACTATGTCATGGGCAGCTCAGAAATGGAACCAGGATTCACATTTCTTCCCAATCTTCTCCCAGAGTTATGGATGGAGCCAATTCTCTGCCAGGCATCTGCTGGGTCGTGCCTGATTAAACAACAAATACCAGGAGTGTGTGTCCCTGTCCTTCCAGGCCCAGGAGGAGGGGTGGCAGGGAACTCCAGGGACAGGGACAGGCATTGTCAGGATGGGTCAGACCAGCTCTACCCCTCACACAACAGGGAAGGGCTGGGAGAACTGGGAATGCTCAGCCTGGAGAAGAGAGGGCTTTGGGTGACCCAAGGGTGGCTTCCAGCACCTGAAGGGAGCCCACAAAAACATGGAGAGTGATCTTTTACAAGAACACGGGTGACAGCATGAGGGGAAATGGCTTCACACTGCCAGAGGGCAGGGTTAGATGGATAACAGAGAAAAATTCCTCCCTGTGAGGGAGGTGAGGCCCTGGCACAGGGTGCCCAGAGCAACTGTGGCTGCCCCTGGATCCCTGGAAGTGTCCAACAACAGGTTGGACAGGGCTTGGAGCCACCTGGGATACTGGAAAGTGTCCCTACCCATGGCAGGAGATGAAACAAGATGAGCTTTAAGGCCTCTTCAGCTCAAACCATTCTGGGATTGTGGGATTCCAACAGGAGCTTTGTCTGAATGTCCCAAATGTGAGAGGGCTGTGACCCACAGGTGACAGCCCAGCGTGGTCCTTGGCGTGGGGGCAGAGGGAAGCAGCCAGGGAGCTTCATCCAGCAAATCTGGACTGGATGGGCTGGGGAGACCAGCCCAGGCTGGATCCTGGGGGACTGTCCCATCTAATCAGCCTTGAGACACAACAGGACAGCAGCAGGGGCACCTCACCCTCCATGTGCCATCTGGAGAGCAGATTAGGAGCCTCTGGGGGCACTAATCCAGCAGAACCACTGAAAAGGCACTTGGGGTGGTGGTTGCAGCAGGGCTCTGGGGCCAGGCTGCCAGCAAACCCTCCCAGCTCCACCCAGCCTCTCCTGGGCCTCCCTTTCTCCAAGTGCAGAAATTCCTCCTCCTCAGAGGGGCCCTGGAAGCTCATTCCAATTTAGACAGTACCTGTGAAAGCTGCAGATAACCAGTGCTGCAGGTGTACAGAGTGTGCTTTACAATCCTGCCGAATAAAAACAACTTTAGGAGTGTGCTTTATCTGCTCTGGACCTGGCTTGAATTTGAACATAATTCTTCCCCTACCACGCTGAAGATAAAGAGATCAAACCATAGGCAACTGTGGATGGAAAAGGGAAAAGAGCAGCACCCAGAAAGAGCAATGGAAAGGAGACTTCATCCTTTTACAGAAGAGCAATCTGGAAAAAATAAATGGGAAGGGCAGGGCAGCAATGCAATGGCACCAGCGAGGACACCACCAGCTGCATGGAGAGGCTGCCACAGCCCTTTTAGGCAACTTCAGCTGAACAGAGCTCGGGGAAGATCTGGCCAGGGTGGGTTTTTCCAAATGAGAAGTTAAAAGAACCCAAAAGGACATTTTTGGCCCGGAGGTCCCTCCCCTGGTGTGCAGGAGCACCGGGGGCTGCGGTGGCCCTCCCTGCAGACAGCCGGGCAGGGAACAATCGATGGGGAGGCAGCGCTGGTCACTCCACACTCAGCTCCTCTCTATTTATTGTCCCTCTTTGGTGTAAATAGGTCTTAAGCCCGTGGCATGTCATTATAACTTTTTCGAAATAATGATGCTGCCTTTAGGTTTTTTTGCTATAATTTATGCCCAATGCACCAGCGCCAGTCACTCAATACTGTAGAGTCTGCAGAGGTGGAGATAGCCCTTAATGAGAAGAGGTTTTGCCTTTATCTCCTTTATACTTCAACCATTATCTTCCTCCAGTCTATAACCATGCGGTTACCACTGACAATAATGCTCAGAGGCAACAAATGCTGATGAGTTTTCTATGCAGTCTTCACAATAAGTCTATCAAAACAACCTCGAAAAATTATGAACCCTAGTGACAGACAAATAGAACCAGCTTCAGCACGAATTTACAGCCCAAATGCAACGTTCCTTTTAATTCTTCAGGCTTTTCTTATCTCTGCTGTTCCTCTTCTGGCTAGGAGATAACAGTAATTCTTCTGTATGCTATTTTTTTTTCCAACTGAGTAAGATGTTCCTCGTGTCTTTCTGCTTGCTAAAGATAAAGGGTTAAAGACCAACTTGTGTTGGTCGCTTTGTGTTGGGGGAAAAAAAAAGTAATCAGTATTCAAGAGATTGTTATCAGAGGTAAAGCGAAGAGAACAGTAATTTTGCCTGCTTCAGTTAGGATTTTTTGTAGGTTTTTTTTTCTTTTTCCTTTTTTTTTTTTTTTTTTTTTTTTTATGAATGCACATAATGCCTGGAGTGTTGGGGCCAGATAAAAGAATTAGTGGCAGCGCAGGGGGACGGAAGCACAAAGTACACCGGAGAATTAGACTGTCTATCTTTGTCTCTCCCAGCTCATCCAGGCAGCCGGGGCTCGCAGCTCGTAAACAATTTAATCTTTTTGCTACAGTTAAAATACAAAGACAGCAAACCTCCTTCTTGCCAGCCGGGGAGGGGGTACGGTACGGCGGGGCGGGGGAGAAACCAGAGGAGAGAGAGGAGGCAGCGGCTGGAGCAGGGAAAAATCAGAAAAAAGGGCTGACACAAACTTTTCTGCCTCCGTTTAACCTCTCACCTTCCAGCAGCAGCACGATTTGCCCAAAATTCGGGAGGATGTTTTATCTCGGCAGCCAGCCCCACCTCCCAGCCTCCCTCCTCTCCACCTCCCTCATCCCCAAAAGCTTCTCCGTGTCTCTGGCTGAGAGCTCCTCGCAGGTTAAAGAGCTAAACAGATGAATTCACCTAGGGAAAGGGAGGCAAACTAAAAGCACAACGAGCTGCTGGCCCTTCCCTGCAAGAGCATGGATTCGGCGTGGGAATTCTGTGTGTTGGGATGGTGGGAGCCCGTTCCATGTGCTGGGATGGTGGGAGCCCGTTTGTGTGCTGGGATGGTGGGAGCCCGTTCATTGTGTTGGGATGGTGGGAACCCATTCATTGTGTTGGGATGGTGGGAGCCCGTTCCGTGTGTTGGGATGGTGGGAGCCCATTCTTGTGCTGGGATGGTGGGATCCCATTTGTGTGTTGGGATGGTGGGAGCCCGTTCCGTGTGTTGGGATGGTGGGAGCCCGTTCTGTGTGCCAAAAAAATCCAGAAAACCACAGGACCTCTTCTCCTCAGCTCCAAACTAAAGCTGCTCTCTCGTGATTCAGTCACTCTTCTCCACCATCAGATGGATGGAATCACCTGCAGCTATTACCCCAAGAACTTGAGGAATAATTGTCTGGGATTAATAAAAAGTGAAACAATCCCTGGCTGGACTGTGCAGTCGCTCCTCCCACGTAACCATCCACACACAAAGCTCAGTTTTTGCCTGTTGGTCCTTAACCAATCCCACATCCCTCACTGGGGCATCACCCACAAATGAGTGACACTTCCAGGACAAATGGCCAGGCTGGATATGGCCCTGAGCAACCTGGGCTAGAAGGTGCCCCAGGCCATGGTGGGAGGGTTGGAACGAGAGGAGCTTTAAGGTCCCTTCCAACCCAACCTTAAAACACAGCCCAGGAAAGCAAAGCTGAGTTGTGGTGCTCGGACAGAAGCAGTTTGCTCACTCTGACCACCCACGGGACATTTTCTCTGCAGGTTCCAGCACTCACCCCGGTCCCTGTGGCATCTGCTGCCTCTGAGACTGCAGCAGAGACAAACTGCTGCTGGTACCACACCACTTTTTTTTCTTGTTTGACTAAAGGCAGCCTGTGTACACAAACAGAAAATCAGAATAAAATAGTAGGAACATAAGACTCTGTAAGGAAGAAATATTATTGCTGGCTTTAGAGCGAGCTGCTGAGAGCTGCTCTCTCATATCTCCATCCAGGAATTACCAAGGGCTTTAGAGACACTGTTTGAAAGAGCCTTATCCACTGCTCCGAGGAGAGGGATTCTGCCTGTTTGGCTAAGTGGGAGAGCAGAGAGCAGGCAAAGCGTGTTCCAGGTAAAAACATTGTATTTCAACAGCGAGGCCGTGTTGGCCAGCTATGACGGGATGTTAAAGGCTGCATTAGTCTGACTGCTGTCCCCTACAGAGCGCTCTGGGTTGGTTTTCAACTCTTCCAGGAGGTTGAGTGAGGGACTAGGACACGATGGCCAGGATCCTTGTTAGAGAACCAGGATGGGCATTCAAAGAAAAGAATGTGAAACTGGCAGCAAAGCACAGCAGAGCCCTGTCCACACACACAGTTCTGTCTGCTCCTCACCCCCACCAACATTAATTCAAACTCGTCTTTTCTTGCACATATTAAGCAGAAAGGGGAAACAGTCAAATGATGTTAATATTTTTTAAATTAAGGAACAAGGAGATCACGTTTAGGAGTCAAAGGCTGCTCTCACCCAAGGTTTTGTTTTAGAAAGGAGTGCAGAAGTTAATGAACCCAGAATAACCTTTAATTTTCAGTGTCCCCTCACAGTCTATTCACTCAGCATTCATGGCAGTGGCATTGCTCCTAATGAATGACTTGGTATTCATGTAGCTCTCTCAGTATTACTTATGTGTCTGATCTCTCCTAATGGAAAAACTGATTGTCACTGGGAACTTATGAGGAAATATTAAAAAGATCTGATCCACAGTGAAAGTTTCTTCACTGTAAATGAAACTGCCAGCTAACAAATGCAAATAAATTTGGGGAGCTTATTGGTACTGAAGTTTAGTGCCTTTATAATTTATATCTTTACTCGGGAGTATCTGATCTCCAACTTAAATGGAACCAAAATCTTTATGAAAGAGGAATCACCCTACTTTTGGTATCCTTCCACCAGCAATCACAGCTGTGGCCTCTTCAGCCTCCTGTTTACATCACAGTTAATTTGTTTTATATCCAAGCTAAGGTAAAGATTCCTCACTAAGCCAAGAGACTTTTTTCCTTATTTTTAAATGATCTCTGCTGTGCTGTACATTTACAGAGAAAGTGCTGTGCACCCATCGCCTCCTCTCCCCTCCTGGGGACCTCCCTGCAGCCTCCACTGCTCAGGTTTCCACAGCACCTGCAGGAAGTGCTGCAGGACACCAGTGGTGCCAGAGCCTGGGAATTCCATCTCCAGACCCTGCAGATCCTGTTCTTCCCATTTATCACCCCACTCGGCACGCACATCCCTGGGATCAGAGATGCTCGGAATCCCAGGACTGGGAGGGACCTTGAAGCAGCCACAGCAGAGACCCCCAGCCTCCCTTTGGGCCTGCACACACCTGGTGAACACCCAGGGGCCAGGCACAGGCAATAATTCTCACTATTAACAGTTGTATAAACTGTGAAGGGCAAAATTATTCCCAATTTCCATCCAGAGAAGACTTAGGCAAACCAAGCTGTATAGAGGCTCTGAAATGTTTCCATATGATCTGTGTGTTTGAGCAGGCTTTGGCATTAAGTCTGAGCTGATTGGGAAGATCAGTTTGGAGGCACCACAGCAGAATACCAACAGGAGCTGCCATTCAGCTCTGCTCCCCTCCTTCCTTCTCCCTTTGTCAAATTCCCCCAGAGGTAACAAATATCCGAGTGCTGCACCGCAGCCTTTCTTTGGGATAATAACACTAATGAAAAATGCATGCCAATGATTAGTTCTAGCAAAACAAATTTCCTTCCCAGAAAAGCTGGGAGTTAAATCCTGCTCGGAGCCCCACGCCAGCCCAGTCCCAGCACAGGGTTTTCCCCCTCTGTCCCTGCAGGACACAAAGGCACCCCGGGGCCACACGTGTTGTTCACTAAAAGGGGTGAAAGCCCATTGTGTTCATCTTTTTTAGCACAGCCAAACTTCTTGGAAGAAGCAATAGTTCAATGTCTTTGGAGAGTTGTGGTTTCATTTTGCCACTGGCTTCCCAGGAAAATGATCCATCTGCTCAGTGCCCTGTCCCCATACCCCACAGCAGATCCACCAGGCAGCTCCTGTGCTTTGAGCTCTTCAAAACACACTGCTCCATCCTCCAGCTCCTTCACCTGGCTCAGCAGCCAGAGGCTCAGCAGGCAGAGGCTCAGCTGGTTTGCCACTCCTTGGGAATCCCGGGATGAGCCAAGGCTCTCTGGGAGCACAGGGATGAGCTGGCAGCACACCCAGTGTCCCTGTGGCTGTCCCCATCCTCCCCTCCTGCTGCACTCACACCTGGGACATCCTCACAAAGGGTTTCCTCCAGTGCTCACTAACCCTTTTCCCCCACGGACACTTGCACAAGCAGGGTTTTTGTTTGAGGATCTGTGGAGAACTTTTGGAAAAAAGCTATTTCTAACTGACAGAAATGTGCTGCTGGTGCCAGAATCCTGACCCCGCTCCTGTCCCGTGGAAGGGTCACCGTGACCCACGTGTGACACTCCACTGCTGCCCCAGCTCACTCCCAGGAGCTGTTTAGAAACGTGTTTACACATCTGCAAAAACCAAGAGTGGCTTTGCTCACCAAATTTCCACAAACAAGCTTAAATTAATCCAGTAAAGTCCCTGGTAGTTAATGATTTGCCCAGATTTCGTTGGAATCGAAGCTCTGGCTTCTGCTTTCACACACAAGCACGAGGCACAGGCAGCAGCTCCAGGGAGGTTGTTTGGCAAAGGCCAGCATTGTTTTCCTCCATGCACCTGCAGATTGCTTGGCAGTGCCTGCTGCAATCCAGCCCTCTTGGCTGCAAAGCCTTCCAGATGTGGGAGAGTTTCCATGCCAGGTGTGCCAGCCCCGAGCCACGCACGGCTGCCGTGGCCCAGAACCAAAACTGGCCACCCAGCCAGCCCTGGGGTGTGGCACGGCCACAGCTGGGGACAGCAGAGCACGTCCCGTGGGTGAGGGTTTGTCTCCTCACACCGGGGGTGGCTGCGGGTCCCTTGTCCAGCTGCTGGCACATCTGTCCCACAGCTGCAGCCGGGATGTTCACACACGCCTGCCCGAACCCAAATCAAGGCCCAAAGGTGGGAAGGGCAGAGCCTGGCGGCTCTGTCTGGCACCCAGGGACACACATGGGTGTGAAATGCCCCGGAGAGCCTCTGGCAGCCCCTCTGCCCGTCCCTGGAGCCGCCTCACCGCGCTTTGTTCTGGGCTGCCAGATGGGCAGGGCCGGGGGTCAGCGCTGGCAGCGGGACACCGAGCTGCTTTACTCACTTCGGCGTGAAAAATGTCACCCTCCTCGGGTTTGGGGGATTTCCATCCCTGCTGGCCTCGCCCCCTCCGCTTCCCCACACAGCTGTTAATGAGACAGTTTGCTGGAGCCAGACAAATGCAGACGGGCTGCCCGGGGAGCGGGCACGCAGGGCAGCGTGGCACTTTTGCTGTAAGCATGTGGCGTGTTGCAGTGCCAAAAGCTTGGTTGGTGGCCTCTATTTGTTTTTCAAAGAGCTTGTCAGGTTCATTTACACACGTCAGCGCCTGCATGTGCTTGAAGGGAGAGGGGAAACACATTCTTTGTCTGGCGGGTGCCTGGAGCCCTGCTTTGGGAATGGGGAGCTGGAGGCACAGGCCAGTGCAAAAGGTCCCTGCAAGGCTTAGCCAGACCCTCAAAGCACCATCCTCTGGCAGCACAATGAGCACCACTCTGGCTTTTCAGCAGTGTCAGTGTCTAAACCCACCTTGTTATATCCTTGTCCTGCTTTTCCTAACACCAAGCTTTTGTTCCGGGTCAAGGGAAGGCAGAGCTGGTGGCTGAGCCCAGCCTTGTGTCTCTCCAAATGCTTATTTGGAACCACAGAGTCATGGTTTGGGTCGGAAGGGATCCTAAAGACCATCTCATCTCATTCCATCCCCTCCCACTCGAGCATAAGGGGGGATTCTCATCAATTCCTACACAAAATTTAGACCCTTTGTGGCAAATAATGTAAAAACTAAAAAGTTTTGTTTCTTTTCCTTGACGCTTTCTGAGTTTTGCAAGGAAACTGCTGCTGGAATTGGGATCACCTGTCAAAATTGCTACCAGGAGATACACAACTCTTAACCAGCTCTGAAACACTACTTGAGTGAAGTGGAACAGGATTGAACTAAAAGGGTTTTACCTCCCTGATATTAAGTGCATATTGAAGATTTAAGTAGCAATTAAGGTTGCTGTAGAAGATGGCAAATCAGCATGTTTATCGTCCAAAGATAAGTTAAAAATAAAAAAAAAAAGACAGAAAGAGGGAAAAGGGAAAAAAACCCAGCAATTAGGAGAGTAGACTGGGGGGAAAATATTAAATGGATGTTTCTGCACAAAAAAACCCAGGCTGACAACATTTCTGCTTTGTAAGGGGGAAATTACTGTAACGCACTGTTTACATAGCAGAAATCAGGGGAAATTATGCTGTCACACTGACATCTGTAGGAGAAGGACAATTTTAAAATTACACTGTTCAACACCTTTAATGATTTGTAACACAAGAGGTGTGGCTACTCCTATTAAATGTGTTGCCAAATCAATAAAAGGCATAATTGGAGTTGTTAGAGCAAATTATAGCACCACCGTTATGTTGCAATACAATGTTCCCTTGTAAACTGCTATTACGGGTAAAGCTGTATTTCTCTCTTATTTGGCTGTTTTGTAATGAGTTGGCATTTTGCTCCATAATAGTTCCACTTTCTTTTATGGAGCTTTCACTTTTACTTTCCTCTTTTGTGCAGCCTATAATTTCCCTTCCCTTCCTCTCTGCCTGTTGACAACTGGTCTATACGCGCTTGAAAACAGCCCTGAGGTTATAAACTATATTATTTAACATTATTTGTAATCTTTTTCAATTGGAAGTCAAGGGGGGAGGCACAACATTGGCACACTTAGAACCTGAGGTGTCTTTAGGCTGGGCCTTCACCCTCCCCGGAGGGAAGGGAGCTGCAGCAAGGCAGGAGGGATGGGAAGACCTTGCATAAACTCTTCAAGGGTCTTGCTGCTGGCATTTCAGATGAGGGATTTGGGCTTATCTGTCTGGAGCACAAGCTGTAAATCACCAAATGTGCCCCTGCTGAAGCTGCTGAGGTCTCGGTCACTGCCTGCCAGGGGACACTGCTCTGCTCCTGCTCCTGGGGCTGTTTCTCTCTCCAGGAGGAAGGTTATCAGCATCACTCCTGCACAGGCTCAGCCCCCAGCCCACTTTTGGCTTGGCTGGGATGCAGAGATGAGCTGCAGGCAGCCTGCACAGTCACTGCCTGGGTGCTGAGGTGTCACAGGGGCTGCTGGGCTCCCTGCCTTCAGCTCAGGGGAAGGGGGAGGTTTGCCACTGTCCAGCCTCTCCAGTTCACAGTGGAAAACCACGAGAAAGGAAGAAGAGAGAGGAGGAGAAGAGACAGGAGAATTGATCATGAACCAGGCTTAACCCAGTACTGCACAAGCCTAATCCCAGTTACCATAAAATCCTGGGGATGGTTGTATTCCCACAGCAGGAAAAGAGCTGAGCCTGCCTCACTTTCCTCTAGTCTTTGCCAAAAAGGCAGTGGCCAATATTCCACCTCTTTTGCTAGAATAAAATTATCTGTGTCCTCTTCTGCCACCAAAACACTGCAAAACCTCAGCACAGGACACACAGACACATTCAGGCCATGGCACAGACAGAGCTTAGGGCTATCAGATCTCCCCGAGGCAGATTTTTAAAGGGAAGTTGTTAAACAAGAAGAGTTTTAAACCCAATCCTTGCAGGGGCTGAGCTGTGCCACCCTGTTTCCCTGGCAGGAAACAATTTTAAACCAAATCCTTGCAGGGGCTGAGCTGTGCCACCTTGTTTCCCTGTCAGGAAACAATTTTAAACCCAATCTTTGCAGGGGCTGAGCTGTGCTACCGTGTTTCCCTGGCAGGAAAGAGTTTTAAACCAAATCTTTGCAGGGGCTGAGCTGTACCACCGTGTTTCCCTGGCAGCAGGAGTGTCCCGAGCCCTGTCAGGGCTGGCACGGGCGCTGCCAGCCTGGCTCAGCAGCTGTCCCCACGCTGGCATCCCCACGGCAGGGCCCTGCCAACTGCTGGGATCCCATTGTCACACGGAGCTTTGTGCCTCTCTCAGGGAGATGCTGCTCACAGGGAAAACCTACACAAAAAGTTTGTGCAGTATCAGATTTATTTAGCACTGTTTTATCAACTTCTGGGACGTGCAGTAAATTTATTCCTTTGTTTTTATGTTAAATTTTTCTTTGAGCCCTGTATCACTCACAGCCAGATCCTGTTCTCTCCCAGCCAGAAGTTGTTATTCACAAACAGGGAAGCTGAGGAATAAATTTTCCTCCTGTGCAGAGGAACCTTTGAAAAGCTGCATGTAAAGGAGTTTAACAGGAGGATGCCCACGGGTGCCCCTCAGAGCCTGTGCAGCTCCAGGGCCAGGGAGGGCAGCAGGGGCAGAGATCAGTGCACACAGGGACACTTAGGGGTACAAAAATATCTCCCTGAGCTCAGCATGAGCCTCCCTGGGTTTTCCCATGGAACCAGGAGGGATTTGCCCTTCTCTGTCCCAGTGCCCATGCCAGTCCAGAGCCTTGCACACCTTCTGTCAGCCCAGGGGAGGAACACAGGCGGCCAAAGGGACGTGGAAAGGGCGTTTGTGAATATTTTGGGATGGAACCCATACCTACTCTCTCTGTGGCAGCTTCAGAGAGGAAAAAATGCTGCAGCTTATGTCACAAAATGAATTTCCCCAGAACAGGTCGGAGCTGAAGGCACAGCAGGGTCACAGTGGTGGAGGAGGATGAGGAGCTCGGCCCCAGCTCTGGTGAAGAGGAACAGAACACACAAATGTTTGCAAACCCCCTCAACCCCATCCAAAGGAACGATCCCTGCCCTGGCAGCAGGTTGGAACCAGGTGGGTTTGAAGGAGCCTTTTGAGCATTGCAGGAGTCAAAGTGGGCAGGGGGAGAGGAGCAGCCCCAGTGCCACAGCAGCAGCCACAGCTGCAGCAGTGGGAATGGAAAAAATCTGCTTTTCTGCCGCTGCACAGGTCTTGTTGCCAGTGAAATCCCTCCTCCTGGATCCATATGCAGAAAGGTGGGAGGGGGCCAGCCGAAAAAAGTGAGGCTCCCGTTTCCTATCGGGCACTTGCTGGGCTTATCAGGCATAAGAATGCACTGCTCGTAGCCCCAGTGTAAAGCAGTTAATAAACAGGCTGTTAATGTGTCAGCAGCCAGCAGTAGACAAGGCACAGTGTCTCAGCTCCCCCCACCTCCTCATAATCCTAATTGCATCAAATCTAATCATTTTTATGGGATAAAAAGATTTCCATAGATGACAAAGGGTTACATTCTCAGCCCTGTTGATCCATCCAGTAAAATTAGATAAGAAATAGATTTCTAGGCAGTGCATTAAAGGCGATTGGGGGGGAGACAAAAAAAAAAAAAAAAAAAGAGAAAGGGGAGATCATTTACTGCAATTCCTCGTCTCACTCCTCGTCTCAAGAAAGAAAATGTAAATGTGATGTTCGTTTGGCCACAGGCAGCTGCTTCTATCAGGCACTGCAAACTGCAGCAGGACAAAGGGGTAACTCTGGTAAAAGGAAAGGTTAATAGCAAAGCAGAGGAGGGGGGCTGCTCATCGGCATGGACGGCACGTCGCAGCCTCGACACTCGGTGATGGGTTCGAACTGGGAACTGACATGAGATATAGAAGTGCTCACTGAAAATAATTCAGAGTGACGGCCGCGCTGGCCTGAAAATGGAGAGGGGCTGAATCACCGAGCACTTGGCGAATATGCAGGAGCAGGGTTGCCAACTGCTCCTGATTCTTTTCAGTAATAGTCTGGATTGTACTGACCACTCCTCTCCTCCCCTCACCTACCTGCCCTGCAGGTTCAGGGCACTGGTGGGGGCGATGCTGGTGTTTGTTTGGATGTAAACAAGGGACACACAGAAATCCCGCTGCCTTCTGTGGTTACATAACACTCACGGTGTAGGGAACGTAAATAATGAGAAAAATTAAACCCACGCTCGTCCCTAATGTTAATTTTACCAACACATATCCTAACAGAGTCCAATTGCACTGCTCATGCTGTGACACCTAGGAGACAATCAAGGCCTAAGATATTCTATATATTTACAGTTACACAGCTCTTCATACACCAACATACGCAATGAAGGAAGCTCTACATGCACTGTATGACAGATACATGGATATTCCACCAGAAAAATACATTTTGAGCACTCAAGAAAAAAATAAAAAGACATCCCCAGACCAGTGTTCAGGTTTTTTGCAGCTTAGGATGCTGTGAAAGAGCAGAACCAACACTCCAGAGCTGAGTCTGCTCTGGCACAAATTGTGAACAGGTTAGAAAGCTCTGTATTGGAGCAATTAGAATTGTAAATGCTGTTCTTGCAGGTCCTTTAGCTGGGGGGATGGAGCTGGCCTCCCTCCCCAGGAGGGGCAGAGAGCAGCCTGGCCCGGGGGATGAGGGGTCAGCCTGGGAGGGCAGCACACGTGGTGGCAGGTGACAGCCGTGTCCCTGCCCAGCTCCCCAGGTGACTTATCCCAAGAGAGCAAGAGGGTCCCTGTATCCCAGCAGGATTCTGTCGGGTATTAACAAATGGAAAAGTCTCACCGGGTACCTTGTGGGGTTTGTTTGTTTTTAAATCTGGCCTGAATACATTTGGAACAACAAAGAGGGGAGGTTAAAAATATGCTAAAGCAAAAATAGATCCTTCATCCGCAGCTCGTCTGGGTGGTTGGCACTCGCCCTAAGCCACGAGTTACTGGGAGATTCAGTAGCTCTAAAAATCACTGGCTGAAAGAGAGAGGGGAAAAGAGAGCGAACCTCCTGGGTCCTCATGTCCCTGTGAGCGTTCCTGTGGCCACAGCAGTGTCCCCCTCCAGTGTGACCCTCTGCTCCTGGCCTGAGCGGGTCTGTCCTGGCATGTGGCTGCAGGGGCAGAGCTCAGGCAGCCTTTGGACCGTCCCTGAACACAGCACAAGGCAAAGCTTCTGCAGAGAGGCAACCTGTCGTGTGGGGATGCCAAGGATGATTCTTCTAAGGCTGAAGAATACTTGGAAAAGGAAAGCAGTGCTGGCCTGTGAGCCAGACTGGGAAGAGACCCGAGCCTCCCTGCTGATGTACCTCCTCTGCAGCTCCCAGCACTCACCGTGGAGTGGTTTGGGTTGGAAGGGACCTGCACAGGTCACTGAGTCCACCCCCTGCCATGGGCAGGGACACCTTTCACTACCCCAGCTTGCTCCAAGCCCCATCCAGCCTGGCCTTGGACACTTCCAGAGCGAAGCCACGGCTTCCCCAGTGGTGCCCAGGCTGCTTTCAGTGTGGAACTGAAGTTGGGCTGCACCGTGTGGAACGGGGTGTGCTCAGCACTGACATCCTCTCACCCTCCCCTCAGTCTTCTGCAGGATTTGGGGTGCAGTTAGTACAGCACCTGCCATGTTCAGCTCTTCCTTCCCTCCTTTGTCATTTTAAAGCTGCCATTGTGAGGACCCTTCTGAAATTATGTAAAGCCCGGCTGGTTAGATGAGGGCAACCTGTATTTATAACCCCAGTGTTGAAACACATACTAATTCCACATAAATCTATGGCAAGTTAATCATGCCTGCATTTCCAATCCAGTTTTATGAGGTCAGAGCTCTCGGTCCAGCACTCCTCCTGTGCCTGAGGTGGTGGTGGCTGTCAGCTGCTCCAGGCTGTGACACCCAGAGCTGCCCCTCCACCCCCAACAGGAACCAGCTCCCCATGGGCTCCCCCGAGAGGGTTCCCCTTTCCAGGGGCTTTCAGTTCCCCCCAGACTCATCCTACGATGTCACAATTCTGAGAGAAAGCAGAGGGGAGCTGCTCTGTGTCTCCCTGCTGGTGTGTGATCTCCAGACAGACACGGAGGGGTGATGGCACAGCTACCACAATGACCCTGTTTTGTTCTCAGCCAAAACCACGGATTAAATCCAAAGCACTCAGTGCAGCCCATCCCTGGATTCGTGGTTAGTGGAGATGGGGAAAGGTGGCACAGACACCTGGGACAGCCACAGGGCCATGGCCAGATTCTATAGCCAGAACTGAGGCAGCTCCTCGCCCTCACTTCTCCATGGATAAATATTTTATACCCAGACTTCTTGAGACGTCCAGCATAACCAGGAGTTTTAGTGGTACCTGTACAGCACCTGAAGCTGGAGTTAAAGCTGGATAACTCCCAGCCCTCTCATCCCAGCAGCAGGAGCAGACACCACAACTCCTGCAGCCTCCTGTGGAGCTGCTGCACACACCAAGGTGGGAGCTGCTCCCAGCCTGCCCCATTTCCCTCCCCTGTGCTGGGAACATAAATCCTTGCTCAGCTCCTGGTGCTGCTGCACTGCCGACCTTGCTGAGGCTTGGCAGGGGCATAGATCTTTGTTTGGAGAAGCAAGGAGCATTTGGATCCCGGCTCAGGATGGTTTTGGCACGGACGGACTGAGAACAAACAGATTTCCTGCCACATGGAATTGCTGGAAGGAAACAATAGCCGGAGGCAAAGAAAAGAACCAAAATCAGGGGCATGTCCTGCCGCTTCCCATTTCTGCACCTGCGTGAAATGGCCAAAGCTTTGAGGAACAAAGCTGAGCTCTGGTGTTTCACTTGCTCTTCCCTGTGCATGCAGTTACTGAAGCAGAACGGGGAAAGGTCACTCAGCCTCAGTTATAGTTCCAGTCCATTTCAGGGTTTTAGCACTGACATCAGCCCATAAATAGTAAAGGCATCATTTTGTGAAATAGATTTTTAAACTGTTCTGTTTATACTCGACTCAGTAAAACATGTAAGGGCTTCCCACAGCAAGCTTTTGGAGGGCTCAGAAGGGACAGAGACCTCAAGAAAATAAAGGGAGAGACCTCTGGCAGTTTAAAGATCTAGCTTTTCATCTTTTGCTTTCTTTTCTAGATACCATTATTTTGCAATACAGCACAATTTTCTAAACACGTTTCTTAGCTGCTAAATAAATTGGACAGCAAGGTGACTCTAAAATGTGCAAAAGTTTTCCCAGAAAAACGTGCAGAAAGCATCACCAGGATTTCTGTGCTCAGGTATCTGGCTGCAGAGTAAGCTTATCAGTTTGCTAATAACCATCAGCTCTCCATCCCAGTCACGCTGCACTTCCAGGAGCTGAAATTAAAAATATTGACAGAAACAATTTCTGCCAGGCAAGAGAAGTTCACACTGTTACTGTAATTTTTTTGTGGGTTCCTATTGAAGTTTCTATGTGTGCCCTGTATTACCTGCCAACTGCTGCTCTATTTCGTTTACATTTCTGAAATGTGAAATATTAACATAAAAAAATAGAACAGAATGTAATTTTTCCTGCAGAATGTGGGAGGAAGTGAGCTGGGAGCATCCTGAGCTGTGGTTCTTAGAGCAGCACCAAGGAGTGGATCCAGCCAAATCCCAGGCAGGAAGGGCCTTGGGAAGGAGCTGGGAGAGCCAGGGAAGCTGAGCACTGAGCCCAGGCTCTATGTGCAGGGAAGATCCAGCAGGAGAAAGCTGAGAGCTCCTTGTGGCCCTCTGCAAGGTACTGACCCTGGTGTCCAGTCCAAGAGGGAATTTCCCACAGGTTCAGAGCACTTTGGGTCACGGGCTCCAGCCACTGATTTTTCATACCCTTTATTCCACATCATTTCTGCTCTCCATCCTCCAGCAACCACAGCTTAAGCTGCACAGCAAAACCCATTTATGAGACCTTTTGCCTTAGAATTCCAACCCTTCCATGACTTGGGAAAAAGCTTTGATATGAGACTTTTGGTTCAGGCCCATTTTCCATCAGCAGGTTACAATAATCCACTCTTGAACCACAAACCTTGTTTGGGAGGCTGCAGGCCACCAGGAAAGGCTCCCAGTTAAAGCCAGAGATGAAAAATAAATCCCTGTCTTGGTGACACAGACAAAAGTTGCTGCAGTGGGGATGAATGACAATCACCTTTTCCTTGTGGGCCCCCACAGCCCAGGGCTACCAGGAGAGGAGGGTGATCAAGACCAGCTCAGTTTCCCAAAGAACACAACACAACCCAATCCTACTTATTTAGGATTGTTTGGAGCGTTAAAATACGGCCAGACCAGAAGAACAAAGCTGTGGTAATTACACTCAGTGGGACGTATTGTACTCAATTCAAACGTAATGGGAGCAGTGCTGGGTAAATGCACACACAAGAACACTCCTTCCTCCACACCTCCCTCACTCAAACGGATATTGCAGGCACAAAATATACTTTTAACCCAAATATATGCAACACTAGGATTATTTTTATTAGCTGAAATAAAGGAACACCGCACTGCGTGTGCAGCTACCTCTGCCTGATGTTAAAGTTACACAGACCCTCCTGCAGATGCTGAAGTTACACAGACCCTCCTGCTCAGGCACAGCAGGCTTTGCTAGAGAATTGCTAAAAGATTTAAATGGCTTCAAATTTCTGTAGCTTGTGCACCTTGGTTGAGATAGGATGATTATTTTTTTGCAAGTGTCTTTCCTGAGATCATTTACAGGCCTCTTAAATGAGAATTAAACCCCTATTACCTCTGAGATCAATACTGGATCCAGGCAGCCGTTAGAGCAGGGCTGCCCTAGACCTCAGGGGAGGGAAGGGCACAAGGAGCAATTGTCCTCAGAGGGCTCCAGGTCCCTGCAGGTACCATTGGAGCCAAGATTATCACCCTCTGAGAGGCCAAAATCCAGCAGAGCAGGATCCCCTGACAGCCACTTCAGATTCACCTTTGGCTTTAAGAACCCCTGAGCAGCCAAAATCTCCTCCTACTTTTTTTTTTTCTTTTTTTTTTTTTGCCTGGATCTCTCTCTTTTCAGTGAGGACAGATGATCTATTTTGAGTTTAGGTACTGCACGTGGGATTTCTCATTGTTGTTGTCTCTTGGACAGACTTTCCCCTGGCAGAATTTCGTCCCCTTTCCTGCAGAGAAGCCCCTGGAGCAGGAGCATCCCATCTCCCTGCTTTGCATAATCAACTTCTGGAGAGGGCTGGGAGGCAGGAGGGGGCTGTAACAGACTTGCCATCATCTCTGCTCTTTTTGCACCTTCTTTTCAGCCTCTCTCTCTCTTTTTCCCCTTACCAGCTTTGCTCCCATCTATGAAAAATCAGCAAATAAAAAGTTACATTAACCCCACCCTGACCTCTCCGACATAATACACTGAGGGCTGATGGGCTGCCTTTGGAGCTTCGCTGAAAAGCTGTCATTCCTCGGCATCCCAAGCACAGCCCAGGGAGCATTTACCGGATAATTAATATATTAAATGCATGAAAAATAGTTACACGGGCCCCCCCCCACCTGAGCTTCCACCCTCCACACATACCCTGCCATCTTTTCCAGGGAAAAGGAGGGATGTGGAAAAGGAAGGGGGAAAAAAGATAGATACAGCATGTGCACCATCAATATAAAAGCATCCCCTGAATAGCCATCATAAAAACTGTTCATAATTTTATAGCTTCATTCGTGCTGGAGCACCATAAAGGCAGGCCATATTTTTTACACTCAGGATGCCTCATAAAAAAAAAAAAAAAAACCCTAAAAAAAAACTGGAAAGGAAGGAAGGAAACTTGGCATGGGGGACATGGAAGCACAGCAGCAAAGCCATCAGCTCACCTGAGGAGAAGAGCTCAGGAAAAGGGGGTTGGAATTTGTCCTCTCTGACCTGTGAGGTTCTGAATCCCACTGAGGCCATCAGAGTAATTATTAATTGGGAAGTCTTTAGGCTTTTTTTGCCCCCCTCTTTTTCTCTTTTTTGCTGACTGCATATTTGCCTTTTTAAAAGGATGATGGAAGGCCAGGGAGGCAGCCCTGCCCTCCAACTGTGTCCTTCAACTTTAAGTGGGCCAGCATCTTTTTGGTGCTGTGAATCCCCCTCCCCTTTCCCTCCCCAAATGCAAAATTCATGAGCTGGAGCATGGATTAACAAATAAATTATAATGAAGGCAAATGGGTGGCAATAAAAAATAATAATAATAAAAAAGGAGGCCTCACCTTCACGTGACAGAGGCTGAGCAATATAACAAACCAGCTCGTTTATTTTCACCCAAGCCTGTTCTCTGGCTTGGGAAGGTAGGATTTTAAAGCATTTTATCCTTTATTTCCTGTAATATATTTGGACAAGGTAGCTGTAAATCTGAGGCAAGAGGAGAAATCAAAGAGTGGCAGGAGAAGATGGGGGTCGACGGGAAAGAAGCTGTGTTGGTTTGTGGATATGGCCCCTGAGCTTCTGTGATCCAGGGATTTAGAGCAGTCACCTCCACAGCCCTGGCTGCTGCTCTGCCACGCTGCTGCTCCCAGCACTGCCAGCCTTTATTCCTCACCTGCGTGCTCATTTTGGGGTGGAATAGGTAAAACTGCAGGGATGTCCCTTAAAAATGTACACACAAGGCTTGTTACCTCATCAGTCATCCAGAGTCCAGGGGAAACCTTAGAGAAATCAGCTGGTTTGTCTAATAAAGCAGAGCAGCTTTAAGAGAAATCCCTGGCTACCCAATTCTTCACTCACAGACAGTTTCCTTCCTCCCAGAGCTGTATCACAAAAATGAGCCTTTTCAACCACAGGAAAGTTTCAAAGTAAATTTCATTTCAATTTTCAGTCAATATTTGGTGAGTTTCGTTTGGGCTTCATTTGTTTGTTTTGTAGGTTAGGTTTTGTTTATTTTCATGGGGTTTTGTGTTTGTTTGTTTTAATAAATCAACAGTAAAACCATGAAAGTCCTGCAAAGAGCCATTAAAAAGACTTCAATATTTGGTCCCACATTAAGTTTTTTGATTGAAGGAAGTTTAACAGAAAAAATAAAAAAAAAAAAAGAATGGAAGAAGCAGTTTTTGCCCCATCCCTCTCCAGGTCCTTCAGCTGAGCTGGTCCCTCATGCCCTAAATGCTGACCAGAGTGGGAGAGGAGACCTGAGACCCTTTGGGCACGGATCTGGCAGGTTCTGGAAAAGGCTGAACTGCCTTTGCCTGACAGGACCCTCCAAAAAGCTTCAGGAGAACACATTTATCTGCCAGTCCAAGTGTGGCTGTGCCCGTGGGGCTCCAGTTTGGGGCTCCTGGCTGCTGGGAGAGTGTTGGAACTCAAAATGCCCCTCAGACATTTTTGGGTTCCAGGCCTTGGTCAGAAGCATTTGAGACCCTGGCAGGCAGCTGGAAACAGCTGTGATTTTGGGTTTGAACCATGGAACGATTTACCAACCTTGCAGGGAGAACAAGAAGTCACAAAAGTTTAGATATTAGAGTAGAAGTAGTCACAAAGTAGAGGGAAGAATTTTTGAGTGCTGTACAGGGGGGTTTTGGTTTTGTACATGGGGGTCAGAGGGTTTAAGATGGAGGGATTTGGGCCTGCCCTGTCCTCCCTCTTTCTCCTTCCTTACCTCCGTGTTCTTGGTGATGTTGGCACTCACAGATTGGTTTAGAGTAGAAAAACACCATTTAATATAGGTAGTAGGTATTGGGGAAAAACTGTAAGCATTTATAATGTAATGTATCATATAAAAGACAGCAGCAGCACTGTGTGGGGGGAGAGACGAAGAAGTGAGGGGACAGAGAGGATGTCACGGTGTGTGTGCCTCTGCCTGAGCTGTGAGCAAACCACAGCAGCCCAAGGAGAAAATATTTTAGATAACTTGCAATAAACTACCTTGAGACCGAACAACAGAGACTTCTGATCCTTTCTTTGGCAGCACGGGGTGGAGGAGAGACTTTTCCAGCGCACGGAGCCCCCGAAGCAGCCGGATTCCCTCAGGAGAGGAGCCCGGGGCCGGGAGCCCAGGGCAGCCCTGAGGCGCTGCCAGCCCGCGGGCCGGGCCCGGGCTGTGGGGCCGTGCCTTGGGCAGCCCCGGCTCCGCAATGCCGGCCCCGGAGCTGCCACAGCCCTGCCTCATTTGTCTCCTTCGTGTTTATTCATGGCGAGCTGTGACAGGATCCGGCTCCGTTCGGGAGGTGCCAGCAGGTGGCCTAATAGTGGGAATTAGTGAGGCACAGAGCCACACTGGGGCTGCCTAATGCTGCCGGGATTAAGGCACGCTCAGAAATGAATAAAGCTTCTTCGAGGGGAAAAAATAACAGCGAGGGGATGAAGAGGAGTAGGAGGAAGCGAGGGGGAGCCCAGTGAGCTGCGCTCAGCTTGGCCAAGGCTCAGCTGTGGGATGTGGGAATCCAGAGCTTCCCTCTGGCTGCCCTGGGACCCTGGCAGGGGTCAGGAACCCCCTGGACAGAGCCCCCAGAGACACTGGCTGTGATCTCTGCCCATGGAAAAGAGTTTCCAATCTTACAGGATCAATTACCAGCTCTGAGTGTTTGATATAAGTAATAATTAAGTGTGGCACGGGTGCAAAAGTAAAATGTTAGGATTCTAGATTAGGGGTCCAAAGGGGACAAGATGGAGGAAATTGGGTGTGCCTTGTCCTTTTTCTCCTTCTTCATGCCCTCCATGTTTCACTGTGGTGTTGGCATTTTTCTGTTGGTTCAGGCTGGGGACACACTGTCCAACGTAGGTGACAGATATTGGCACGTTATTGTAAATCCAGCACAGGTAGTTTGTGGTATTTAATGTTTGTACCATCCCACTGAGGGCAGAGCCCCACACGCTGCCCTGCAGGACAGAGCTGCGGCAGGGCAGCAGAACATGGTAGAGATAAACAGAATAAACAACCTTGAAACAGCACAGACGAATTATGGCTTCTTCTTTGGCAGTGGGACAGAAAGACAGAGACTTTCTACAATCTCAGAATCATCAATACCACAGATTCCGACAGTGGGAAAGAGTTCCTGTGCCATGCGTGTGCTGGCAAGAGTCCCACCAGCCATGGCAGAGAAACGTCTGGGGTGAAAACCCCGAGGTCACCTCTCTGTCCCGGGAGCTCTGCAGGTGCCACAGCATCTCCTCAGGGTGGCTCCTGGAGAGAGGGCAGAGCTTTCCTGGGCACAGGAGAACAGCCCCGAATCTCTGCCAGCCTCATCTCCTGGTGCTCTCTCTCCACCTCTCTTTTTCCAATGCTGTTTCAGCCTCTGGAAACATTTAACTCCTTGGGAAAGGATGGCACGGGACTCAAGGTGATTTTGCTGCACAGCACCGACCCTTTTCACAGCCTTTCACCTGCTCTTTGGAAATCAGGGCTGAATTTTACAGAAGGGAGAAGAATGAGCCCTGCCCTGCCGTGTCCATCCATGGCAGGCTGTGCTTCCACTCATCCCATCCTGCCTGGGATTTTCACAGCTAGCAGCACTACAAATAGCAGGAAGGGGAGCTTGGTTCCTTCTGCTCATAATTCTTTTCCATTATAAATGTTAATTTCGTGTTTTCTCCAATAGTTTTTAATTATTTTAAAATGCCAGATATATACAGATGAAAAAAAAAATCTCAAATCACAGGCAAACCCCTTTGCTCTCATTCCTGTTTCCTGCAAATGGGAATCACACACACAGACACATCCCCCCAAACACACAATTCCTGCCTAGCACTGCAAACTCCTCTGCCTTATTCCCTCTTTATGAATTAGGCACCCAGTTGTTGGTTTTTTCCCCTTTGGAATTTTAAACAGATTTCACACCTGGCCTGACGAAGGTTCCAGGTAAATTACTGAAAATGCACTGACTAATTTGAAAAAATATTTAAGAAACTCCAAGTTCCCTGCCTTTTTTACTATCCTCTGCTCCATAATTACATTGCACTGCCTGATATTTTCATGGAACATTAACCGAAGTCAGGTGACTGCCCCCTTACAGTCTACGCCTATCCGTTACCCATAAGACCCCCATGGACCTTGACATTATTAATAGTCCTATTCATTAAGTATTACTCTTGTAGAATGAGTAGCATAATATTGGCCTGGAGATAGGAACAGGCAGAAGGAATAAGTCAAATTAATTTTCCGCAGCAAACGCCCCGATTCTGTAAATGACATTCTATACTGTTAGCATTTTAAATGTGACACAAATGGCAGGAGATACAATTTGAAAGCAAAATAGTAGAAGACATGGCTCAGGGTGTAATGTGCTGCATAAAAATCCAATAACATCAGTTACATGAAGGAAGGGAATGAACCAACCCGATGGAGGGTTTTAATTTGCATTTGTTTAAAATGGCAGGTAAGGGAGCAGCTCCCTGATTGGGGTTTTCTCCCCCTCTGCTCGGGATGAGGGTGCAGAGGAGCTCAGAGCCATTCTCACGCCTTCCTGCCACCTCCACTGCTCTGCTCTGAAGGTGGCCAAGGGGTGAATCCCAGGCTGGCCCATCTCAAGGGCTCCATGCAAATCCAGGAGGAGCCTGCAAGCTCAGCCTGCGTGTTTCCAGTCCCTGTAGACAGCTCAGCTTGGGCTGCAGCTTCCCAGGGGAAGGATGGAAAATGTCTCTGCTGGAAGGGGTATCAAGCATTGGCCAGGCTGCCCTTGGGGTGCTGGGTCCCCATCCCTGCAGAGGTTTAGGAGATGTGGCACTCAGGCCTTGGCAGCGCTGGGGTAGTGGTAGAATTTGATATTAAAGATCTTTTCCACCCTAAATGATTCCAGGACTGTGAGTAGCTCGTAGGTACCATGGACTCAGTGACATCCCCTGATTTTCCATGCTCTGCCAGAGACCTGCTCTGGAATTTAGACATGGATGGTCCTCATGGGATCCATGCTCAGGATAGTCCCTGAGGTGGTGAATATCTGATCTACAGCATCTCCTTCAGGAAACACCCAGACCCAGCTCCTCTGGGCTTCTGCACAGCTGGGGTCAAAGCCTGAGCCCTGGTTTTAAACCCAGCCAAGCCCAGACACTTCGGGGTGGGGTTCAGACCCAGAGCTAAAGGCACATTTTTGAGAAAATGTTGCCAATTTGGCAGTGGTGCAAATCAAACTCTCAGATCTACAGTCCCCAACAGCTGCCCAGAGGATGAATGGGGCTGAAATTTCACACCAGGGCTGAATCCTGGGCTTTCAGCTTTTTTTTTTTTCTCAATAATTTTTTAATATCTAAAGGCATCTGCTCTGGGGGAGGTACAAGAATGCAGCTCTCCAAGCCTTTTTGCATTTTTCTTCATTCCCTTTTCCCTTCATTTCCTTCCTTACAAAGTTCACTGTACCAAGACTGCAGACCATCAGACAGGAGAGATCTGATCAGAAAAAAAAAAAAAAAAAGAAAGTAAAAAAAAAGCCTGACCTCCATTAGTTTTACTTAGAGTAAAGCCCTGCACTGTAGTTTATTTATTAACAACATAAAAAGACACTGCCTATAGAACATAGAATAAATACACATAATTTCCCCAGAAAGAGCATTGAGCTGGCTTCCTGAGGGGAAAAAAACTATCACTTAATTGAAGCAAGAAATGTTCAATCCAATAATCTATAATTAGATATTTTATGGAATATGTTACCTAGAGATGTTTATTTATAAAATGTTTCCATCAATAATAAGTTGTTGGGAGGGGGAGAGAAGGCCCTTTCCTTGGCTGCTGGGATGAGTGTTTGTGCTGGAGGGAGTTTCATGGGCAGTAAAAGAAGCTCTTCCTGCAGCTCACCCTGTGGAGCTCAGGATCCTCTGGGCATCACCAGAGAGAGCCCAGGAGTCTGGAGAACAGAAGCTTCCAGCCATGGAAAGGAAAAGAAAATGCTTTTTAAATTTTTTTGGGGATGTGACCCTGCCCATGGCAGGGTTTGGAAGTAGATAATCTTTGGTCCCTTCCAAGCCAATCCAGACTGGGATTCTATGCTTAAAACCACCTCAGAATAAAGAGATCCAACACAAGGAGCAGGCCTGCAAGAGGTGTGGACACCTCTTACACAGCCTCTGACACTGGCATTTCAAAGCCATTAAATTCCCTCACATACCCTGGCTCTCACTTTCTGTGCTCCCAGAACACTTTGGGCAGCTCACAGAGGGGATGTGAGCAAATATTTGAACGCTGCTCTCGGCAAACCAGCAGGACTTCAACGGCAGAGGAGGAAAAGATGCCTCAAAGAGTCCCACAAACCCTCCAGCCCCAGATGACACACACAACCTCCACTCACGCCCTCCCACTGCTGTTTTTCCTCCAGACAAATTATTATTTCTGCTGGTTGCAACCCTACTGCCATTCTTATTACAAAGGCAATTTTTCCTCTCCCTTTAATTTGGGGTTGCTCAGTGCTCCAGCTACTTCTGCAGTGTGGCAAACTGTAAATTGTGTTTGAAACTACAAAGTGCAGAATAAAGCAACTGATTGAAGCAGTAAAAAGGAAAAAGAAAAGAGCAAATGCACGTTGGTGGAAGGGCTGTAGAAAAGAAGATTCTTCATTCATCAAGGTAACAAGATTTGGGAGGGAATATACATGTCAGAGATGAAATACAGGTGATAATTAACACATATCCTACATGAGACCATGTTCTGATATAGAAATACCTGGGCAGAACTGTCTGGTGACTTCCAAAAAAATCAGACTTAATAAGATTTGTTATAATCTCTAGCAGTTCACAGAGTATTACCAGGTAGTGACAAGAAAAATAGTCTGTCCAAAAATGGTGAATTTACACAGATATTCAGGACAGGGAGGCATTAACAACAGCAAATGCTCATGTCCTTTTTTTCTCTTTTTGTCCTAAAAACGCAGTGGGAAGTGCTGGTGCAGGGAGTGTTTGCCTTTGCTCAGGAACTGCCTGTGAAGGGCTTGTCTGCCCTTGCTGCCTGTGTCCCAGGTGCCACCTGCACCAACACCAGCACCCCGGGGCTGCCCACCCCTCTGCCCATCCCCATCCCCATCCCGCGTGAGGCGAGAGCTCGGCCACCACCGATCCATCAATGGTGTTTACACTCGGCTCCCTCACTCTGCCACGAGCAGGAAATGGGGGGAAAATTATAATAATATCACAAATGAAATTGAATGAGTAACAACATTTTCTAAGAACAGAATAAATACAGTTGGTGGTGCCTTTTTTTTCCAATTTAGTATTGTTTAATATGCATTTAATCAACCCATTCAGTATTATAGAGTCTATGTACCGTGACACCCTCCTATGCCACAGAGGAAGCATTCATAGGCCATTAGGCTAAAGTAATATGTATGAGGAACCACTTTTCCCCAGGGTGTAGTAACTATTTTTGCTCCCCAGTCGTCCCCATTAAATCATTAAACCTCATGACTATGCTTTCTGAACTCTACCCTGATCTTTAAAAAGCAGAACATTAAAGGGCAACTGTCACCCTCCATTGCACAGGCCTTGTGTTTTATATATTCAAAGCATTAAGCCTTTTGTCAGTCTATACATCATAAGCACTGGAAGAGTGTATGCACAAACAGGAAATGTTTATAACTGATGTCCCTTTTATAGTGGATGTGCGAATGGGCAGGATAAAAAAGCTGAGGCTCGGCTATTTTATGGAAACTGAAGCAACGTGATTTTCCCCAGCTGCTTGCAATAAAACCATCTCCCTTACTTATCTTTATGTGGCCAGTTGCAGGAGAAAAGAGCAGCAGAGTAGCACAGGCAGAGAGTTGGAGGAGTCAGGAGGAGTCGCCAACTTTGGACTTGTAGATCCCACTTCCCTACTTCATGGCAAAAGTTTAATTAGAAAACAGAGAATATCCACTGAGAAATGGTTGGGCTGGGCTTACTGAGATTCTTCAGCTCCCAAATGTCTCTTTAGATGTGCCACTGCTGAAATGCAGCCACATCTGGGAAGAAAAAGGAGGTGAACAAAGAAGAGAGGTGCAGCCACCTCTGCCACATCCCTGACAGGTCAGTGCTGCTCACTCCTCTTGAGAGGTTTTGAAAGATCTTCCACAGCAAACTCTTTGCCATCTCCACTTTGCTCCTCTTCAACAAGGAACAAGGAGAGGTCTCAGCCTGAACTCTGTGCTGTGCACAGCTGGAAAAAGCCTGGGAGACCATTCCCAGCTCCCTCACAGGGCATTGAAAAAGAGGGCTCACTGCTGCCCTGTGAGCTTAAATAAAATAATAAATAATGCTTCCTATGGCACATGTTCAGGGCAAGGTGGTTTTGCTTCGGCTTCTGGAATTGTCTCCTGATTTCTGAGGAGTGCAGAAACCCTTGTGTGACTTTGATAAAGATTTTGAGCAAATCACTTTCCTGCACCTGTGTGCTGCCCTGAATGTCCTCCCAGTATGACAACTGAGCTTTACAAACCATGAATATTCTCATGAATAAATTGGGAAACAATGAACACAGGGTAGAGCTTTTAGTGCTGAGGCAAGGGGCGACAGAAAACAGCCCCTAGGAAGGGAAGCTGAGACAGACACAGCAGCAACCCCAGAGAAGAAAATCAGGAAGCACCTTTCAAAGCAGGGAAAAAGAGTTCAAAATAAATGTTCAGGTGAGGCGAGGGGCAAAGGACAAACACACCTCCATACTCTTTAGGCTGTGCTGCACAGCTCCATCACCCAGTGCCACATCCCCTCCCCGTCCTTAGGCAGCTGAGGACACTTCCCAGTTACCTGCAGATCCCTTGTAAAACAACAGAGCGTTAGGTTAACATGACTTAGGGAGCGATAGCGGGGCTTGCAAAATGTCACAGCTTTCATGCTGTATGTTAACTTCCCAGCCAGCAGTATCAATCTGCAGCAAAACACAGTTATTTCATCATGACATCAGTTCACCTTTAAAGGCATATGGTAAAGCCTGCTTTGTGGCTTGCAGCAGATGAGCTTCCTATAATTACAATTTGAACTGTTCCACAGGCAGCTCTATAGATAGCGGATCAGTGATTAAAGTTGAAATCACAGGGTAAGTAGTTCTGTGACACCGTGAGTCACAACAATCATCAAAGACTCAACTCTGGTTTCTGATGAAGTGGAGATAGTGCAGTGATTCAAGTAGGGGACTGAGACTCAAGTGCTGCTACTTGGAGGCAGGAAAAGAGCAGACACATTCTTGAGGAAGATACTCAGTGCGTGCTATTGACTGGCCCCAAGCAAATCTTTAACCCTGCGGCTGGGCAGGAGCATGACTGCGCATCTCATTGCGTGGCACACCTGGGGATCACAGCCTGCACTCCAGCACCGCTGCCCAGCCCGCTCTGATGCTGCAGCAATGCATGCACAGGCTGCAGGGCTTGGCTGTGTGCTTGCTTTTCCCTGCAGAGCTTTCCTGCTCCACGAGAATCCTGCAGCACACGAGGGAAAGAGATGTGCGCTCACACTGCTGGCCCCAGCAGGAAGGGATGCTTTTATTGGTGTTATTTTAAACATGCAAGAAGCCAGCCCCTGCTCTGCCTGGCCAGGAGCTGAGAAAATCCAGCCACTGCCTCTCCTGGAGGATAACGGGCTAAAGCGTTCCCTTCCCCTTGTGTATCTCCATTAAACTTGGGTGAAGCTGATGCTGAGATAATTTTGGTCCAGGAAGAAAAAAAAAAAAAAATCAATGGGTTGAAATTTGTACAAAATAACCCATAATGGAATTGCTACAGCAAAAACTCAATGCAGATAAGAATTAACTGAATTCCCAGCAGAGAGGAGTCTCACTCACATGAACAGTAAAATGAATTTTAGCACTTGCAAGGAATTGGATCCTTTCTTTGTCAGGCTGTGAAATTTGCTCCTTCTCAGCCCTACTCATTCCCACTGCAGGAATGCACAAATCCAGGTGCTGGAGAACTTTTACCAGACATAAATTGGAGGAGAAGGGTAAACTGAGGCACTGGAGGTGTCACACCCATGGCTCAGGTGACACCAAGCCACACAGCAGTGTCCCAGCTCAGGTGGAAAGGAGCAGGAGAGGACCTCATTCCAGAGAGAGAACCTGTGCTTTTAAGGTGAGCCAAATCCTGCAGCCAGCCCGCAGAACCGCCCTGATTTTGAAAGGAATCACTGTCTTTCCTATTTCTTTGAAAGGTGAAGGACACCTGGTGTGGCACAGGGAGGGGGAGGAGTGGCACACAGGACTCAAAGCCACCAAGCTGACCTCAGAAGGTCCTCACCCACTGAAAGGAGGTTGAGCAGCCCTGCCCAGCTTTCCCCCCTCGCCAGGTGTCTCCATACAGCTCAAGCAGCTTGTGGCTTTAAAGGTGGTGCACAGACTTTATATTTGGGAATATCTGTGCTGCACGCTGCTGTGAGGAGGGGCTGACAAAAGGAAAGCAGAAGAAGAGAAGCTAAATAAGAAAACAAATGTGACCCACCAGGTTACAAGGAAATCCTGGCAAAAAAATGTCATCCCGGGGACCTGTGAGCACCCAACACTCAGAGCACAGCAAAGCCTTAAGCACAGGAATTGCAGCTTCTGAGGAATTTACCAGGAGGTTTGGTCCTAACTTTATGGTGCTCATTTTAAGTGGATAAACCAAGGTAAATACACGAGCTTGCCTGGGAAAATGATAAAATTATTTCCCACAGGATATTTTGAAGCAATTATTCATAGGGTTTTCAGAACCACAACCCTACACACTTCCTTAAGCAGTAGAAGACGGAGCTTCCCATTTTCCTTGTCCCCCCCAAGGAATTCTGAGCAGGTTTTGGTTTTCATCTGGAGATTCAGGAGCCTGGCTGAAGGCCAGCACCCAGACACCAGCACAGAATGCACTGCTGGAATCCTCTGAGCAGGGAAGGGTTAAGCCCAGGGTGCCTCCAGCACAGTGCAGCACCAAGGTCCTTCCCAAGGCTGCAGGAACAAAGCAGCCATCAGTCTATATTTGGCCTTTGCCCTTGGATCATTTATGACTTATTCTTCACCTCCGATGACCACTGCAGCACGCTTTCAATCTCTGCTCTCTAGCCTCCAGCGAGGGCTCTCCAGCCCCCCTTTCCAAATCACACCATTTGCAATTAAAAGCGGCTGCCTGAGGAGCTCTGAGCAAGGCTTCCCTGCCCCTTTGTGCCCTTTGCCTCCAAAGCCCAGACTTGAGGCATGGTATGGGTGATGCTTGTGTCTGTGGGGATGTGGGGAGCAGGGGATGGAGCCTGGCTGGGCTGCAGCTCACAGTCCATCCTTCAGGCCGAGGTGTGCTCAGAACAAAGGCACTTTCCTGCGAGAACACACTCCTGCAGCCATGAGCTGCTGGGCTCCACCAGCTGGGTTTCACTCATGGGAGCCTGGGTCTGTTGTTGTTTTATCCACTCAGAAAAAAATCTCTCTGATGTAAAAATACAACCTAATCCTGAAAATAAAGACAGAAGCATTCCTTGTTCTGAGAACACCTTTATCAGGCCTTCAAAGAGCTCCTGGGAAGCAGCACCCAAGTGTTCAGGATGAGGCTGTGCCAGCCCTGCCTGTCCCAGCCATGGATGGAGAAAGCTGCTGAGCCAGGCTGGGAGCTGCCCTGGGCTGCCCCAGGAGCTGTGTGCTGAACAGGGCCCCAGCCACAGGGGCTGTGCCCCTCCAGCACCCCTGAGGGGGTTCAGGGGGCAGGAGAGGAGGGGGAGCACCAGGCTCTGCTCATCTCCTTTGCCACCAGCAGGATGGACGAGGTGGAGAGTTCTGCATCCTCTGCAGTTCCTGCATCCTCTGAATTTCCTGCATCCTCTGCATTTCCTGCATCCTCTGCAGCTCCTGCATCCTCTGCAGCTCCTGCATCCTCTGCAGTTCCTGCATCCTCTGCAGCTCCTGCATCCTCAGCATCCTTTGCCCAAGGGCGCAGTGAGGACACAAACCCAACCCAAAACACCTCGTGAGCTCAGAGGACACGGATCCATTTTCCATGGTAAGCAGGAGAAGGTGTGTGGATTTTTAAAGTACCTTCTGCACTGCCTTTCCAGTGTTAGTTTTTCACAGACCAAGTCCACACCCCACTGCCTGGCTGCTCCTCACCCTGGCTGGCCAAACCCAAAGCCAGAACTGTTCCTCTCCCTCACAGAATTTTGGGAACACGAGCCACCGACAAGTTTCTCCTCTTCAGAGCCCAATCCCACTCAACCTCACCAACCCACCCTGAAGTCAACTAAATCCAGAAGGGCTGACAGCATCAAGGGACAAATCAAAAAGTCAATTAGCCTTCAAAATCCTTTCCAAAACCAAAATAAAGGCAGGAAACAGACCCACACTGGATCTAAAGCACTTGCTAGTGCCTCATCACAGAATAATTGGATTATTTTCTTTTACACTCAGTATGTTTGCACAACTGAGCAACAGTCTGAGACCCTCTTTTCATGGTGGCAGTGGGCAGGGGAGAGGAGCAGGGGGTGCAGCTGCAGGGGTGGTTTTGCAGGGAGCAATCCGTGCATGCAATGCAGCAGCACTCGGCTCCTCCTCCTCCCAGGCACAGTCACTTGCAGCTGCTCCTTGGTGGGGAACTGCAGCTCTGGAGACACCAAAGGGACTCCAGGATTGCTCCAGCTTTATGGATTTGGAGGAACTATTTTTCCCACTCATGCAAAGACTTGTCTCCTCCAGCTCACAGCACTCAGACTTGCAATATAAAATATGCTGATTTTTTCCCCAGCCAAGCAAAAACAAAATGCTGCTATTTTCTGCTGTGGTTTTGTTGCCTTTTTTTTTTTTTTCTATTTTATTTTATTAAAAAGCAACTTCCTTCAGCTTTAACTAGCTAATTTTCCTGCAGAAACAGTACATTTCTTTTATGTGTTAATTTTTCTTCCTCTATTTGCACTTCACAGCATGTAGTGACATGCCAGACATTGAAGAACAAGCCTCTTCCACTTTTTTCTGGGATGACAAATATTCCTGGTGCAGAAGACCAAAATGCATCTGTGAATTCAGCTATATTTGTGCATTTTGCAGGAAGAGGCTTCTCCTAATGTTGCAATTTTCACTAATATAATTCAATTCATCTCGTGTTAACCTTGTTCCAGACAGGTTTAAGGGAAGTTTCTAGCTTTGGAGTCTTGCAGGGAGCCTTTCACCCAAACCATGACCTACACCTCCCAATAAAAGGTTGCTCAGCCAAGTTCTCACACTCAAGGTATTTGGGGAATAAAGGTGTTTTTCCCCCAAAATATCCATCTAGGAAGTAATTTGTTTTCCTGCCCCATCCCTGAGCACCCCTCCTGTCCTGTCCCATCCCTGAGCATCCCTCCTGCCCCTTTCCTGGTGTTGCAGGAAGATTTTTGCATCCAAAATGTGAAGACAACTTTGCTTCCCCAGGCCCCTGTTTGCTGAGTATCAGCATTTGCCTTCCCCTCTCCTCTGCTGACAACTGTTAATTTTGTCACATCAGCCACTTTTGTGGCTTTCACTTTGCTCTTCTGCTCCAGCCATTGTAGCTCGATAATAAATCAACATTCTGGAGGCTTCATGTGCAATGCAAAGGCCTTTATGGTGCATTTGAAGATGGGAATCTTTACATTTTTAAGTAGGAATTTGTCACATTCAGGAGGGGTAATAAAAAAATTTACATTTTGACTTTCAGGAGGAAAACGTGGTGGAAAAATGTGGCTGTTGGAGCTTGCTCAGGACGCTGGCCATGCCTCAGGGCCCACAGAGAAGGTCACACTGCACTTCCCAGCCAGCACCTCAGCTCTGCCTGGCAGATGGCAGCGAGGGGCAGCTCCCCCTGCCCTGCTGCGGCCGAGGGCACCGGGGCACCCGTGTCAAACGGGGCAGCCGCTGCTCAGCTCCGCTAAAAGGGAGCATGTGTGGCATGGGGCTGGCCGTGCCAGGGTGGCCGTGCCAGGGTGGCCGTGCCAGGGTGGCCGTGCCAGGGTGGCCGTGCCAGGGCTGGCTGTGCCAGGGTGGCCGTGCTGGGGCTGGTTGTGCCAGGGTGGCCGTGCCAGGGTGGCTGTACCAGGCTGGCCGTGCCAGGGCTGGCTGTACCAGGGTGGCTGTACCAGGGTGGCCGTGCCAGAGCTGCCCACGGTGAGGGCTGGCGGTCACCGAGCCAGCACGGCCGCCGTGCCAGGCCAGCCAGCCGGGCAGGGCACTGACACTTCCATGGCCACAGTGCCCTCTGTGCCACCAGCTTTTCGGGGAGGGCATCCCCTGACAGGATGCCCTGCGGGAGGATGCTGCGAGCCGGGTGTTTTTCCTCCTGGCCGATGCCCAGGGTCCTTGTGGCAATCTGTGCCCTGCCAGCTCCCACCCAAGATTCGCTTGTGCCTTGGATCGGACCAGAACCTCCTCTTGCCCTGTGGAGGATAACCTCACGTGCATATTACTTCCCACCATAATCCTACTGCTTTTAATTAGTGCGCTGGAAAAGGAAGAAGCACCACATCTCCAAGGGGAAAAGGAGGAGGGAAAAGGGAAGAAAAAAAAAAAAAACAGCGCAGAGGATTCTGTCCAACTTTTCCAAAAGCTTAATAGATTTTTAAATGGGGTTATTAACACCACCTATGAATTATTTTAGGGACCTAATTATAAAAAACAAAACCCAGTTAATTAGGTTTCCTGAACTCGCCTTGACATAGGTGAAACAAGATCTCTAAATGCAGGGGGATTGAAAAGCGAATCACTTCAAACAAAGAATCAATGAGTATTATTGCAGAACCAATTGAACAATTACTTCTTTAATTGTTGGTACCCTGCTACCTTCACTTAACAACAGGATGGATCGGCGGAGTTACTTAACCTCCTCCAGTAACTAAAAGCGCCGCCGGAGCCGAAAGTTTTTGTTTTTCTGCCCCGTTGCCAAAGAAGAAGCTATAATTTGTTTGTGCTGTTTTTAAGGTTGTTTATTTTTGCTTATCTCTAACATGTTCTGCTGCCCTGCCACAGATTTGTTTTGCAGGGCAGCGTGTGGGGCTCTGCCCTCAGTGGGATGGTACAAACATTATATACTAGAAACTACGTGTACTATATTTATAATAATGTGCTAATATCTATTATCTACGTTGAACAGTGTGTCTTCAGCCTAAACGAATAGAAAAATGCCAACACCACAGTGAAACATGGAGGGCATGAAGAAGGAGAAAAAGGACAAGGCACACCCAATTTCCTCCATCTTGTCTCCTCTGAACCCCTAATCTAGAAACCTAAAATTTTACTTTTGCACCCGTGTCACACTTAATTATTACTCTTATCAAACACTCAGAGCTGGTAATTCACCCTGTAAGATTGAAAACTCTTTTCCATGGCCAGAGATCACAGCCAGTGTCTCTGGGGGCTCTGTCCAGGGGGGTTCCTGACCCCTGCCAGGGTCCCAGGGCAGCCAGAGGGAAGCTCTGGATTCCCACACTTGGGGACCCGCTGCCAGCCCCAACACCCCGTGCCTGTGCCGAGGACACGGCCCGGCTGGGCCAGGAGCGGTTCTCAGGCTCCGGGTGATGCGCGGAGGCCTCGGCTCTGTCTGCGCCCTGCCAAGAGCACAGCGGAGCCTCCTGCAGCCTGCTCAGCACAGCATCCCCGAGCCAGAGCTAAACCCAACTGCAGCCAGCGGGAGAAAGGAGAATAAATCCCAACGGGGAAGCTCCTGTGTGGGAACCCAGGGCTTCCCTCTGGCTGCCCTGGGACCTGGCAGGGGTCAGGAACCCCCCTGGACAGAGCCCCCAGAGACACTGGCTGTGATCTCTGCCCATGAAAAAGAGTTTTCAATCTTACAGGATGAATTACCAGCTCTGAGTGTTTGATATGAGTAATAATTAAGTGTGGCACGGGTGCAAAAGTAAAATTTTAGATTTCTAGATTAGGGGTCCAAAGGGGACAAGATGGAACAAATTGGGTGTGTCTTGTCCTTTTCCTCCTTCTTCATGCCCTCCATGTTTCACTGTGGTGTTGGCATTTTTCTGTTGGTTCAGGCTGGGGACACACTGTCCAACGTAGGTGACAGATATTGGCACGTTATTGTAAATCCAGCACAGGTAGTTTGTGGTATTTAATGTTTGTACCATCCCACTGAGGGCAGAGCCCCACACGCTGCCCTGCAGGACAGAGCTGCGGCAGGGCAGCAGAACATGTTAGAGATAAACAGAATAAACAACCCTGAAACCAGCACAGACCAATTATGGCTTCTGCTTTGGCAGTGGGGCTGACAGACAGAGACTTTCTACAATCTGGGAATCATCAATACCTCAGATTCCGACACTCCTGCTCCACACAAATAACAAATAATCCAAATAACCTCCACATCACACATAGCTCACTGTGCACCAACCTAAATAAACTGTGCATAAAGCTCAACTCTCCCCATTACACGAATGATGTGGTAAGTTCAAGCTCCACAAAGAGATGGACCACGAGCCCTGGTTTGCACAAGCTGTTTGCCAATAACCCAAATTTGGAAGAGCCGAGAGGTCTGACCACAGCCCGACAGCAGTGCTGTGGTGGGGACAGCAAAAGGGCTGCTGGTACCTCTTGTGCCCCACAGGCAGCTCCTCCAGCCATGGCAAATAACAGAAAAGTGCTATTGAACAAGTCAATAAAATGCTCAAAATACAGAGGTAATCTTTTCTATCGGCAGCTATTGCTGAAAACTAGGCTGGCAGTTATCAGAGTATAAACACAGCTTGGGAATGAAGGTAATAACAATGGAATACACTTTTCTCTAGGTTAAAAAAAGAAAAAAAATTCCCATTTTAGTATAGAGAAGCAAGAATTTCTGTGGTCAGAAGACAGAGAGCAGATAAGGGGGAAGCAGCCAGCCCAGGGCTCGTGTTTGATGCTCCCGAGTTAATCTGAGCACGGGAGATTGGGGGGCAGAACCCCGGCCCTGCAGATGATCCCTGCACATTGCCATTGTTTCAGGCACAGAACATTTCACCCTCCCGTGGCACTTTTCACCTCGGGTGACTTCCCCAAGTACATCATTTGGCAGTGCCAGCTCTCCTGTATATTAACAAACGCTGCCTCTCGCCCCTCATGGCAAAGGAGATGACAAATGCAATAACCCCTCCGTGGTGGGAGCAAACAGCACACAGCCAGTGCACATTGCAGAGAATAAAAGTGAAAAGGGTATTTCTGTACCCACATATGTGGGCTAACCCCAAAAAACCTTCAAAGCAAAAAAAAAAAAAAAAAAATTAAGTCAAACACGGTCACTCAGGTGTCACCAACAGCTCATTTGCAACAGCCACTTGAGGCCAAAGGAAAACAAAAAGCTGAAAATCAGGATGTTCAGTTTGGCAGCACAGCAACAACTGCCTTATCCAAACTCCACCGCAGCAAGTGAGAATGGGTTTGCAAAGGCTCGGGAAACCTGGCAGGAACACTAAAAATGGCTTTGAGATCTTCCTCCTTGGCCTCCAAGTATTGCCAAAAACCTCCAGCAGTGACTCTGTACTGGCGTATTTTGATTTTTTTTTTCTACACAGTCATGTGGAATAGCTCCTATTTAACCCACTGCAATTAAGTGCTAGTTTTTCATAAAAAGCCTATGTTTGAAAATGGAGATGACACACATATCAAGAATGACACTTCCTATAAAGTACTGGTAGCCACAAATCAGACCAGAAATGTCATATTCAATTTTTAAAAGTAGAAGCAATTAGAAAACAACCCTCAAATTATTTTCCCCACATGCTGCTTTCCTCACAGGAAAAAAAAAATCTCTAATTTTGACCATTTTATTTATAAGCTTGTTTGAAGTTAGCTGTCTTAAGCAGACAATTTGATTTTACAAGAGCCCAGTCCTTAAGAGGTACCACCTATTTAATTTTGAGATTAACCTCTTAGAGACATCGATGTGGCACAACAGAACACCCAAAGCCAGAGCAGCTGCCACTCCCCTCAAGTCACCTGTATTTTTAATTTAAACCCGGACTTGTTACCATTTTTACTCTTATTTTCTAAGCCCTTCACTTCCGTGCCCTCTGCTAAAGGGGGAACTGCGGGGTGGCTGTGCCAGGGGGGTGCTGGGTGTCCCCCTAGCCTGTGCCAGGGGGTGCAGCCTGTGCCAGGGGGTGCTGGGTGTCCCCCAGCCTGTGCCAGGGGGTGCTGGGTGTCCCCCAACCTGTGTCAGGGGGTGCTGGGTGTCCCCCAGCCTGTGCCAGGGGGTGCTGGGTGTCCCCCCAGCCTGTGCCAGGGGGTGCTGGGTGTCCCCCCAGCCTGTGTCAGGGGGTGCTGGGTGTCCCTCAGCCTGTGCCAGGGGGTGCTGGGTGTCCCCCCAGCCTGTGCCAGGGGGTGCTGGGTGTCCCCCCAGCCTGTGCCAGGGTGTTTGTGCTGCTCAGCTGATGAAGGCTGGCAGGGAAGGGGAGCAGATGAGTTTATTTCCAGCAGTGTGGGGCAAACCCAGCCCCAGCCTGGGTGAGTTATGCCCCCGAGCTGCCCCTCTCCCGTAGAGAGAACCTTTAGGAGGAAAAAGGGGAATCACTCCAGGCTGGGAGCACAGAATATCCCCACCTTCCTTTCCTCTCCCTGCCAATGAATCTGAGCCCAGTGTCACCCTGACACCAGGAGAGGCTCTGGGATGCAGCAGTGAGCTGATCAAATATGCAATAACTGGTCAAGCAGTGTCCCCCACAGGCAGCAGACCGGGCTCGGCAGCGCTCTCGGAGCTCTCCTCACCTCCACAGTGCCACCACAGCCAGATTCAGCTCAGCAAAACACACTACATTAAGTAAGGGACCTAATGATAGTATACTTGTCCGTTTTTGAAATTAAATGATGTTCATTAAAGGAACATCACCTCCCCATAATTAATTTTGCTTTGAGAAGGAAAGGAAAAAGCTACAGACAATTAATGTACCATGCAAGCTCTAGTAGATGCTCCATATATTTCCTCCCTACAACCAACCCTCCTTCCTAACAGCATCTCTGCTCATCCCCCTCCACCACTTCTGCAAGCAGGGACTGAGGTTTTTGGCAGGAAGCAGCACAATGACACAGAAACCCCCCATGCACTTCAGCCAGCCTGACAGCACCTCAACAGGGTTACACGCTCAAGTATTGATATCTGCAATCATATTCCACTCTCCCCGACTTACAGAGATCCAAAAAACTGTTGAAGACACCCAGACAATGAAATCAATGGGACAGTGATGAGTCTTTACAGAGTAACATGTGCAGAGGTGAATAAAAGTGTTTGGGTTGTGGCAGCACAGAGGCAGGGTGCTGGGGGATTGGGGAGGCTTTCTTTGGGTACTTTGTATTATTGTGAATGACTTCCTGAGGATTTAAGCCTGGCAGAAAGAACAAGTGCACATGGCTGATGAGCCAAAAATAAGAGAGTAATCACAAATAAACCAGAATTATTCCTCAGCTGTGAGTCAGTAGACAGCACTTCCTACAGGCCAGCAGGCACAAGACAGTGACACGTGTAAGGCTGGAGAGTGATAAAATCAATAATTCCCCGAGCAGGGAAGAAGAGCCCGGTGGTTTCAGCAAATGACACAAATTAGCCCTCTCTCCACAGCTGTGGGCCGCTCTTTTGGAAGCCTTCAGGAACGAAACCCTCCTCGCCCCAGGAAGGAAACACAATCCATGCCCGTGTCTCCCTGCCCCTCTGTTTATACAGGCAGGGATGAGGATGCAGCCTGGAGCTGTTTGCTTATTTTATCAAACAGCAAATTGATTGTAGCTGTTGGATAAAAGCACTGACATTTCATAAACTGCACAGAAGAATTCTGCTGACACAACTCCAGACGAGGCCAATTTGATTAAACTAACAAACTCTCTCCTGGAAACACCTACAGATTTGTCCCTGCTTTTACCAGCCTGAACTTTTACTGCCTTGCCTCCTAAACACAGAGGTGTCAGCTAACAGCCCAGCCTGACTCGAGAGGTGCTGGAATCTGTGCTATTGATGATTCCAAAATTGCAAAAAGTCTCTGTCTGTCAGCCCCGCTGCCAAAGCAGAAGCCATAATTGGTCTGTGCTGTTTCAAGGTTGTTTATTCTGTTTATCTCTAACATGTTCTGCTGCCCTGCCGCAGCTCTGTCCTGCAGGGCAGCGTGTGGGGCTCTGCCCTCAGTGGGATGGTACAAACATTAAATACCACAAACTACCTGTGCTGGATTTACAATAACGTGCCAATATCTGTCACCTACGTTGGACAGTGTGTCCCCAGCCTGAACCAACAGAAAAATGCCAACACCACAGTGAAACATGGAGGGCATGAAGAAGGAGAAAAAGGACAAGGCACACCCAATTTTCTCCATCTTGTCCCCTCTGAACCCCTAATCTAGAATCCTAAAATTTTACTTTTGCACCCGTGCCACACTTAATTATTACTGATATCAAACCCTCAGAGCTGGTAATTCATCCTGTAAGATTGAAAACTCTTTTCCATGGCCAGAGATCACAGCCAGTGTCTCTGGGGGCTCTGTCCAGGGGGGTTCCTGACCCCTGCCAGGGTCCCAGGGCAGCCAGAGGGAAGCCCTGGATTACCACAGAGAGGAATGAAACCAACCCCCCCTAAGCCCAGCACTTTTACCCAAATTGGCACCACGCTGGGCTGAAAGCAGGACCGAGGCTGTGAAGCTTTGAGCCCCCTCGTGACAAACAAGAAACACCTTTCTGAGAGCTGAGCAGGGCACCAGGCCTGCTGCACCCAGGGCTGCTCCAGGTGAGCAGCAGGAGGCTGACCCAGCCCCGTGGGCTCCAGCTCACACCTGTGTGCTGCCCACACTCCCTGCTGCTGCCAGGCTGGAGTTTTTCACGTTTTTCCCTGGTGCCAGGGTGTTGGCAGCAGGACAGTCAGCCTGGCTGGAAAGGGAGGGCTCTGCTGTGCTCTCCTGCAGGATGTTCTCTCCCCCCTGTGTGTGATAGGGCAGGCAGGAAAACACAAGTTCACAGGCGCTAAAAAGCCACCCTGAGGACAGGCAAGTGAATGCTCTCAGTCCTGCCCTTGGCAGGGAATCAGCATTTACTGAAATATCTGTGAACTGAAACCCACTCCCATTTAGGTTTTGATTCTTGGAAGGCTTGTGTGGATGTTGAGGTTTTGCTGGAGATGATAAATATTGTAAAGAGGCATTTTTGCTTCTTTTAACACTTCTGCACAATTTAAACCACTTTCTCAAAGGTGCTGCTCAGGCAAGACCTCCCTGGAGCTCAGAGGGCTTTGTTCCTTCAGGTGGTGACAGGCCAGGCCCTTTCCCTCTCCCCAGCTCCAAGCTAATCCCTCTCTTCACACACATCACACCCGGCCTTGGGGATAGCTGCATTTTTGAAAAACTGTTTGTGTAATGTATGAAGACTAACTTGGATTCATGAATATTTGATTTAATATACATTTATTTCCCCTAAAGGAAGATACATTTTATTTAATACTGATTGCAGTTCTTATTACCTTCCTAAACCCAGCACACCACTCAGCATTCCAATTATGCCAGCACGCTATAGTTATGGCTGAGGAAGCACTTTCATTATAAGCTTCTGTTTTTAGACACTTGTAAAACTCCTGCCATTACGTGCTCAACCCCCAGCCCACCCTGCAAAACAGTCCTTGGAGCTGAGGATGCTCCAGCTGTTTCTCAGCCCAGGCAGGGAAAGTCCTAAACCTCCTTGAGCCAAAATTTCCTATTCACCTTGGTTTAAAGCTGTGATCCAGCCCAGATCTGACAACAGCCACAACATTGTACTGAATTAAATCAAAAATAAACCCTCAGTGCTCAGTTTACATTGCAATAACTGCTTGAGGTGATTTTAAATCTGGACACAACTTTAATTCAGCACCCTGTGGAGTGGGCAACTCACACAGAGCAGCCCCCAGACCCCCTGGCTGCTGTGGCACTCCGAGCCCTTGGATCTGGAGCACACCCAGAGGGAACACCAGCCCAACAGCCCATAGATTTTTCCTCACAAAGCTTGCATTTGCTGAAGAAATCCCTCCTCTCTCAGGAGATCAATTGCATTTATGGAGCAGAGTTACTGCTGAAGAAGAGGCAACACTTCAAGTGACATTTTGCCTGGTGTCTTTATGTCCCTGGCTGGGATGCTGAGCATTCCCTGGCCCTGCAGGATCCCTGGCTGATTTAGGACAGCTGTGGACTTCAGAGAAAAATACTTCCCCCCGTTATCTTCATGAGTGCAGTCAATCTCAGCAGCCAACATTTGGAAGAGGGTTGGTTGGCTGGTTTTACAGCTTAAACGGTGCTAAAAAGAAGCGGCACAGGTCATTCTGCTTCCTCTCGCCCAAAGTGTTACAGAGCACTTGGTAATGTCCCCACCAGCCTCAGGTTTGACTTGCAGCTCCCTCCAGCAGCTGCCAAAATGCAGCAATTTCAGAGGTGAAAAAGCAGCTGCTTCCAGACAGGACCAAACAGTTCAGTGGGAGAGGCGAAAATACTACTTATTCAAGTAAAATGATTATATGAGCTTAGATAGAAGGGAGAAAGTAATTAGTGATTTTTGAATTCTGACCAGGACAAAGAGTGAGATAGGGGAGCAAAGCGTGCCGGGGAATTGTCCAAGGGCCACAAGAGCAGGAGCTGCATTCTGCACCGAGCAGGGCAGGCAGGACGGGGCAGAGATGAATAGGAATGCTGATTACTTCTACCAAAGCTCGGGAAATGCTCTGCGATCTCATTGAAGTGCCCGGAATAGTATAATTGGTTCAATTGTCTCACTCAATCCGCATCTGCAGCGATCCATTGTCCTTTGGCAGCCAGCCCCCTCCTGGCCCCGGCTGCATCCTACTCGGGGCCTATCCCATATTATAGCCCAGATTAGATAAGTGGTGTTTTGCTTTGTGCTGTAATGTGTTACTGTTTCATGCTGGGATGTATAAAGGAAAAATGCAATCAGGGACTGAAGAGGAAGAAAGGGAGGAAAAGAGGCAGGGAGACGTTTGTTTTGAGGCTTCGCTACTCTCTTTAATAAACAGATTTTTCAACAGGTTATGATCTGATTGCTTGTGCAGATAATAGACGGGTTGGGATGCAAAATGTGGCACGCACCAAACCTGGGAGGAGAGCTGAATGGCACTGGAATCTTGGAAAAGTCACCTGCTCAACATCACAGCCCCACTCAGGACCCTGCTGGCACCGGGAAAAGCCCTTGCCCTGAGGAGCAGCGAGTATCGGTCAGGAGGACGATGGAGGGCTCAGCTGGGGGCTAGCAGGAGCAGCGAGAGGCTACCAAGCTGTGAGCCCTGGCTCAGCACCCGCGGGGTTCTGCTCCCATTGCATCCCCCGAGCACATCGCTCCTGCCTTAAATCCCATCCTGCTGCGGGCAGAGCACCCATCCTTTCCCCCTGAGCACCCATCCTTCCCCCTGAGCACCCATCCTTTCCCCCTGAGCACACAGGCAGAGCACCCATCCTTTCCCCCTGAGCACATCTCCCCTGCCTTACACCCATCCCGCTGCGGGCAGAGCACCCATCCTTTCCCCCTGAGCACATCTCTCCTGCCTTTAGCACCCATTCCGCCGCGGGCAGAGCACTCACCCATCCATCCTTTCCCCCTGAGCACATCGCTCCTGCCTTTACACCCATCCTTTCCCCCTGAGCACCCATCCTTTCCCCCCGAGCACATCTCTCCTGCCTTACACCCATCCCGCCTCAGGCAGGGCACCCACCCACCCATCCTTTCCCCCCGAGCACATCTCTCCTGCCTTACACCCATCCCGCCTCAGGCAGGGCACCCACCCACCCATCCTTTCCCCCTGAGCACATCTCCCCTGCCTTTAGCACCCATCCCACCGCAGGCAGAGCACCCACCCACCCACCCACCCATGTTTTCCCATCCTTTCCGTGCCGCTGCGGCTCCCGGGCCATGCCCCCTCTCCGTCCCGATCCGCGGGCACCCATCTCCCGCAGCCCCTGGCACTGCCCAGCGCCTTCCAGCCCTGCCCTGCCCCTCTCCGGGACAGGCACCGATCCATCCCCCGTTCGGCACGCCGGAGCCCGCAGGGATGTAGGGCTGAATGCCGGGATATTCCGGGATATTCCAGGATATTCCAGGATATTCCAGCCGATGTTCCCCCCGCTCCGGGAGTCCCGGCGCAATCCCGGGATCAGGGCTCCCTCTCCCGTCACAACGCGGCCGCCTCTGCCTGGGGGAAGCCTCCAAGGGCAGGCGCATCCCGGAGGGGGATGCGGGATTCTGGGAAGGACACAAGGAAAGCACTGCTGCTCAAGGCCTGGAGTGGCTATTCACCAGAAGGATATCCCCAAAATGCTTCTTTCCGCTGGGCAGGAGTGCCGGGGTGAAATGCCAGCGAGCACGGGTTTGGTGGGATTCTGAGCACCAGCACACAGCCTGCCTTGACAAATCATCCAGAGGATTAGTTTAGTGTTTACCAGCAGCCCTTCCCCATTGCTTCTTCATGTTATGCACAAAAAAAAAAAAATCTTTCCTTCCTTGAAGCTCTCCTCATCCGTTACAGCCTGGCAGGGGGAGGAGGGAGGCATGGGTGAGACAAGTGAGCATCATCCTCCTCCTCCAGCCCTCACCTTCATCTGAAATCCTTGTCCTGAGCTCCAGCCCAACATGGGCATTTCCTGCCTCTTGGCTCTGCCTATCAAATCATTATTAATCTCTCTGGCCTGTGTATATTCATCAGATAAACACTGAAACTGTGATGGCTTTTATTGTCTGCTCCGTACACATCATAACCCTGGGAAGACAAGATGAATTTGACAGCTAATGTAAAAATTACAGCAGGCAATATATCTTAGATTTGGGTGGAACACCAAGATGAGAGTTAATCAATAAAATCCTAACTTAGGTATTGTATGAAATGGCACTTCATTCATTATTAGGAGTTGGTATAAAACATGATTTACTGGGTTGATGTATTGGCCATTCACCTTAGGGACCTATTTTCAAATCCAGTCCAATCCAAAGTGACTAAAGATCCCTGTAGCCCGAGGGCTTGGGAAGGATACCACAACCAGGAATTTATGGGAGGTTGCTTGTAATGAAATGTTTGGAGGCACAGGGATGCTGGAAGGGTTAACCCCCAAACCAGCACGTTCACACAAAATCAGCCACTTCCTCTGAAAACATTGAGTAAAAATCAACATGTGCTGGGCACTCCTTTCTCTCCTCATGGATTCTCCCCAACCCCTCCACAGCAAGTGCTGGATCACAGACTGTTCCTCTTTCATTTGCTTCTCTCCTTGCTCTAGGAAGCTCCAAGGATTTAGTGCTTGGGGTTTTTTGTTTGGTGGCTGGGTTTTGTAAAGCCCCATCAGAAAAAGGCATTTTCTGACCCCTAAACAAAGATACAGGGGGCACAAACCCACAGGGCAGCCCACACGCTCCAGAGTGCTTGGCTGTTAATCCCCAGTGAACTCCCCAGTAATTTTAAAGCCATATTCACTCGTCAGATTTTGAGGCCTCATCCATGTAAATAAGGCTTGGCTTCTACAAAGAACAAGTGTAACTATAATATTAACTACAGTTTGAATTATAATGCTCCAAGAACAGACCTCTTATGGAGCTGCTCTGCCATGGAGCTCCTTTGAGAGGGACGGCTCCTATTGTATCACACTTAAAAATTAAGTGGGGTTTTATTTTTTTTTTCTCAAAAAATCCTCACAGTTTATTTTTTTTCTTTGCACTACTCTGCACAACACAAACTCAACCCCCCTACAATATTTCAAGACGAAAAAACTTTAATAATTCCTAGAGAAAACCCATGGCAGCAGAGCCCATCCTCCCTGCTCAAAAGGGCACAGAAAGCAGTGGTTTGCTCTCCTGCTGTCTTTTTACAATCCATTGCTCCAGGAGACCTTGTACAAAAGACCTGGCTCAGGTGTCCTATGAAGGCAGTAGCCATCACAGCCCAGTAAACCTGAATGAGAAGTGGGATGATTTAGATGCTAATGACTAATGGAGTGATATCTGTCTGTGCAATTGGCAGCCGTGCAGGGATAGCAGGAGCTCGCTCAGGTCTTGTCTGTGCAGGGAGAAGAGAAAGATCCCTTATCGCATTTTATAAGTTTGCATTTATAGGGCAAATAAAATAGTGTATTTTTAAAACCAGGAAGCATTTCAGAGGACAGATTTTTTTTTTCCCATATAAAAATCACAGATAGAATTTAACTTTAAATACTTTTCTGGCTAGAGAAAAAAAATCAATTGAACTGATTACCTTGTTGAGTACCAGTGAAGATTTTAGTTGTCTTTGTAATTGCAATTTTTCCTTGCTGGCTTTTAAACATAAAAGGAAAGTGACTTTACTGCTGCAGTAAAACCATGGGCCCTAGTCAAAACCAACAAAGCAGATATTAACCCTCTCTGTGCTGTTCCAGCTCCACAGGCACCTTTCAGTCTTTCTGTTCAGAGGATCAGTGGTAAATCCGTCTCATGTGCTTTAGAGGCAACACTTTAATTTTTACCCCCCAAAATCAACCAATTTTGACAAGCTTCTAGGGAAAAAAAATAATAAAATAAAGCAGCTGATAATTACTGTACCCAGGAAAGTGGCTCCCACTCAGAGGGCAAAGGTGTGTCTCAGGCTCCCAGGGACTCTGTGCTGTGACTCCTTGTCCCATCCCACAGCAGCCACCTGCATTTTTCTCCCTGTTTTTCATGTCAAGAGCTGCGGGGCCCTGCCCTGGTACCACTTCAGGGGGTGGGAAGCTCTCAGACCCCAGCAGTGAGGGAAGCTGTCCCAGCAGACAAGAGCCCATGTCCTGATGGAACCCCTGATCTGCTGGAAATACTACCTAAAGCTCTCCACAGCCCTCTCAAACTGGGTTGATACCACAGGATTTTGGGTCAATACCAAAGGTTTTAATGTCCACATGAGCTGTGAGGTTGGGACAGCCTGTGGCAGCAGCAGGAGCTGCCCGTGGCACACTCTGCAGTCTGTTGGCATTGGTGCTTCCAGCATTTCTCCTGCTCTTCCAAAGAGATGGGACCCTCAGGCCAAGCTGGACCCTGCATCCCCCTCCTCCCCAGAGCACCATATCAGGGTGCCTTCAGTGCCAAAAGAATTTTCAGTGTAGTGAAAAGAATTTTCACCTGTAGTGATAAGATTCCACACGTGTCTCCTGAGATTTATATTTATACATTGCTCTGTGTACAACACTCCCCACTCATAACAGGCATGGTTACAAGACAATCAGTTACGGGGAACAAAAATAGATTTCTCAAACCAGACATCATAAATTCAGTCCTTCACCCCTCCTGGTTTAAAACCAGCACAAACTGAAATATCAAAGTGACACTTTGAGGTTTCTGCAGGTCCTGCTGGCTCTCTGAACAGGGACCAGAACCAGGGGAGGCAAGGCCTTGAGCTGGAGATGCAGCTTCCCTCCAAATAATCATCCAGGAACAAAATGGCCCTTCCTCAGACAAAACAGCAAAGATTCTGCCATTCAATAACCATTTCTGGGCAGAATTTACTTTCCTTCTACCACCCTGGATCTCCCAGACAGTTCTTTATGCATTTCTCCCGCCACCCTAAATCAGCAGCTCTATTGTAATGCTTTTATTGTAATTATTTATTGCATTCACAGGCACAGAGTGTCACTGCTGTGCAAGCCAGGCTGAGGAGGGAGCCAAGAGGGAACCCCAGGAACTGGGGCTGCCTCCAGCCTGAGCCTCACTCACACACTGCTCCCACCAGGGGCACACAGCTCCCCAGTCCCATCACACTTGCTGGTGGATATAATTTCTTAAGACAGATTTCCATTTTTTATGCTTTTGGGATCCCCTAAAGGTCCCTCTCTGGGCACTTCAAGAGGCAGGAATGGTGGAAGTCACATTTCATGTTCTTTAGGGCTCTGTGTTTTCAGCCATGTGGCTTTCTAGAGTCAGTCCAACCTTACCCAGTTAAACCAGCTGGAAACAAGTTCAGCTAAACCCAGCTTAACTCAGTAATGATCCCAGCCAGCTGGCCCCCCTCTAACACTCCCCCAAAATCCTCAGCAGTTGTCACTGAAATATCCCAAGCAAGGGAGAGGAAATGCTGTGAGGTGTCAGAGTCAGGGTTTGGGAGATCACAAAGTCAAAGGCTGCAGAGCCTGCTCTGGGGCTGACAAGGAAGCCTGGTAGACACTTGCTAAACTCACAGTTTGCTCTCACTCTGCAGAGCAGGGCTCTTGTGAAACCAAACCCACAACACTTCTGGTGGGCAGGAGATCAAAGTGCATCTACTCAAAGACTTCAGCACTTTCGTCTGGGCAGGAAGCAGAGAGTCAACAGAATTTCTTTAATTCCTCAATTCCACAGAAAAAGGAGTGAAACAGCATATGGAATTCACAGTGAGAGGAACAAGAAGTCTGGAAAAAATCTAACTAAAATATTGAATGGGGTACTACTCCTAGAAAACAACCATGCCATGCCCGTTTCGGATGTCAGTGCTTGTTTTTTGTGACCCAGGCTTTGCAGGTGGCTCTCACACCAAGCTGCCACCAGCCAGGGCTGCTTTCTGAGGAGCACCTCCCCACACCAGCGTGTTTAATGCCATGCAAGGCTCTTCCTCAGCCCTGCATCCCCAGCCTCACGCTGCATGTTCCTGCCCTCATTCCAACTGAGGATTTAGCTCCTTGTTGTCAGAGGATGAATGTTTTTATTCTGTTTGCTCCCAGGCCAGTATCAAAAGCTCCCAGTACATGGGTTAACCAGATGATCCTTTAATACACAAAGGACCCCCAAACAGCTTAACCTTAACCCATCCGTAAAGATTCCACCCAGCCTGCTAATGCTGTCCTGAATCGTGTTCTCTATTATTACGTCTGAAATCCGTTAAAATTTCACACAATTTCCTGCACAGCAGTGTATATAATAGTGCTGGGAGCCAATATGTTTCTATAATTGGGCCTGTAGTGGGGCAGAGTCCAAAGCAATTAATCCAGCCTCCTTCCTTGTTTGCGCCCATATAAAGCTGACAGGGTAGAGAGTAATTGGAAGTGAGCGGCCTCTATCCCCTACTTTAAATTAATATTTTCCTGTTCTGATTTAATTTCACCCGGTAACAGTGACACAAAGACACGCCATGTCAAGCACTAAGTAATCTGCAGCAGCTGCCTTAGGAGGAAACTTTTATTCATCAGTAATATAGTGACCTGTATATCACTCCCCACACTGTACACAATATTCCTCTCACACAGACAGCTGCATTTAACTCTGTATAATCAGCAGAGATGTGGGGGAAATATATATATGTAACACGTATATAGTCCTTTATATGTGTGTTTGTATGAGGATACAAAACAGATGCAGAAATTTATTTAATTATGAAACACTCAGCTTTCCAAAAGGGGAAAAAAATTAAATGGCAAATATAAAAAACATGCTAATCAGCAGAGCCAAGAATCCATGCAAATGAAAAGCCAGAAGTAATGGCCAAAACAGCCAGGCCATTAAATCAAATCACTGAGAAAATAATGGCTAAACTCTCTCTTACTTGTAACACTCAATTTATGTAGTCAATATGGCTCTGAATGAATGAGTGAAGGTACTAAGAGCACAAATCTAAATTCAATATACATATCTTAGAAAAATCCCCAGCGCCCGCGCTGCCGAGGCTCGGAGGGCGGGCCCGGGGAGCGAGGGAGAGCAGGACTGCCTCAGCTCAGAGCATCCCCTGCTTGCATCCCACCCAACATCCCAACGGCCCTGGCTCATGGCAGCGAGCCCACAGCTGCCAAAGAACTGATGGGAGCCTGTGGCAAGCTGGGACCAGGCTGCCCTCCTCCTCGGGAGGATGGGAACTGAGAGCAGGAGTTCCTGGAGCTACCCCGGGATCTGCACAAGGTCTGGGACAAAGTCAAACCCAACCCTGCTGGGAAACACTTCAGCTGCTCCCCTTCAATAGATTCATATACAATCTTTTTAATTCCTAGGCTGCTCAGACCAGAAGGAGGAGCTCACTCTAGAAGTGACATTACTTGTTGGAAATAAGGGGGTTGTTTTCCAAATAAATAGGGCTGCTCAGTCTTACACCCCAGATTTGTTTAGCAGGGAATTTGAAGCTAACAGCTTCTTTGTCTCCAGCCCACATGTGAGAAGCAGAGCAGAGTGGCATGGACACCACCACAATGGCTGCAGGCACAGCTTCCCCAGCCAAAGCAGAAAATCCACCACGAACGCCCTGCAGGCTCAGCTCTCTGTGCCTGGGAATAGGAAGGAGCTGAAGGGTCTGTTTGCAGGGTGAAGAACTGGAGATCCCAGTTTACAGGCTGGTGCTGGATGTGCAGCCTGGAGCAGCGACATCCAGGTTTATCAGGGACACAGAAGGAGCTGCAGGAGGTTTACTTGCAGAAAAATGTAGTCTCAGTGGACTACCAGGGGACATGGCAGCTTAGCCCTCTGTGGATCAGCAGCTTATTTCCAGTTGCTTAAATTTTCTCCTCCTCTCTTTCTCCTGATTCCACTGGATTTTCTCCCTTCTCACCAGTATTACATTTTCATTTACAGGCAATGTGCTTAGGCCAGAGATGATCACCAGCATGAGCAGCTAGAAATAGAGCTGACCCTAAGAAGTCCCCTGCATTAAGCTCAGCTGCCAGATGATCCTACAGCAGTGGCCATACCCCTGTGAGACCCCTCCTGTACCTGCTCCAGGAGCTGAGGCCGTGGGACATCACATTCATCTATCACGACACAGTCACTGCTTGCAGAAACAGCTCCTGCACTGGCAGGGGACTTCCAGAAACATCCTCAGCCCTGGGATTGCTGTCTCCCAGAAAACCCCATCATACCACTAAGCCCTGCTCCAGCTGTGCTCACAAGCCTCCCCAAATCCCAAAGCCACAGACTTTGCAACATCCTGCCCAGCTCAGGCATTTGTCCCCCAGCTGAGGACACCGAAGCTCCTCGCACCCACGGGTTTGTGCCCCCACCAGCAGTGGTTATTTTGGGGCTGGTTTTGGGGGAGGTTTGGTTCTGCACATGCTTGGCTCTTTGTTAACTGCTGCTCCCCTCACCTCCCAAACCCATTGACACCAGCAGACATTTCTAAACGTGACCTGGTTCTTGCACTCAGGTGACAAACAGCTTTTCCCCAGCAGTGCTTTGGGCACAGCTGCATGTGTCCCACTGCTCTCTGCAGCACATGGAACTCAAGCAGAAGAAAGGTATTTACTTCAGGGCAGGGTTTTTCTCCTAAAGAAAATCATCAAATGAGCTGCTGCAGCATCCTGCCTGCAGGAGAGAGCCAGGATGGGCACTTGGCGATACAGAACCACATCCTCCAGCCAGGGCAGAGACCTTCCTAGGCTAGCAGGGCAGTCTGCAACTGAGGATCCTTTTTATTTCAACAAAAACAAGCAATGACACAACCGGCACTACATCTAACCACGCCTCCCTGCTCTTATTCAGCACTTTGTCTCACGGCGGCACTTGAAACAATCCCAGCCTTTTTACCTTTTTTTCTTACTTAATTTTGCTAAATTCTGCTGTCAAAAATAGTAAATAGGAAGCAAATAGATCACCCCGATTCCACTCATTATTTCCATTGATTTTAAGTCTGCACAGGGCTATTACAATCATGTTACAAATTGTCTATTTGTAGAAAGAAAAGTTTAAAAAATGGCAAGTTATCTGTTCTTGACCCAAAGCGATGGGCAGCATTATAACCAGCTGTTCCCCTTCAGTCCCGAGGTGGCTGCAGTTAGTGGCAGAACAAATGATCCCTTTGTGCAGTTTTGCATAAATGTTTGTCAAGTGTCTTGGGCTTCCCTCACGACGTTGGCTATTAAGGAGCAGAAGTAAAATTCCCTGGAGCAGAAGTGTGTGTGTGGGGAGTTATCCACTTAGGCTAAAATCCTCGTCGATATATTTTTGTCTCGGGAGAATCCCCATGCAAATGGCAGAATAAAATCCGTGATCACCATGCAGAGGGTGGTTGCAGGAGGACAGGCAGGTGCAGGGAGCACTCGAGCAGTGCCACAGCCTTCTCCAACTGGCAAAAAATGCTGGAGCCAGCATTAAAAAAAAAAAAAAAACAAAAACAACCAACCTCAAAAGCTTTTGAGCATCAGCCTTGCAGCCAAGCACACCCAGCACACTTCGATTTTGATGTACAGTTTGAAACAAATCAATAGCAGTATAATAATACTCAGCACGCTGTGTAATTTTTATATCATTAGTTTTCATTTTCCGCTCCCCATGCATCAAAAAACTTACAACGGGCTCGTAAAGTTTATTTAGTATTCCATGAATTCCTAATCAGTTTCATTTCATAATGATTCAGAGCGGCCGTTGCCAGGGCCCTGGTGTCAAAAAATCGATAAAACCAACACACTTTTCCTGATGGCGGCTGCAAAAGGATCTATTGTAGGGGAATTATGATTTATGTCTGGGCTGCACCACGAGCAGCAGCAAGCGACAGCCTGGCTCAAGAGCTGAGATGTTCGCCAATAATGATTTATATGCGCTCCTCTCTCTGCCCCGGCCCCCGGGGTCCCCCTGGGCTGCAGATAGGCCCAGACGTGGGGAGCAGAGCCGGGCTGGGCTTAGCTGGGCTGGGCTTAGCTGGGCTGGGTGAACTGGGCTGGGTGAGCTGGGCTGGGTGAGCTGGGCTGGGTGAGCCGGGTTTAGCGAGCCGGGCTTAGCCGGGCTGGGTGAGCCAGGCTGGGTGAGCCAGGCTGGGTGAGCCAGGCTGGGTGAGCTAGGTTTAGCCGGGTTTAGCTGGGCTGGGTGAGCCAGGCTTAGCCGGGCTGGGTGAGCCGGGCTGGGCGAGCCGGGTTTAGCTGGGCTGGGTGAGCCGGGTTTAGCCGGGCTGGGTGATCCGGGCTCAGCTCTAACCCATCCCATCCCATCCCATCCCATCCCATCCCATCCCATCCCATCCCATCCCATCCCATCCCATCCCATCCCATCCCATCCCATCCCAGCCCAGCCCAGCCCAGCCCAGCCCAGCCCAGCCCAGCCCAGCCCGGCCCAGCCCAGCCCAGCCCGGCCCAGCCCAGCCCAGCCCAGCCCAGCCCAGCCCAGCCCAGCCCGGCCCAGCCCAGCCCAGCCCGGCCCAGCCCAGCCCAGCCCGGCCCAGCCCAGCCCAGCCCAGCCCAGCCCGGCCCAGCCCAGCGCTGGCTGCTCCCCCCGCGCCCTGCCCTTGTCCCCGGGCTCTGTGACAATCTATTCAGCTCCAGATGAGCGCGGGGACCGTTCGATTTTCAGCTCCGTGCAGAAGGTGCCCATTTATCTTGGGGCACCCGCTCTGTCACGGCTGCCCGGAGCGGGCTCTGTGTGTCACTGTGTGTCACCAGCTCTGTGTGTCACCGGGCTCTGTGTGTCACAGCAGACAGGGATGTTCTGGCGAGGGAAGGTGGAGGTGTCCCTGCTCCAGGAGGAAGCAGCAGCACACAGCGGGTTCTGCTTCATTTCGTGTGTTAATCAGCTTGGTGGTTCTCCACCGGGGAGAGGCAGGGCTGGGGAGGAGCATTTGGAAACAGAAAGCGCAGGTAGAGCTTGTTGTTACAGCCCTGTTTACAAAAAGGATTATCAGCATCACTTAAACATCTAAATTCATTTATTGAGGTGCCTTTAGTACCCTTCTCTCATTTCCATGAAGAATTTCCAACAGCCCTGCTCCATAAGGAGCTTCCCTGCCCTCGCTCTGCTTCACAAAGCTGTCGATGCTTTCCAAGCACAGTCCTTCAGCCCCCAAGGCACAGCCACCTTTCACCCTAATTTTAAATATTCAGATGTACAGCAGCATGTATGATTAACAGCTTGCTTTCACATCTTCTGAGCTCCAGCAGAAGCTGCAAGGAAGAGGTTGTGTTTGGAATCATCATGACCCAACTGAGCACCAGGAGCTCCAACACAGCCCCTCCACTGTGCCAATCAATAAAGTAAATTATTGGGGGTTTTCCTATAGCAGAATCACCCTGTGTTATTGTGTACATTAGGCAAGAGAGGGGAGCAAATGGGGAGAAATATTCAGAGAATATTCTCCCTTTAAGGTGACCAGAAATCAGGCTCTTGGCCAGCACACAGCTGCCCTGAGCAGACAATGGCCTCACAAACACTTTTAGCCTCTGGTAATCAGATAAGAAGTGCTCAGTTCTGGGGCTGGCTGGAGAAAGGAGTGCACATAACCTGCTATGAGGACAGTTCATGCAAAGCATCACCTCCCTTTCCTCTGGCAATTATGTTCACAAGGTTTTTTCTCTGTTAAAACACAGACTGGGAACTTTCTTATAAGTGTAGAGTTGAAGTTCACACCCAGCTCTAGATCTTTGAGTTAAACACTGCTTGGTCCTTCTATGAATACAGGCAGTTAGAAGGTTGAAAATTAAGTATTCAACACAAGCTCCTCAGCAAGTCTCTAGTAAACAAAGGGGAAGTTTAAGTTGGAATTATGCCACTTGGTTAATAACAAGCAGTTATGATGAGATGATTCAATAGCTTGGGTGAAATGAAGGTCCCAGAGATAGTATTGCCTCCATTTATTTACATACCTCGTGTTCACACACACACACACAGTGTTTGCTGATTATCTTGGAAAGGCAAAGGTTGAGATCCAAGCTCCTCCTGCTCTCCCTGCTCCAGTGTGAGCACAGCCTGTGTAAACTGAGAGTACATCAACCAGCAAAGCACTCTGAGGCACCCAAGGGTGCTGCTGTTCTTATTTGGGAAGCAATTCCATGAAAAAGCCTCCCTGGAACATCCTCTAACAGGGACATGCAGACAATTACACGAGTCTGACAGAGCAGTTGACAGGTGTTTGCTGCCAGCATGAAGCTGACTCTAACAGAAGTAATTAGCCACCAGCTTTTCAAATTTATATTCTTTCTGAAGCAACAAAACCGATTTATTTATTTTTAAATTAGGCTGGAGAATGATGGTGATTTAGGAAAACTGAAGGCACTGAAGGAGGTTTTGTACAGTTATACAATGAACACGTTTCACTCTCCTTTCTTTCCCTGAATGAAGCCCAAAAGAAAGAGATCTGGTGCAAGGTTTGGAGGTGAGAAGACGCAAAATGTAGATGGTATTGAGAAAAGGTGAAAAAGATAGTTCAGGGTGAAAAGATGCATGCAAGGAATGAGGATGAAACTCTTCCAGTTCATGGCAAGAGGAGCTTTGCAGCTACAAACTCCTGTTCACTCACAGCTCACCCACTTGTGCTGCCTCCAAGATGCTGAACAAAAACTTCTCAGCAAGGAGTGAATTTTCTTAAAATCCACCTGAGACTCCCCATAAGTGAGGGGACAATAACTGGACCAGCAGACAGTATACCTGAACGTGAAGAATTCTGCTAGAAAAGGCATAGCCCTACTTTTATCACCTTTGAATTTAACCCAGGAATTACTGGATGCAGTCATTAAGACCTGCAATCTTATTCAGAAGACATTTCTCAGATAGACAAAAAGACCTGCATGGACCATGTAATTATATTTTGGTTAGCATAAGTTAGCAATTTTGGTACAGCCACATTAAAAAGAAAATACAGTTCTCTTCCCCTCAAAAAAAAAGTAGATGATGTTTAGAACTGCACTTTCACTATGTCGGGGGGGGAGAAACTGGCTAAAATACTGAGATTTGAAGGAAAAAAATAATCATGGGTTTATGTTCCCGGGCTCCTGTGAATATTTTCAGCATATTTCACCATATCATTGCACGGTGGGCTCTGTTCCTGCTGCCAGAATGGATGTTCCATCATTTCTATAGTGGGCCTGTGTGACATTCATTAAGTGCAGCTACAAAGGGAGAGGGTTAAGCAGCGCGGCCTCTTTTCTCTGATTTGGTCATACATCAGCAGGCGCTCCAGGTTAAATGCCCAGGATCCTGCAGCAGATGGATCGGGAGAGGCACGGAGGCAGATACTTCACCCCACACTACTTAACCCAGGGAAATGAGTCTCGGAGTCGGTGTCATGGTAAAATATGGAAGCTCACTCAGATAATGTGCAGTTGAAAATTTTTTTCCCGAGCCTTTACAAGCGACTGCACGTTAAGATCCCGCACACCCCCTTCTGCAAACTGCCAGCTCACTCCTCTACACAGCCTATTTTTGAGTGTAATTTGTCTTTATTGACTATCAAATAAAAATTTAAACCCATGGTGCAATCAGTGGTAGAAGCCCCAAATATTTCTTCTTGGCCTCTAGCTTCACCCCAAGACAAACTGCGCACGTAGGTTTATTTTTCCTTACCCAAAAGTCCTTTTGAAATATTAGAGTGGACACTTATTTAAAGACATCACCCCACTGTGCTTTATCTGGGTCTGAAGAACAGATCACACGTTTGCCTGTTTCAGGAGAGCTCTGGGAGCCCTCCCAGTGCCAGGTGGGTTTCCTGCACCGTCCCCCAGAAGTTGTGCACCTCATCTGAGATTCCTCTGCACCTCTGTCTCATTCCTGACTGCTGTGCTTCCAGCTGTTGGCTTCTGTTTCTAATTCTCACTCATTTCTCAGCTAAAGGCAATGCTCACCCTCAGCTGTGCAGCGTTTCAGTATTCTGGATTAGCTCAGCTCCAGAATGTGCTCTAAGAAGTTTTTCAGGAAGGCAATTCCAGCACCTTTTGGGAAATTCACTATTCAAAGTCCTGTCACCAGGATGCTGCTATTGTGGCACATTTCAGATGCATCTGCAAGGCATCAGCCGAAAGATGTAGTAGTTCTGCAGCTCAGAGGTTCCATCTGAGTTTTTCAGTAATGGCTGAAGTGCTTTCATTCCTCTCTAAAGCTAAATTTCAAATTTTTCTATCCCAGCTCACATACAGAGAGGAGGAGCAGGGTAAGGGTAAAGCCAGAGTGCTGAGAGATCAAGAACAAAGCACTCTCTGCTGTCTGCCTTAGTTTACTCCATTCCCACCCCAAAAAAAGAGTAAAAGTCAGACTTCAACTAATCAATGCAAAGAGACACAAGTTAACACACCAAAGTGCTGCTACATGGGCACACATGCACACAGGATCATAAGGCAGTGCCAATTATTCACATTCTGACATGGACAAACAACTATCGAGCTGTGACCACAGTCCTTCCTTTCCCTTAATCCTAATTGAAAATCCAGAGCCCTGCAACATCTATTGTGTTTTTTAATATCTCAGAAATAATTGCTAATCAAAGCCTCACGCGGCGGGGCCGGTAGGAAGTGGATCCATGTCCTCAACACAAAATTTTCATGTGAGCTGGAGGAGTGGGAAGATGCAGGGACACCTAATTTCCACCTTGCAATCCAGCTCCATCTGATGAAAAAGATTGCCCAGCAGTCAAAAATCAAAGTCACACTGTCCTGGGGAGAGCCAGAACGGTGACAGGTCCGAGCATGCCGGGAGAGTAGGCATGCAGGCAAGTGAAAATTTGGTCTCCACTAGGTGTGGAAAGTCAATGTTATTTGTTTTTAAAGTTATTTTAGCAAACATGTAGCTTTTGTTCTCTTATCAAGACTGATTGGACACAGGGGGGGTTCCACCATCTTATTAACCTTACCAAGTCTTTGCCATTTTATCTTATTTTAAAAAATTATTTCTGTTCATTAGTGCCAACTCTGCCAGAAGAAATCCAGTTGGTTTCCCCCAGTCTGTGGTAGTTACAGCAGAGCACGATTTGCTCCCTTCTGACAGAGGAAAGAAATCTATACAGAAAGAAAATAATTTAGCGGCAACTCTTTATCACTAAAATATTTAACATCTAAAAGCATTTCTAAAGCTAACGCAGTACACATATAATTAACAGCTTGCCTCGCTAATTAGGTGACTCCTTGCTAATGAGGTAGCAATAAGCTGAGCAGCAGTCACAGAATGTGCAGACAAGGTCTTCCCAGGCAGTTTGCGACTTCTGTCAAAACAACCAGCAGCACTTTTCCTTCAACCAGCAGCACTTTTCCTTCAACCAGCAGCACTTTTCCTTCAACCAGCAGCACTTTTCCTTCAACCAGCAGCATTTTTGCTTCCCAAACAGCTTTTCCAGCTCGGGATGTGCTGAACGGGCGCTACCAGCCCCAGGCTGGGGTGTCCCTGCCCATCCCAGCATGACACTCCTCAGCCCTGCTGGGCTCTGCGGGTCCCTGCAGTATCCCCAGGTGTGCTGCACAGGCTGGGCCAGGTGACAGAGCTCAGACATCCAGCCCTTGCCTCCTCCACAAGCCAGATTGACTCCCAAAGTGGGGACAAAGCTGGATGTTCAGGTGTCATCACACACCAGACAAGGCATGAGACTCCTGAAACCAGAGTAACAGGACAGGTGGCACGTTGGAGGAGAAAGCTGAGGCACACACAGACCACAGCTTCTGGTCCCTCTCATGTTGGGGTTCAGCCTCACAAGCTGCTCCTCGATTCCTGATCCAGTGCACAGATGGGGGATGGAAGCAAGGGAGCTGTCCAGGAATCCTCTCCCACCTCTGTTCAGTCATTGTTATCATTTAACTATACCACAGCTCAGCTCTGGAGCAAAGGGGCACTCCAGGGAAAAGCAGTGTTTTTGTCTGATCCAACTGAAACGCCGATATAAAGAGCAGAAAAGATGCCTCCAATATCAACTTTCCCCATGGTCTTGTTGTCCAAGTGCCTCCCTAGCTTGCAGAAAGGTTCCTCCACATCCCACCACAGCAGCTTGAACCCTCCCAGTGCCCAGCCCCTGTGGTGTTGGAGGGAACATCGAGCAGGAGCTGCAGCTGCTCCGCTGAGAGGAGCAGTTCCATGGAGAGGAGCAATTCTCATCAGTGCCTAAAAGCATCTCACACTCACAAGAGCTGATTTCCAGTCAATATCCAGCCTCTTGGAAATAATTGTGTTGAATAGAGAGACAGCTGATGGTGATGGTTGTTTCTTAGTGAAACAGATTTGGGAAAATTCAGATAAATTTTGTGTCTGGGGTTTAAAATAAATAAAGAAAATAGATAGATGCAGGCCAGAACAGTAGGAGTGCAAGGAGGGGGAAAAAGGCAACCACGTGAGCTCTCAGGAAGAGCAGGGTTCCTTGCTGCCACTGACAGCTGCGATTTTAACAAGCTTTGTAGCATTTAACACTCATACATATATTTTTCGGCCAAGGCTGCAAATCTTATATTGCTATTTAGGCTGGAGATAATTCCAGGACCAAAGTTATCTTGAAATAACATGTTTTAAGATAGAAATGCTGCCTCAACTGTGAAAGGTGCTGCTAACAGTAAAATTAGAGTGAACAAGGGCAGGAGCTGGACCATTTGTGCCTTCCACTGCCAATAGCATGTTTGTGTCAAGGTAACTGATTTCCACGGAGTGCCCAATATGGAATCAATAAAATCAACCTTCAGTGGTGTTGAACTTTGCATTGTGTAACGACAATAGCTCAAATTGAATTTTAATTCTTTTAATTATAATGGCGCTCAGAGGCCACATCACGAGAGGATTTGGTTCATCAAGGAAAAAGAAGCCACAACAGCAGCTGGCAAAAGATGTCAACATTAGATATTTGCACAAGTGCACAGAAGCATTCGGAGCTTTATCCTTGACAGAATAGCCAAAACCTAACTGTCTCTTGGCTAAAAAGCAAGGCTACACTTCCTTTTCCAGGGGTTCTTCACAAATAATAGCTGTTTTTAGAAAGAAAAAAAAATATAAACCCTTAAACTCCATTTATACCATCCTTTAAAAAAAAAATAGACAAGGGAGGGAGGGAAGGAAAGGTTAAGGGATTAAACTTTGCAGATGCTTTGCACAGCCTGGCTAAAGCTCTGGAAAGACCATCTCAACCTTTGATCCCTTTGGGGAAAGAAGCAGTTATTTGAGCAGGCTTTTTAGGAACACATGCTGGGGACATCTGTGTCAGCAGACCCTAATCAAGGCAGACCCATAGCGCTGGAGCAATTTGTGTTCCAGGATTCAGACAAGAATATGAAATTCCTGATGGGATAACTAGCTACCTGTAGGGGCATGGATGAGTTTCCTGGATAGATTGTGAATGAGTGACAGTTTAATCCAGGTTTTTTCCATGTCTGTTTTTTACAGGTTTTTTTTCCTTCTTTAAATCTAGGAGTCTTTAAAAGTGATAGATGTCCAGGGCATTACCCACAAGTTCACCAGCTTCAGGAAGAAAATTACTGTTTTGCTCTCTGTATTTCCATCTCCCCCCTCTCCCAACTTGAAGTAACTTTAACAGAATTTCTCTACGTTTGCACACAGGTTAGAAATAAGAAAGAAGAGCATGGGGTTAAAAAAAAAAGTATAAAAAGCTTCACAGATGACCAAACACACCCTTAGTTTTCTTTCCCTTATTCCACAGATTATCTACACAGCAAAAAATGGGAGTGGGCAGTCGAGTTGTTTCAATAGCTCAGACTCACACAGGCCCGTGGCACGAGGATAAATTTTGCCCTGAATTAACAAGAGCAAGAGTAACTGGAGTCTCAGAGAGCACTGTCAATATTTGCTCCACTTGCCATTGACAGGAAGCACAAATCCTGTGGCCTGAGCACATTTCCAAGCCTCTGAGGCGAGCAGGAACCACTCAGGGTGTTAATGAGATCAGCACCCTCAGAGACCAGCCCAGGCACAGCCCCATGGGTGGGACCAGCTGGGGGAGCAGGGCAGCAAAATCCCACTGCTGTCATGGGAATGTCATGGCTAAAGTGACACCAGGCAGTTGCAGCATCTATTCTGTGTCAGAGGTAAATGCTTCATGAGGACAGGTGTTCTCCTGAGAGCACCTCTGTGCTATGAGAAACATTTAGCATCTTGCTGGTTACAGCCTTACAGAACCTTCATCAATTATCCCAAACCCTTGTAGATTATCTTTTACTTCCCCTTGGCTCCTGCCTGAGCCATTGGCACTGACAAGGAGCTTCCAGGACCTGTGCTTCCAAAAGCATTCATAGCATGCTGATGACATTTTCTGAGCTGTGTTTATTCTGAAAGTCTTTCCTTTCCTGGATGCACAGACAGCAGTATTCCTTGGCACGTTATGAACTTCTCCTTCTCCCCCTCTAGCAGGAAATCACTGTGGGAAACTCTTCTAGCAGGATGCAATGCAGAGGCATGAGTTCAAGGTGGCCACATCAATGGACGGGTGGCAGCCTGCTTCTCTGGCAGGGAACTTCCTTCTGATTTACTAAATTCACACAGCAAACTCAATGATTAACTGTGGCAACACTGCCAGCCCAGGCTGGGCCACCAGTTCAGCTGCTCTCCTCAGCCTTTGCAGCAGGCTGGGATAGCAAAGAACCAGATTTCCTCTGTGCACCCCTCGCAGCAACACCTGGAACAAAGGTGAGCTGCTGCCTGCTCTGCCAATCCTGCATTTCTCAGGGGCTGCTCCAGCCAGACAAGGAATCTGCAGTCTGGAGACCATCCCTGTGCAGAAACCCTGGATGAGCAGTCCCATTTTGTTAGAGCAATCCAGATGCACCTAATTCAAACAGCAATGAGCTTGCTGTCTGCTTTCTTACATTACTTCTTCCTGAATCCTTCTGCTCCACTCTACATCAAGGGGGGAGAAAAAAAAAATTTCTTTCTTCCAGAGCTAATTCCCATACACTGCAATGAGAGAAATGCAATGTTCTGAGCAATAAAAGCTGGAAAGTGGAATTATTTTCTGCACCATTCAGATGGAAATGAAGCCTGGCCTCAATTCTGCCACCCACCTGGAGCCATGGTATGATCCTATAGATCTTTGGATCAATACTGCATCATAGCTACAAAACTAGAAGAGGGAGAAAGAAGAGGTGCAAAATCAAGGAGTGTAAATTTTAACTAAATTAGTTCTGTAAGGGTTCCCCCCTTCACTGCTGCTCTTTGGAATAAAGTACAGCAGTCAGCCGGGGGACAGAGGGCAGCCAGAGCGTTTTGCTTCCTTTAAAGACAGCTGGTGTCTAATTCCGAGGGCCATTATCCCTCACCCCAAATAAATGCACGAGATTATGTTGCATATTTTCTGTTTGGCTGTGTGTGGAGAGAACAAGAGAGGCGATACAGCCCGTATTATTTCTTAATGACTCACTAAATTGCAGCATCTCCGCGGGAGGAGTGGTTGGAGCTGCCTCCCTGGCTCCCATCCACCCAGGCACTTTGTTCCAGGCTAGCAGATGAGTTTCTGCCCACACAGCAGAGATGAGGAACGACAGGGGGTTGTGTTTGTTTGCTTGTAATTTAGGGCTGCCTTACATCACAGCACGTAGTGAACAGCGGCAGGGAGAGAGGATGCTCAGCACTGCTTTCCCCACTGCCTCTCCAGGGACAGCTCATTGTGCCTCAGGGACTGTTATTTCACGGGTCCTGGGACATGGGCTCCAGGGAAGCACTCAGAAACCACCTGAGCCATGAAACGGAATCAAAGCTTCTTCCACGGATTTATTTTGAACTCAGAGGTTTTCCATCTGGAAACTCCACCTTATTCCTCTTCTCCAGAGGAGACTCTGGCTCCTACCCTACAGCTGGCCCAGACACAGAGAGCACTTTGCTGCAGAGGGAACACATCCAGGCACATTCCCAGAGGCCAGAGGAGGAGGAACAAACCATCACAGCCATAAAAGCCCTTCACTTTTTACCAGGCAGAAACACAAGAAGCCAAATACAGCCTGCTCTGGACGCAGGAACACCACACTGCCACAGCCACGTCCTCACCCACCTCCTCCACATCCCAGCCCCAGAGAAGAAAGCAGGAATGTCCTGCCTTTCCTGGGAGATGAGCCACATGTGGGAGCCAAGGCACACGCCAAGCAGATCATAGTGCAGCATTTCAAAATGCATTAGTTAAGAGTAACAGAATACTTGATGAATATTTTAAATGGCCAAATATTAAAAGTGTGTATGTATAGTCACAAAACCAAAGGCACTGGTTTTAATGTCCAACCAATCTGTAATTAGCATCACTGCTGGGATTTATCTGAATGTATTTGAATGTAGGGGATGAGTCTGTGAGGTGCTTCTGTTAGCTGGCATTGACTGAGAGAAAAACCCAGACACACCCACAGGTTTCTTGAACACTTCCCTGGGCACTCTGTTCCACAGCTCTACATCCCTTCCATGAGAATCTTTTTCCTGATACCCAATCTAAGCCTCTCTGGTGCAAGTTCAGCCATTTCTTGTCATCCTCTCTCCTCTCTGAGATGAGAGACTGAGCCCCTCACCACAACCTCCTCTCAGGAAGCTGCAAAGAGCTAGAAAGGCCTCCTAAAACCTCTTTTTTTCTCCAGGCTGAACAGCCCCAGCTCCTTCAGATCTCCTCCTTGTGCTCCAGCCCCTCCACAAGGCTTCCTCCACCCACAGACAAGAGCAGCATCCTCATTACCCAAAGCATGCGAGGCTTCTGCCAGCTCAGAACACCTCACAAACACTTTTAATTAATTTTTCCAGCATGCAGGATGAGTAAACACGCTATTGTTGATGCTGTCAGCTGTCTGATATAAGTCCCAGACCTCTTTCAGTTTCACTCAGAAATACTTTGACCTCTGTCAAAAACTCATTGACAATAAGGTCTCTCCAAGTAAATGTTTGCAGCAGCAACAAAGGAGGAGGTAATAGTCTGCCTGCTCTGCATACAGGAGGCACAATACTGCCTCGGATTTTTATGGTAATTTCTTCAGATACAGTAGCAAGCTTTGGCGACTTTTTAAGTGCTGAATTACAGTCCTATTTCTCCCAAGGAATCCTGAAATCCGGGTTCCAGGCAGAAAAACTCCTTTGGTAGATTTTGTACCATGCAAAACACCAAATATTTATTTATTTACGACCACTCCACACATAGGAAAGGGTGGCCAGCAGTCTGTGAAATTATTGTTTGCATCTAAATGTAGTTAGCACAGCTGAGGACTTAATACTTGGCTAATGCCTGCGATCCTTATTAACATAAATATTGTCCCAGTCAGGCGGGATGGAAGCCATACACGAGATAAGATCTTGTCTGTTGCTGGTGATATGATCTCAACACTAGTCAATTAAAACTGCTGGAGTATTTTGTAATCATTGTCATATCAAATTACTGCACTGATGCATACGTTAACTAGGAAAAGTTATTACATTGCCACGTGGGGCGAGAGAAGGGCTAAAGGAATCCTGCAGTGCTGGTGGTTTATGGAGACATAAAAATTACAGTGGACAGTGTTATAGTTATTGCAAGGACCACTGTAATTGTATAATAATTCTGTTTACACTTGTCCATCCTATTTTTCTTGTGGAAAGTTATCTATGAAATGATTCTATGGGACTGTTCAAGGGACTAAGATATAAACCTTTGGAGATTGTTTTTCCTCACTCTCTCCAACGGCACTTTACAATGTGCTCTCCTTTGCAGAGCCTGACTTTGGGTAGTCAATATAACATATTCCTATAAGACTGTCAGTAGGATTGGTGGGGTAATTTGCAGAGGTTTTGTGGATCTGCAAATTGAGAATCAGCCCTTGGAGGATTAAGGTTTCAAATTTAATTTTACGCTAATTCTAGGCATTTTTAAAAAAAAACAACAAGCTTGGCTTTACTGCCTCATCTACAAGGTTATTTACTTCTCCTTGGGTAGTTTTTATGGTTTGGGGAGGATCCCAAGCTAATGTAACACTGCCCTGAGTGCTCGGAGCTGCAGCAGAGAGGCCCTGGCTGACAATTCCACTGTGGATCCCACCTGGAGCAAAAGCAGCCCCTGCTCTGGAGGTGCTGAGACCCAGTCCTGCTCCTCACTTGCACTTGAGAGCAGGCAAAAGCTGTGAGAGTCACAGGGAATGATCCCCTCCAAAAAGATCTGCCATTCCTGTCAATCAATTCCTTGGTTTTCTTATGCTGCTAGTATCAGTAGTCTATATTTTTAATTGGAATTATCTCCTAGAAAACCCAGCTACTGTCAGGGCCCTGCTGGGAGAAACATTGCAAACACAAAGCTACAGCAAGTTCTTGCCCCAAAAATCTCCACTCTGAAATCTCTGCAGTGTCAAGCACCATGACCATAAGCGGTACACAGAATATTGTTTTCTGAAATAAATTGCAGATTGTTATTTTATTTAAGAGGAGAAAAAAAAATAAACTTGGGCAGTACTTGTAGAAACAAGTAAGGTTTCACCTAGTGATAAAGGTAGTTATGCTCCAGTAATGAGGAGAAAGGGAACTTGCTATCAAGAATTAATGAGATCACAAAGAACAGGCAGGGGAAGTGAACGTTTTTAAAATGTCCCTGCTGAACACCAGGAATAATAGAGTGAGAAAAAATGGAGTAGATCCCTGTGGTAAAAACTATTAGAGGCGGCGAATTATAAAACTATTAACCAGAATGTAACTCCCAATTAAAAGATGATTTAACACTGGAATCTGATGGATGAATTTTGATTAAATGGAGAACTATTAGGAGCCCTGGGAAATGGACTTCTCCTGCCAGTTCTAAAAGTTAAAAGGCAGTTTGATATAAAAATTTATAAATTAAGGTTAATTACTTTAAATAACATGGCTGGAAGCAATAAAAAGAAATTTATAATATTCTCTAGAGTTTTAGGAAAATAATATAGATATCCACCTCTCAATGGAAAATCGAATTAGCATCCCCAAGTACAGGTTGACAAAGACAAAGGCAAAATAAACTGGGTGACAAAGGGGCTGAAGGACTCCTGGCCTTTGATCTGCCAGGAAACTGTGTCCAGTGCCACAGTGACTCTGTTCCCAGGATTTTTCGTGTGGAGGAAAAGCTCTTCTTCCCTTCAGCCTCTGAACCCCGTGCTGAGCACGCTGCAGATCAGAGGATGGATGCTGGAGATGTCCACAGGGGCAGGCTGATCCTCCTGCCCTTGAAGAAAGGTTTGGCTCTGGGAGCTGGCAGGGAAAAGTGGATATCAGGTAAGCAGATCTGGGGTAGCAGTGGGAGGCAGTAGCCTAAAGCAAGGGCAGAGAGTCCCTCTCTTCAGGGCTCATCCTGTTACTTACCAGCCTTTAAATACTGGGAGGGGGGTCCAGGCTAGGTGAGGAAGGGGGGTCCCGGGAGGTGGTGGGGGTTATTCAGAAATGTAGGGCTGGAGCACAAGCCCTGCCCGGCTCCCAGAGCCCCCAGTGTCTGTCCCAGCTCCTGGTGAAGGACAGGGAGCTCAGCTGGAGGGGTTATGTTACATTACAGCTGTTCTTGTGGAACACCCTTTAATGTAGAGAGACTGTTTGGATAAGGGACTTAGTTCAGCTGCAATCTCCTTTATCCTTTCAAGTGGATCCCATGGAGGAGGTGGGGACTGAGGAGGAAAAGCATGTGCCCATGTCACTCCACATTAACTGCCTGGGCTGGATCGCTCCCCAAGGAAATGCAGCAGAAGAGGAGAAGGCTTCTCCTGTGACAGCCTCCTGGGGCTTTTACACAACCATTGCCAAAGGGGGTCACGGATGAGGCAGAAAGCTTGAAAGGTTTCCACAGATCCCAAGGGATCCCCGGAAAACTGGAATACAGAGATATTCTTCACTAATGGAAACGTCCCCTCATCCCTGCTCCACTCTGACCCAGCTGTCAGGGATGTTCCTCTGAGCATTGCAGCAGGACAAGAGAGCATTTCCCAAATCCCCACAGGTCAGGTCACACCAGCTTCCCTCAGCCAGGATGCTGAGGGAGCTCCCTGCTCCTTTGTAGTGCCCACAGCCCATGGCCATGAAGATTCCCACAGGAGGTGAGGAGCGAGCTGCACGCTGGCTCCAGCTCCTGCTGTATGCCTGCCCAAAGGAAGGGGCAGATCTCCGGGAAGCCGAGCTGGAGGAAGCATCCCTGCACCCCATGTTCTGCTGCCCCTGCAGGGGGATGTGTGCCCCTGCCTGCCCAGAGCCTGGCTCCTCTCTGTGCCTCCTGGGCTGTGTGCCCACCAAACTGGCCCTTCCCCATCCCTGCTCTGCCATGCCCAGCGTACCCGAGTCCCTCCATTTACAAACACACCGTTCCAGGCTCCTCCTGTCACCTTCCTCCCCCAGCAGTAATTTTGTGCCCATCCAGTCGGATCTGAACCCAGAATACCCTCCCCAACACAGCACAGCCCACCCCGCTCTCTGAGTCACTGCTGTTCCACACCACGATCACAAACCTCTCTGCCGAGAGAGCAATTTTTTCTATTTTTGGTTCCTTTGAGTGCTGACCCTTGAAATTTCCAGCTCCTCCCTACCCCCTTCCCCACTCCCACTCTCCGAGTCACCCCGTGCCCCCCGTTCTTTGTCTTGCAGGCTGGCCTGCCCCAGCCAGGGTAGCGCAGAGCTGCTCCTTTAAGGCTCAGTGCCTGTAAGTGATTACTCTTGGCTATCACTTTTTCTATATCAGACATGTCATGGTGAAGAATCTTCAACCTTGACTCTTACAGCTGCCCTAATTATAGGACATATTTTTGGTGCTGTGTCTTTATTCCTCTCCGTGCTGGCACTCTGACCCCGGTGCTTCCTCCGTCGCGCTTGTGTTAACAAGGTTGTCCATTCTCCAGTTTCCTCACTCTGATTTGTAACTGGAAATTACCATATCTGGCTTTCACTCACTGACAACCGTCACTTTAAATAGGCCTTTTAAAGTTAATACGATGTCCATTCTAAAGTGGAGTATTACTTTTCAGTGATGTTAAATGAGCAATTTAAGGAGCTATAGGCTTTTCTTATAAGAAAAATTAAATTTTATCTGCCACTTAATTTATGTATAGGGCTAACCCTAAACAAATCTGTCATAAGCTGCTGCCATCTCTAAAAAAAAAATAATAATACAAGAATAACTCTAGTTAATGGTAGTAAAATACTGAAGAAATATACGGATTATTCATAAAAACATGTCTAGCTCACACTTTTTAGAGCCTCAGGTACATAGTGCAGCAGGCACATACTCCTTTTTTGGATCTCATCCAGTAGATTTAGTGGATCCATGACCAACAGGGACTGGGAAAATCAGTGGCTGGGAAATGTATGATCAGTCGTATTAGTAAACAAAACAGCTCCACAAAACAGCTCCCATTGTCTCTGGGAAGGACTAAGAAATGTTTGAAAACCCCTCTCTCCAGGCAGCCCGAGCAGCTCCAAGCTGCCTGAGATTTCAGTGTTCATGCGGGATCAACATGCTGGGCCTGATGTTTTCCCCTTGGCTTCTGAAAGGTCAGAATGGCAGTGTATTGAATCTCTAAACACACTGATCACACAGCTCTGCTCGCTCACTAGAATCCATTAATATCCAACATACTGGAAGCAAAAGGGAAAAAAAACCCTCCATGAACTTAAATCAATTAGCTGGGACTAAAAAATGTAGATTCTTGTGGAAGAATAAAAAATGGAAAACACCAGGCCTCATTATCCTGTCCCTGAAGTGCCAGAGGGTAAAATTATCTTTCATGATGATGTTCTGCATTGATTAGTCAAACATGTAGGAAATCATATTAAAGATTTGACACCTGATGTGGGATCAGAAGAGCTGTGTGCTGCAACAGCACATGCAAATGTTATGGTATGTGCATTGACCAAAGGAAAGGAAGACAAGAGTGTGAAAAAGAAAACTTGGAAAATTCCCTGTGGAAGAATCTTGTAGATTTTAATGCTCTGTTCAAGAAAAAAAAAAATCTCCTTTAACAGAAAGTCCTTCAAGAAGGTGTATAATAATTTCCACATCATTTCCTCTCTGCTGTTTCCTAATTATCCTGTGGAACCCTGTGCCACGGAAGCTGACTAGATGCACTGAGCTTCAGCAGGAGGGGTAAATTCCAGCCAGCCATATGCAAAAATCAGGCACTCTCAAAGAAACACTACCAATGTTTGCTGCAGATTCACTAAAAATGCCCTGAAACAGGGGATGGATCTAGAGGTGGACTAAACAGACAAACCTCACCCAACCGCAGAGAAGCCACAGTGCCTTGCACCACCTGGAAAATCAGGAATGGGGAAAAAAGGAAAAAACAACTTTTAGGTCTTTTACTGCCACTACCATGGTGAGTGACCTTGCCTGGCTCCAGGCCACAGACTGGATTCTGTAGCAGAATTCTGCTGCAAGGATCTGCTGCTTAATTTTGGAGCCTTGCAAAGCACAGCCTGCCCAGAGTGGCTCTCTCAGCAGCTCTTCCCTGGTGGTGAGGATCTAATGTTCATCTCCATGATCAAAATGCTGACTGCCTTCAAAACCAGAAGAACCATTACATGAAAACATTGTACAAAATCATTTTAGGCCTGTGCTCTTATCAGACACCCCTAATCAGGAGCTCTGGGATCTTCCAGCACTTCAGGGCTAATTTCTATGCCAGTGTTAAGTCAATCCATGGCATGGATAACCTAAATTATTTGGCAGATTAGGTTGCAGGAAGCATGGCAAACATTACTCAGAGCGTTTTTAAAATTGCTGTACAAAGTGCACTACAGTGATAAAATAGAGCAATGCCTAATTAATATGCACAAAAAAAGCCCTATAGTTAAGCAGCTTTAACCCCTTCCTTACCATGATTCTTAGGAGGATGTGAACAGAACACACCCAACCATGGAAGGTCTGCGCTGCCCTCAGCAAGGTTCTCACCCATGCATTCCCAGTTCTCCCTGCTGTCCCATCAAAATTGATTTATTTTCTTCCCTGGCTTTCCTTCCATCTCATCCTCTGTGCTCACACCCAGCAGTGACCACCACAATTCGGTGTGCAGACGTGGGGCACAGGGCAGAGCAGATTGCAGGATGCTTTATGAGCCCACACAGCTGTATTCAGACTGGAATATTTGAACTCCAAACCAAGCAATTGAACTCACATACAAATTGCTGCTGACAGTGTAACTAAATAAAAGACCTACTTTTCTAATCCCTGAGGCCAGTACAAGAAACCGTGGTGAAGAAATGGGTATTTTTCATCCATCTGGCTGCAGTGACCATCATTAAATTTGAACATAAAGCTCAAAAGACCCATGTAGTGTCACCAAAAATCCTGGAGTGGACTGTCAGATGGCAATAAATCACTTGGAAATTACCTTACTGGTGAATCATAAACTGATTTCGGAGCAAAATTTTTATGAAAAGTCACTGAGTTCTTGGAGGGGTGGAGGAAAGTTTTGAATTTTCCCTTTCCTCCATTCTTTTTTTCTCAGTAAAGAGCACCCCACCCCATCTCACCAACCAAAATTAATCAGGTTTGAGTTCCCAGTTTAAAATTTCCAGGGGTCTGGTTTGTCTGTACTTGCAGAGGGACAGCATGTCCTGTTGAGACCCCTGAGTTCCTGGTGATGTTTGTGTCACCCTGGAGCCAGGGGTGACCTAACAGTGTGAGAAAAGCAGGTGAAATCCACAGAGGATCATCTTATGGCCCAAAGTTACAGAGAACCACTGACAAGGAGCCAATACAGCTGATGCACATGCCTGGACTATTTAGACAAATGGACCACAGAATATAGTCCCACTGGCAGCTCTGTGAGTAGTGAGGTAGCAGGAGGCAAGAGCAGTATCCATATATTCACAGGTACCTGTAATGTACACAAAAATATGTAATCAGCATCAGCAGTCTTCATTAGAGTGCAACCAAGAATTATGGAGATCCTAACCTTGCAAGCCAAATAAATTATTGCCAGGGGATTATTATGTATTCTAACAATATCTAATGTACCTCTTTGTCTCTCATAAATTACAGGGCATCCTCTGGCTCCTAGAACACACTCTGTCTCATGCATAGCCACTACAGAGCCTTTTTTCCCCCTAAACACACACAATAGGATCTCTAATCAGCATGGGCTCGTATAGGGGTTTTAATAGGCGAGAAAAACGTAATCACATGTTCAGTGGCCTGGTGTAACTGTTTCAATACCAAAGCAAACGGGCACAGTTGAAATGTGCTGGTAAAGGGAAGGTTTGTTTGGAATGTGTGTGTATTAATGTCCTCATTGGCATTAGCAATTTTTCTATTGTACAGATTGTCTCCACAAAGTGTCTCCACGCCGTGTAGGCTGTAGTGGAGTCTCCACAACTGACTTTCTGCCTTTCAGTCAAAAATTGCCAGTAACACCTGCTCTGCATTGACTTCTCCAGCGTGCACTCAACAGTGACTCATCAAACTCAGCTCACTCCAGCACCCACACAAAAAATATCCCCTGCATTTTGGCACCTTCCACTCACGACCCGTTGCAGATGACGCCTGGCAAAGCCCTGCTGCTGTGTGTGCATCAGCATGAGCTAAACTTGCCCTCAGGTGATCTCAGAATTAGCAGAACTCTATGCATTTGTCCTTCTTTGATGAGCATTTTTGTCCTCATCCAGGCGCTGGAATTGGCTGTCTACTGTTTTCCTACAGATTTATCCAGACATTGGATACCCACTCCAAGATTGTGATAGACCAAAAGGCACATCAGAATAAGAAAGCTCTGTACCCCAGAGCCAGCTCTTTCATTGTCCATTTCTGCTGGAAGAGATGTGAAAAATACGTTTGGTTTTGTGTTGCATTCAAACTGCAAACAAAGCCAAAATTACTTTTAAACATCCTATTTCATCTACAAGACCACAAGGACAATTGTTTTGCATTATTCTCTCAGCCCCTTGTGCTTCAGGTTCCTTTTACCACTCAGACTGTCACATATTCACACATACATATCCACCTTTAATATGAAAAGTCCAAGAAGGATATTGTGTATAATCTTTCCTGGACTGCATTTTTAATATATATTAACAAGGTGACAGATACCCTGAGCAGACTGGTCAGGGAAAGAAAATGAAGGCAAGAAATATTCTCAGGGTGTTATTGATTAACTGTTTTTCAGAACAGAGGGAATCATTTTTAACTGGTTTAAACTATGATGGACTCAAGTGGAAAATGCAAGCAGAGTTAGCAAGAAGTATAATTGACTGGGCATGGAACTAAGTAACCTCTCAGCACGCTGGAAGTGGTGGAGCGAGGGGGGTTACAGCTGGGGCTGCTCGGAACCCTGGAGCCCTTTCTTCCCAAAGTGAACTCTGCCAGCAGCCACAGACAACGACAACAAGTAAAAGGAGGGGAAAAAAAAGGAAGGGGAAAAAAAAAAAAAAGGGTCCAGCCACTCAGTTACATGATCTAAATTCTAATCAAACATCATTTAAAGCATGTTTTATTTCAGCCTCTGGAGAGATAGTCCCTCCTGACTCCTCACCATGGCAACCGGTGTCTCATTTCAGAAGTGTCATGCCACATTATCATCTTGCCGGCTCACACACTCCTGCCTGACAAGTTCTCTCTGCCCCTTGTGACAACCGTTCCAGGCTTATGCTGTTTATTTTTGGTGTCAGGCTGGCCCTGGCAGATTGAAAGGCAACCTCAACCCCTTGAACAACAAGCACCACACCCCACTTGGCGATAAGAGATGATTTGAGAAGATATTTGCTTACATGTGTATAAGCAATTTGCCGCACGGCGCAGCCCCGTGTGCCTGCGCAAGCACAGGGACGTGCGTGCAAAGGGGAAGGCGACGGACAAGCGTGAGGCTTCCTGAGAAAGCAAACAATTCATTTCAGATCCCAGGCAGCAGCTCTCATCATCAAATCCTGTAATTCACGTGGAGCAATACGAAACACGGGCCAAAGAGGCGTCCTAGGGACTGTCACCGGAGAGGCAGGGGTGCAAAGCCAGGCGTTGTCTCTGCAAAACACCCGCGCTGTGTCACCGGCAAAGGCACTGCGCGAAGGACTGGGACAAAACCTGCTAGGAACTGCCAAAGGAACAGCCTAGAGAGACACTCTGGGCCAGACTCATCTCTGTGAGCACAGCTCTTCAAACCTCGGCAGCGATTTGTCCGAGCTCTCCTGGCACAGGGGGCCAGGCTGCGACTCCGAGCTACAGAGCAGCAGGGAAAGAATAATTCCAAATGATGGTCCCTAAGACAGCGCTGGACAGTGACCCCAACAGTGGCCACACCAGGGAGGACATCAAAAGCAGGGCTCCTAATGCCCTCTGAGTGTTTGGGGCAAAGCTGGGATCAGCCATGCCTCAGGAGCTTTTCTCACCTCTACAAAGCTGTGTGGAGAGGAAGGAACCCGCGACGGAAATGAACGTGGAGAAGGCCAGAAGAGGAATGGTCTGAAGCCTGGCACAGTGCTGCAAAACAAAGTGGAACAGCGTTTAAAAGATGGCTGTAAGAGTCTCCAAACTGAGACAGCCCAAAGCAGAGATTCCCCAGCACACACGCCTCGTTAGGGATATCAACCAGCAGCACACACAGTTTGTGGGCAGCATCTTGCCTCTACCAAAGGCCATGTTCACCCAGCATGTAACCCAAAGAGGAATGGCAGCTAGAGTAGGGGATAAAAATTCTCCTGAAAAAGTGAGACATGCTGACATCAAGTAACTCTACACAACAGTTGTGCTTTTAATTTAATTTACAGCCACATGTCCGTGCTCTGGTTTTAGAAAAGAGAACCAAGTGTGCTTTACCATGAAGTTTATGTGGGTCACAACACAAACAAAACTTGACCCAGTTATCTCAGAGAAAGAATCACAGACTGGGCAAAACCACCCAATTAACTCAGAGGCAATCTTTGATCAAATAAAGAGCTAATTGCAAAACAGCTTTCATTAAAAACAAATAAACAAAGCAACATGTTAGTTTCATTTTTAATCCATTTTCTGGTAACTGTACCAGTGAAACACAGAGGCTTACAATAGCAAAGGATCTGTAAACAAAACAGAATCATCCCAAGATACACTAACGGCATTTTACAGAGTTTGGAAGAGTAGAGTTTGTAGATTTTTAAAATCATAAAAGCAGAATTAAAGTTGATTATGGAGCAGTAATGAAATGCCAGAGTTGCATGTTTCATAAAAAGCTATAAAACCAGTAAATGCTACAGGAGGCTTTTCCAGACAAGAGAAAAGGAAGACAAGAGGAATATTCCACAATATCCTGACTTGGACTTGGCAATGCTTGTGGGTGCCTTCCAAATCTTGGCCTTGCAGAGGACTGCTCAAAAAAAAAAAAAATTAAAAAAAAAATCCCAAACAGGGTGCAAAACGAGGATACCATCACTTCTTTGATGTTTATTTCTTGTTTAGCCCTCCCACGTACAGGGACTAAACAAGAAATACTGTGGGCCACTGAATATGGGAATTAGAGTGAGAGAAATCCCTTCTCTAGGCTGGTCTGTGCATTGCTGTAGCTGTTCTCAAATCATAGTGTACATGCATGGCAGACACTGACAGAGAGAGACTGGATATTCCAGGAAATAGATAGGGCTTCCCAGCTTTATCCTTCCAGAGCAGCGTTAAAAAAAAAAAAAATAGTAATAATAAAACCAACCCTGGACCAACATCACTGGTAAAAAATACAAAATGAAAATATGAGTGTTGCTGCTGGGGGCTCTCCTCAGTTCAGAATTCCAGGTTTAGAGCAAGGCTATAATTTTGCAAAATAATCAGATTAAGTTGGTGGCGAAAGAAGGTGGTGGGGAGAACGGAAATAGAGCCTGAGCTTTGGGGAGAGAAGGAAGGAAAATGCTGATATTTTATGCTGATATTTTATAGGCAGATGCAGTGCCTATAAAACCTTCCCCGGTGGCAGCAGCCCGAGGTGCCAGGCAGAAAACCACAGCAGCACGCTTGGATGAAGTTGTGCGTTGTTTTGTGAGAGCGGCAGCAGCGAGATTAATAACAATAACTGCATTTTTGGTACAAGATACGGGCACATCCAAGGCTGATGGTGCCGAGCCTGGCACGATGAGTGCGCCACTGGCGCTGCTGCTACCTGAGTGTCTCCCCCCTGCGCCGTTTGTTGGGTTTTTTTCCAAAAGGGAATGAATTTCTGGGGTGCTGCCTGACCACACCACATGTGGCTGTTCCTGCCAGACAAAGGAATGCCACCTCACCGATAAAACCTCTGCAAAGCCGCCCGTGAGTGGGCAAGGGGCACCTGTGGAGACGCGTTTTGTGCAGGACTCTGCCCGGCACAGCCACGGGGCATGGCAGAGCTGGCATTTCCCCGCTGCTCCATAATCAACGTTAATTCTCCTTTTATGATTTTAAAAACCTACGAACTCTACTCTTCCAAACTCTGTAGAATGCCGTTAGTGTATCTCGGGACGATCCTGTTTGGTTTGCAGAGCAGAGGTCCCGCCGTACCGCACAGACTCATGGCGGGGATCGGATCCCGCTGCCGTCCCGCACCTTTCTCGCCTGCGGGAATCGGGAGGTCACGGCCGTGCCGGGCGGGATGGCGGCTGTTAATTGCAGTTTGTGTTTGGTTAATGAGGTGTGGAGCAGCCTCTAGTGGCGGCCGGCGGCCACTTCGGCCCAGCCGGGGATGGCGGCTGCTCGCCTGAGGGGATGGCGGCTGCTCGCCTGAGGGGATGGCGGCCGCCCTGCCCGGGGCCTTCACCTTCCCCTCCTGCCACTGAGCCGCCACTGTCCCGCCTTCCTGCCACCCCCATAGAGCCTCCACCTTCCCCACACACCCTACATCTTCCCGACACACCCTACATCTTCCCCACAGACCCAGAACCTTCCCCACACACCCTACATCTTCCCCACACACCCTACATCTTCCCCACAGACCCTACATCTTCCCCACACACCCTCCATCTTCCCCACACACCCTACATCTTTCCCACAGACCCATCACCTTCCTCACAGACCCATCACCTTCCCCACACACCCTCCATCTTCCTCACAGACCCATCGCCTTCCTCACAGACCCATCGCCTTCCTCACAGACCCATCGCCTTCCTCACAGGCCCGTCACCTTCCTCACAGACCCATCACCTTCCCCACAGACCCATCACCTTCCTCACAGACCCATCACTTTCCCCACACACCCTCCACCTTCCTCACAGACCCTCCATCTTCCCCACAGACCCATCACCTTCCCCACAGACCCATCACCTTCCTCACAGAACCATCACCTTCCCCACAGACCCATCACCTTCCTCACAGACCCATCACCTTCCTCACAGACACATCACCTTCCTCACAGACACATCACCTTCCTCACAGACACATCACCTTCCCCACACATCCTCCACCTTCCTCACAGACCCACCACCTTCCTCACAGACCCTCCACCTTCCTCACAGACCCTTCACCTTCCTCACAGACCCATCACTTTCCCCACAGACTCTCTGCTTTCCCACCTTCCCTGCCATCTTCCCACCCTCCGCCCCACGTTGGAAAGTCCAACGCACCACATCTGCTGGTGGCTCTTCAATGTGCACTTACCTACTTCAGCAATGCTTGGAGTTTTATTTCCTTAAGGGTGTGTGTGTGAGAAATCTTTCGCGGAAACTTGTAGCAATACAAACTTGCCCGAGTGGTGTTTGGGTTGAACTCTTGCTTGCTGCTTCCCCACCTAAGCCAGGTGCCCTCAAACCCTGGTTGGGTTTGTTCCCTTCCTCTTGTCCCCGTGCTTCCCTCAGATAAATTCACCTCAATAATCACTTTATCCTGAAGTTCTCTGCAAGTGCATCCTTACTTGGTGGCAAGAACCCATCAGCCCCTTCCATGTCCCTCACCCATCACTTTTACTCCAGATTACACTTCACCACTGTGTTATATCCAACCTTTCCTGCCACAGCAGAAGTTATATCTTTTGGCTTTTCCCTGGCCTGTGATTTGCATTAATTCCTCAGAAAGCTGCTGTCAATTTTGTTCTCCCTTTATTGGCATGGATCCCAATTTTTTAAAATCCTTGATGGTTTTCCTTAATTAAGCTCATAATTTCTCTTAACTATTTCTCCAGTGCAACTCCAGATTAAAACACACTTTGGCCTCCTGGCCGTGCAAGGCACCTTCTTCTGAACCACCACCTTTCCTTTCTGAAAAGCTTTCTTGGACTTGACACCTGTAGGATCTCTCCATTACTGGTCTTCAAAGAGGTTCTCATTTCCCTCAACAGATTTTTCATATGTTTTGCTGACTTGGCTCAAAATCCTGAAGGGGGTTTGACATGGGCCACATGCTTTCAGGGTCTTTTAACACTCTTAATTTCTCCGTCACCTCTGCCCAGTTTCCTTCAATATTTCTTCTTTATGCAAAAGGATATTTATCTTTCACTTTGGCATCTGCCCTGCCACCCGCCTTTGTGAACATGAAGGCAAAACTGTCAGGGGTTTCTTTTTTTATGTTCTTTTCCTTACACAGTGTCTATCAATAACTCTCAGCAGCTTTTAGAGTCTTCCCACTGCTGATCTATTATTCCTTTGGCCCATGCTACATTTCTTATTATTTATTATAACCGTTTTCACAGTTTTCCCTTCATTTCCCATGACGGCTCATCTCGTCACTTCTTTTGCTCCTTGCTTCAATTCTGAATTTGCAGTTCCAGGACCACATGTTGGCACATCCTTGTTCCTCCTGGCAGGCAGGTTTGCAGATCTCCCAGGCAGGCAAGCAGCCATGCAAGGTGGGAGAATTCAGAGGCAAAATTCAGACAGTTTTGGTTCCACACATGTATGGCACACGGAGGGAAGGCAGCAAAGACCTTGTGCTGACTGTGAAACACAGAATCACAGAATGGTTTGGGTTGGAAGGGATCTTAAAGCCCATCTCATCCTACCCCCTGCCATGGCAGGGACACCTTCCACTATCCCAGGCTGCTCCAAGCCCTGTCCAACCTGGCCTGGGACACTTCCAGGGATCCAGGGGCAGCCACAGCTTCTCTGGGCCACTTTATACCCAGTGAATATATCACATATATAATACCATACATTGCCTCTTGGAAACCTACTCTTGTATATGTCCCCTTTCCTTCCATTTTATTCTGATTTTCTTCCAACTTGCTGCTTCTTTTTCCCCTCAAGAAAAATTTCTCAGTTCCCATTCCTGAAACTCAGTTTATTTTGTGTTATAGCAGTCACAGACTGTGGTTGCTACCTCTAGTCAGCATAAAGTTCCAGCCAGAGTGAAACCATAACTGTGAGTTTTAGTTTATATTCAATGTATACTGTCAGGCTTCTAAAAATCTGTGAACCTTTGTAACTAATGCTTCCATCCCTCTCAGCAGAGCTACATGAGGAAAAGGTTTGCTTCTGTGAATTTGCAATTAGATACCAAGAGAATAAATCACTCCTTTTCCCAAGAAGCAAATTGCCCTGGCCTATGTAAACAAAATCCCTCACCAAAGGCTATTTCAGATTTTTTTTCTAGCTGCAACTTTCAGTGAAATCTTCTTTGGAAGCCCTCCTTTTTTTTTTTTTTTTTTTCCCTGTTATCCTCAGCTGAATTTCCTTGCAGCTTATCTCTAGTTTTTAATAGCTGTGACCACCTTAACTCCTACAAAAGTAAGTGCTGAAAAGCCACAGCCCTGAGGGTCAAATAGAAATGTTCTTTATTTATAGGGAGCACATTTAACTGTCACACAGTTCCTGCCAATTTTTTGTGTCACCATTATTAATAGTTTTCTCCAGCCATCCCTGCCTCTCTATGTGCTCAGCGTTTGAGGATGAGCAGCACCACCTTGGACACTTCGTGGGACAAGGAAACCAATAAAAAGACATTCATGAAAATGACCATACCCAGGGAGATAAAATATCATTATGTGAAATGGATTTGCTGGCAGTCCTCACCAAATTTACCACCTATTAAATTATAGAAACCATTATTCCTTTATAGAAGAAAGTCTGAAACTTTTCCTCAAAGATGTTTTATTGTTTTAAGTGGGGCTTGAATGTGGTTTTTTTTTTCCTTGTGATAAATTCCCACACATGAATTTTCTTAGTGATACAACAGGTCCTTGTCCCACTAATAATTCTATTGATCAAACAGGGCAATACTTCCCTTTTCTTCCAGCACAGTGCTCTCCCAGGAATACTTTCTGCAGGTGCCCAAAGGGAAGCCTTGCTGCCAATTCCCAGCGGATGCTGGCACAGACACACATCCAAGAGATGAATGTGGAGGGGAAACACGAGAAAGGCTGATCCCCTTTGATCACCAAGCATGGAAAATCTGGATGCACCTCTGCAGACGATATTTCTTTTCCCCCCTCTTCCTTTTTAACATGAAGAAAACTTTGAAACACCTGCAGCGGGAAACAAAAGGTTAATTAAAAAGAACCCCAGTCTTTGCACTAAACTGATTGCTGGGACTCCTGCCAGCCTGGGAAGGTTAAAGAGCTCAAGCATGCGTGGGCTGCGGGGGGAATGGCTAAAATTTACAGCCAGCTCCCTGGAAAGTCACAGTTCAGCTGTTCTCCCCGAGCAGGTGCTCATGGGAGCGGGCCTGTCCCTTTCAAAGCGTGAAGATTGATGAAGCCTTCGCTCTCACCAACTGTAAATATACAACCAGCCTTGTCAGAGCAGGTTTGTAACATCACTTGCTGACAGCAAGAAATTTTTTTTTCACCTCCTAAACACACACACACACACACGCCTACCCCACACAGGCTCACACGCACATATATAAGTACTAAAAAAAAGGGATTTTCCCAGGAAACAGCAAAGCAAATAAATAAAATGGTCGGAAAGACGTTTTGGTTTTCCCTGCTCAGAGAAGCAATAGATAGAGGACATATGTGGGGTCATTTCATCCTGTCCTTCAGAAAACAGGCAACATCTTCCTCAAACTGCACAGTTTATGGGCAAGTGCTGTGAGGCAGCTCTGGAACTTCTGGAGAGCTGAAATCAGCGGGGCCGTGATGGAGAACAAGAATCATAGAGATGATAGAGCTCAAATCACCATTTTACTCTGCCCAGCTGCCTGCAGGCTGAGGATTTATAATGGGGTACAGAGAGGAATGCCTATTCCTTACAGATAGGAATTATTCCTTGCAGATAGAAATTCCTTATTCTTACACTCAATAAAGTTCTTGTGTTTAGATTGGGATTTTCAAAGAGGGGAGTCCCACACAGAAAGAGCACAGCAAAGCCATGGGGTGATTTGAGACCTGGGCTCTCAGCCGTGGGCTCTCCCTTTCTGCTCTTAGCATCATGCAGATAATGCAAACACTCCTCTCCTATAATTGGTGGTTTCATTCCCTGAAGACGCCACGGCAGAGGTGGGTCCTCAGAGAGTGTTTTCACCCAGAGAAGATTGTCCTTCCTGATTAGCTTGGGATGGGTGTTCTGTGCCTGGATAATTGGGGAAAGGGCTGAAGAACACCCTGCAGGCACAGCTGCCTCCCAGCACTGAGGGGAGATGTGCTGTGCGAGGGAGTCATCCGCAGCAGAGACAGACCAGCAGGACAGAGGCGGCTGCTTCTTCAGAGAGGAAATTATTTCCACTAATAACTTTGAAGAGTTGCAGAGAAATCCAGCAGGAAAGAATAGTACTGGCAAGGCCTCCCTCAAGCCTCTGGAAACCAGACAGACTGAATCCACTCCTGACTTCAGTGGCTGAATTACTTGGATGATTGGAAGCAGAATTAATATTCCAGTATGAATTTCTTTACTGTCCCACTCCAAGATTCATTTTTAGCATTGCAGTCAGTTTAACTAAAATAATTCCTCAGCATCCTTTACTCAAATCTTTCCCAAGGTAATTCCATCTGTGTTATCAATTCGCAAAGGCAAAATTTCAGGGTAATAGAAAACCTTCAGCCTAATTTCCTAAATTTCTTAGGTTTGATATTTCCAGTGCAGTGTGGAGAGATTAAATTGGTGATTTTAGGAAACATCAGTACATTTCAAACACCCCAAAATTTTACAGTGGAAAATAATCGGTTTTTGCTTGGTAGAGTTTTGGGGTTTGTTTTTGCTTCACTGCTTGTTTTACTATTTTCTCCTGCTTATTTTTAATAGATTAGTAAAGACTGCCACGGCCTGTAGGCAAAACCGAGCCTTGGATAATTTCCTGAAATTTTCCAAAAGCCCTTTGATTATCTCAATCTACAAGAGGCAGAAATTTCTACACACCCAACAAAGCCCCAGCAGTCCTCACTTTCACACAGACTTGTCCAGCACAAAATTCATTTGCATTTCCTCCAAGCCACTTCCAGGATGAACACACCCACGACAAAACCGTGCAGCGGAGTGTTTGCAAACTGTCACATTCTCCCTTTTGCTTTCCCTTCTCTCCAGCTCCTTGACTGACGTGGCTGTTTGAATTGCTAACACTCAGTGATGAGGACTGTCACTGTCACCTCGGCTGTGTTTACCCAGTGCTGCTCACAGTGGGGTTCCCTCCCCTGCGCTCTGCCTCACACCATGGCACATGCTAATAAAGAGGAAGAGAAAAAGGCACTTCCCTCTTTGCAGCAGCAGCGATGTAACAGCCCTGATGAACAGGCCAGCCACTGGGAATGCTTCCAATACTGTAAGGAGAAAAAGAAGTAATTTATTGCAAGTGCTACGAATACATCACATACCTGTGAATACAGGTGACCATCACTTGCTCAAACTGCTGGCGCTGTCCTTGGAGGGAAAGATCTCAAAGGTCTCTCTCCAGCACGGCGAGCAGCCAACAGCAAAGTCCTCCTGAGCTTCAGGAAGAGCAGGCGTTGGTGTGTGTATGCCTTGCACTCCTTGGCAGGGCTGAAAAGCCTGAAATATGATTACATTTCCTCAGTAAAATTACATTTGGGTCTTCCCTGAGATACAAAATGGTTAAAGCAATTTTTCCACCAGCTTCGTTGTTACCCTTCAGACAGTAGTGGTGCTCACCTCCAGTTTTATTTTGCTTATCCCTTCATTAAACTCTGCCTGCTGATGTTTCAAATCCATGGTTATTTACCTGTTCCTGCCCCATCTCTCAGCCCCGGATCTTCTTGTCTCTCTTTGCCACAGGATTCTCCCTCTCCCTCTGGAGGGGGGCAGTGAGGGAATGGGGGCTCCCACCCCCTTCACACATTCTGAAACCCCCCATCCCATCAGGGCTGCTCCACAGGGTCCCTGCTCTTCTTCACACCTCTGAGATGGAGCTGTCACTGCCTGCTCCAGCCTGGGTCTGGCTGCCCCACTGAGAGCTTTGAATTTCCAAGGGCTTTTCAGCCAAGCCACATTCCCAGGAGCCTAAATGTATCAAGCTTTTTAAAGCCCTACTAAGAGCTGCTCCAGCTTCCATCCACTAAGGATCAGACCAAAAACTTGCTGGTTTTTACTCCCTTTTGCAAAGAAGTTGCAAAGAGAGCAGCCAAGGCATCGTCTCCCATCCCCCTCACCCTGCAGCTCCCTGTTCAGAAGTGGTACAGGGAAGAGGAGGAAAATGAACCCAAATCACTGCTCACCTCCTGTTCTCCCAGCCTGCCCATCCCACCCAGTGAAACACATGGCATTAAACCTGCAGCTGAGAGGATCTGATTATTTTTATGGAAATTTTCTCCAAGTTCAGAAGTGGATCAATGACAATTTCTTGAGCTGGCTCCATTTTGAGTACCAGAATTGACTTTTAGAGAAGCTGCTTGATTTCCCAGCTTCCCCCCACCAGAAAAGAGATTATTGCATAGGCATGTGATGTAATTCAGCTCCAAATAGGGTCTGGGCCTATTAGACCCCAATATAAAACTCACCCAGGCTCCAAGGAAAACAGCAGAGCTCCCTTCTATCCCCCTCCTTGTCACACTCAGGCCAGACAGAGATGGGAGTGAACCCCCTGCTAATATTCTGTACACCACACAGATATAAATGGCAGCTCAGGACATAGCACAGGAGAGACTCATTTTGGGCAATTTAGTTCAACTGCTCCTTTTCCCAGTTCCCCAGTTTGCCCTGTTTCTATTACCCAGCCATGCCACTTCTTTGCTTTTATCTTGTCTTGCTGTCTGCCTGTCTCTCTGCTCCTTCTCCTTTCTTTTTCCATTTGAAAATACTTTTCTTCTACTTCAAAGGTCTTTTACTGGAGTACAAATCCCTCTGTTTTCCTCTCACCCATCACCTGCCAGGTCTCTGCATCTTCTTGTGACCACATGGGCAGCAACTCACCAACTTTTTGGCACTGACCCCCTCCCCAGCAGGGCCAAGTGACTGTCACAAACACAGCCCCCCTTTACTCCTTCACTTAACAACTAAAAATCATCCTGAGGGCACCAGAGGTAACAAAGATTGAAGCTCTTAATGCAAATTCCTGGCTCCAGGTTAGCACAGTGCAGGGCTTCCTGCAAGGCCTCTGTAAAGAGGCTTTTAATTTAGCACTAATAGGGAGGTTATTGTATGTTAAATAAATACTAATTGATTATTTAATGTATATGCATTGAGGGTTAACTGCTATGTAATGAGCTCCTCTCCATTAGCAGGGCTGCTGAACATCAATTAATATGGGTTTTATAATCAATTGATATTTAACATGCCCTGTTTAGACTTAATGGGCCAGCATTTCCAAAGTGGACAACGCCAAGAGTTTTTTTCTCTTAAAAATTAAGAAATATTTGTCAGAAGATTTACAGCAGGGTGGGAAGTTATGAATGTATTGAAAGCTCAGCAAATCAGCTCTGCAGAACTGGACACAGCAGGGTGACGCCCTGGAAATGGGATGTGCAATGCCCCTTTTGAAAACCACTGCAAGATAAACATGAGGGACAAGGATTCCAAGGATGACCAGGGGATTTAGACACACAGCTTCCATTTATTTTAATAAACATCATGTCTCTAAATGTCCCAACTGCCTTTTAAAACACAAAGATTTTATTCCCTTTGCCTCTCCTTCCCAAGCACACACAGATAAATCATGTGCAAGCTGTTTGTGGTATACACCAGGGAGAAAACAAACAAGTTTCTAATGAAAAGAGTGATCATAATGCATTTACAGCCATTATCTAACACTATTTCTTACTCAATCTCCTCACTGGCAGCTTTCACACGGTTTCACGATGTGGCAGAGTTTAGCTTAGCTTGCCAAAAATTCAGGCTGGAAGAGAACATACAAGGAAGTACATTAGCCACAGAAGTCTCAGTTTCCACCTGAGAGCATCTTTTTAAGGTTTGCTGTTTCTGGTCCCCAGACAGAGCCCTGCACCCCAGGAGCTAAATGCTCCCTGTAAATATTACAATATTCCTCAGCAGCAGGGCTGGGACAGCACAAAGAGAACAGGGCTTGAGCAGCACCCAGGCAGGGTCAGGATGCAGATAATAAAGATTGGGAAAAGAACAAAGAGAAGCATGTGGCCAGAGCAGGGTTTGAAGTCTACAGGCTGATGTATGTCATCTGAGGATCTGGCCCAGCTAGATCTAATTTTAACATCCTTGACAAATTCCCTTTAACAGCAAACTGTGGAAAGGGAATCTTCTCTCCGCCCCTCATCCTTCCGTCTCCAGGAGCTGCTCCCTGTGACAACACTGTTCTCCAGCAGTAATTGGCAGTATCATTCTATTATCACTTATTCTTAAGGCCTGAGGATTTCGTCCCTTGCAATTTTCCTGTTGTACAAATTCCTGTCTATTAGTTCAAGCCATGTGCATGTTCGTGCATTTATTCCCTGCGTGCGTCCGGGGATGGAGACAGGACTTAAACCCGAAAGGGCCCTTGTCTTACCAAAAATGAAAGGAAGTAAAAGAGCTAATCACTGCTGACACATCACTGGGGGTGGCAGGAGGAGCTACCTCTGGTGTCTCCAGCAGAACAGTGGCAATTCTCCTTATAAGCATTTTAAATGGATGATGATCCTAATGAACTTAATAGCATCACTATCCAAGGACAGCATCAACTCATTGCCATCCTGCATTTTGCAGAAATAGCTTCCCTTTAAACAGTGTGCCCCTGCTTTGAACAGTAATGGTTTTTCAAAGTGTCTTAGCACACAAAGGCAAAATCTTTTTTGAAACAGGGTGGAATTGGTTGGTGATTATCACTGAAAAGCTGGCAGCCACCAGCTAACCTTCTAACAATGAAATATGGGAATTTACCTTCATGCTTCAGTGCTTGCTATTCAGCTGTCTACCAGGGTCTAAATCAATGATTCTACACCCTCCACTCAAGGTTTCTCTTTCAAATGCTGCAGATATGACCTTAAGTTCATCATCTAAACAATGCAGTTCACGTTTAATTTCATTAATCTAAGATCTTCCATAAAATTGCAATATGGCACCATACCTTTCAAGTACCTTCATTAAAATCCATGTTATTTCTAAATCCTATGCATATCTATGAGGTCATACGGTGTTTTATTAAAATGGAATTTGAAAGGCTCAGCTCTTTTATCACCAATTGTCATAAGGTAGTTTACAATAAAAAAAAAATTTAAAAACCCTAAATCCTTCCAATCTCTTAGGCAATGAGCAGATTTGAACATTTCTGCAAATCACCACCTAATTTTTTAGCTTTTTTTCCCAAGGATTTGGAGAGGGGAAAAAAGGAAATTATTGAACCCTCCTTGTTTGTGTATTTTCTGCTGTTTACTATGTCTACTGCATTTCCCTCTTGATACAAGCATGTGGGGAGGCAGCCTGGGGAGTGCAGAGGTACCGAGGATGCTGCTGTGAGACATTTCACAACTCAGACTGTAAATTCAGTCCCTGCCCACACACTGAGGCGAGCCAGCAAAGTGGTCCTGCCTTGCCTCCCTGCACCTGGAGCATCCCAGACTGTGCCAGGCTCGGTGGGAACAGCTCAGGGATGCAGGCAGCAATCCCAACCTCCCAGGCTCGCTGCACTTCTGCTTTTCAGCAGTAAATTCTGCAAGTCTGGAGCCTACCACAGCCACTGGAAAACTGCTCTGTGTGCATGGGCTCCGTGTAGACCTCACATATTAAATAATTGCAAGTGAGGCTGAGTTGGAGCAACCACTGCTCCCTCCTTAATTAAACCTGAGTTCAGCACTCACTCTATTGACCTCTTCTGGAAAAACCCTGCCCTCCCATTAATGCCAAACAAAAATCTGGCAAAAATCTAACACAAACTTCAGAGCATTGAGATTCTTCACAAAGGTAAAGAGCACATCAATGACAAAGATAATGTTCCAGGATGCTTCCATCTCTTAAGCAAAATATTAATCACCCTGAAGAGACAAAGTGGTCCTGCTCTCACCCTCTGCACTGCTCTACCGAGGCTTCAGCAAGAGATGCTGCTACTGGGCTGTCATTTGAGACAAACCTTCCCAGTAAATATTGCAGGATGACTTCAACCCGACACCAGAATCAGCCAGATAGAAACTTTCTGACAGTTCTGGATATTAGAAAGCTGCTCTCTTCCTCTGCTCAGTGCCAGGTAACAGAGTTTTAATCATGCATTAAACCCTGATTGCATATTCACGAGCCATCCCCACTTACTCGATGCATGTGTATTAATCTATTTTACACAGTCACTCCCCTTAGCAGAGGTCCTCATGCGGCTCTTTAGGGTCGGTTTTCATGTCCGGTGTCCTTGTTCCTCAAGCCCTGCTTTTCAGTGAGCACAACATCGTCATTATTGTGCACAGCTCCTGCTTTGCCAGCCTTGCAGAGCTGGGCTGGCCTCCTGCTTGCGTTCTGCGTGGCTCCTGTTTGCCTGACTTGCAGCCTTTATCTGTTTCTGCAAGGCTGTGCTGTTCTCCTGCCCTTATCAGAGTCCAGCGCTGTTCTGTTCCGCTGTCCTTATCACTCCCAGGAAGCCATCCCCGGCTGCAGTGCCACGCTCACGGTGTAACATCACTCTGAAGAAGCAATTACAGCAAGCAGAGCAAGGAACTAAAGACAGGTCACCTAAATGAACTGAGGGAAAAGTACATGAGAAAACAAGAAAATGTCTTCATCGCTTTTCAGGCTTCAAATTGGAAAAACAGGGATCAATACAGCAGAACTTCATTTAATGGTGTGAAAAACAATCCACCCCAAGACAGGCAGGAATCACTTATTGCAAAACAAACAGGCCAATTAGGGCTGGGCAGGGCTTTTGGGACACCAGCACTGGGGCCATTCCTGCAGCCCGGCTGCTGGGACGTGGCCACCAGGGATGGGGACACCAGGGAAAGCTGCTCCGAGGCCTCAAGGCAAAATACCCCCCAAAAAAGGGCAGCGTGACTGCATTTGGCTGATTTTTCTCCCCTCATTTTTTCATCCATGCTCCTTCCCATTCAGTTTGGTGCTGGCTGAAACGCTGGGCAGCTCTGGCTGATGCCAGCAGTGACACCTGGACTGGGAGATGGGAGCAGAACTTCTCCCTGATGCCCAGCCTAAACCTCTGCAGTGTTAAACCATTCCCTCCCGCCCTGTCACTCCAGGCTCTTGTGAAGCCTCTCTCCATCTTTTCTGTCAGCTCCTTCAGGTGCTGAAAAGTCACAGTTAGGTCACCCTGAAGGATTCATGGCCTTGAGTCCAGAACCCTGAGTCCACTCCTGCAGAGTGACTGTTTCTGCTTTGGGGAGTTTTCTTCTTCTCTGGAGAAGCAGCAGCTCTGCTCTCAGGACACCCGAACACAGACATCTGCCACGGGGGCATTTTATTGCTTTTCCTGTCATTGCCACTGCCAGGCCCTGGAGCAGATTAAACAGATTAATAGAAGTGATGTAGAGGGAGTGTTAAACCCACCAGGCTCCACTGTGGGCCAAGTGAGACGGGGAAAGGAGGGTGGAGCTGACATTTGCAGGAGCAACCTCACGTTATTAAAACAAATTTGGCATGAGGGGAAAATACGTTTGCTTTGCACTTCCTGATGGCTACGAGAGCATATTCAAAATCAAATATTTGTAAGGCAGTAGGTTAGTGGTTTTTCAGTGTTTTCTCCTCCCCTTTGTCAGTCAAACATGGTCCCTGTGCTGCTGTGTCGTGGGGCTGCTGCTTTTAAAGTACACAAGAATGCAGAGTGGACATCAGCTCTAAATCTAAAAATCTAACTGGGAATTTATATTTGTCTTCAGGAAAATAATCAGCCCCAAAACTCTGGATGCATTTCCAGAAAACTGCTACACACTGCAATTTTTCTCTCTTTTTTCCCCCCTTCTGACGAAACATTGGTTGTATTTTCTCCTTTTATTTATTGGAGTGCTAAATGGATTATTTCAGCTATAAATCAGACTCTTTCATTACATTTTTAAGGTGTTGTCACTGTTATGAAGTACAGTGTGCCATCAAAATTAAGCTCAGATTGCATTACCACCTATTTTATAGGTGGAGAATTACTTGATGGATTTTTTTTCCAGCAGTCTAAGCACTTTTGTCTACCCTTCCAAGCCCAACTGTCTCCCTAGCTCCACAGGCATTTTCCTTCACAACTTATGAAATTCTCATGCACATTCTCTCCCAAATACCTGAGGTTTTAAAACAGAGGGATGATATTTCTTTAGCCCAGACTATCCATGCAAAGCACAGGGAAGTCAGGGTGGGAAGGACCTGTCTGAGCCCCCTGTTACAAACCTGAAGCAAAGCAGCTCTTCTGTGAAACCCTCCTGGCAGGAGCTGCTCCATTAGAACCACTGGAATCTGAGATTAAACTTTTACAAAAGGTCTCCTGAATGGCATCTTTATGATATTATATTTAACATATAAAATAAAAACTGCTGTCAGGTGTAAAGAAAGGGATCCATAACGCAGCCAAGGTGCTGCTCCATGGCCACGTTGTGCTGGGGACAGGCTGAGCTGCACAGGCCAGAGCAGGTGGGCAGGATTTTGGGTCACACAGGTTAAATTCAGACCACTGACCCCAGTCCCCTTCCCCCACTGCTGCCATCCTGCTGGCTTTAAAGTGACACTTCAGAGAAGAATTTCTTCTAAAGTTTCAAAGTGAGAAACTTTTCAGCATTCCTCCTCCATGCTTTTCCTTTAAATTGACACTAATATTTTTTTTTGCCAGGAGTTTTAGAATCCAGAATGTCCCATAAGAAATTAATAAAGAATGTCTCACCTGAAAATTATACAACCCTCTCCAATCTCCACCGTGCCCGTTCCTTCTGCACCCCCCTGATGTACACTGGGAGCAATCCAGAGAAATTAGTGACATTACCCTCTGGTAGCCTGGTGACACTTATGTTCCAATCTTCAGAAAAGTGACTGCAAATCTGCCTGCTGCTGCAGAAGTAATTTTAGAAAACTAGCTGCTGCACATTATGGGCGATACTTTGGGAGCTGTATGTGTCAGTGACCCACTGCTGCATCCTCTGGCACAGCTGCAGAGCGCTTCATCCATCTTCCCTTGCTGGCAAGACGAAATCTTATGTATTATTTAAACCTTCCCCTTTTTCTCCCCCTCCTCTGACTGTCCAGCTCAGGGACAATGTCCTGCAGCTCTGCAGTGCTGCTCCTGTGCAGGGCCTGGGCTCGGGGAGGTGGCTCTGAGCTCCCTCTGAGCGAGGTGCTGTGGCTTTGCAGCCTGCAGAACTTGGCACCTGCCAGGAAAAAAAGCAATAATTTCCATTTAGTGCTTCAGGCTGACTCTCCCTAAGCGCCAGAGGATGACGTGAGTGCTCGGAGCTGGTGGGGAAGGGCCTGCCACCAAAATCCCAACTCTTCCCAACTCCAAAGTTTTCTTGTTCATTAAAGACAGAGCGGAGGACCAAGCTGCTCAAGGAGTTAAATGTATTAAGCAATTTACAATTAATATAGAACTCATTCCAGAGATATCTACTAGAGAGTACAACAGGGCAATTAACCCACTAATACACTAGGCTATTACATCGCTATGTCTCTTATTTTAGCCTGAGGTGATTTGAAACGCATTGGATTAAAGGATATTACAGGAGATAGCATGAAAAATAGCTTAATGTAATGAGCCATCCCGTGATGTCTGCTATTAAAGATGATTTGCAGTTGAAAACTACAACATACAGTAGTTCAGCCATTTAGAAACACGAGTGTATTTAACCCTTTTCTGGCCTGCGCGTCCCTTCCTTGAGTCGGTGCAAGAGTTCCTCCCTCTCCTCCCCCTCACTTCAAATGCCTTTATCTGAGGATTATCAAATGCACCTTATTAAAGTACAATAGTATCTTTGGGAGATTGGTGCCTGAGGTTGATAGAAAACCAGTAATCTGCTAATAACTTTTAAAAATAGATCCCCGAGAGAGTAAATAGGCTATTTGACTGGAGACACGTCCCCGAAATGGGAACTTGTAACAGATTTCTCTGCTAGCCTTAGGCCTGTCATATCAGTTCCAAAGGGTGACCCAGGCACAACGGGGAAACAAAAGCACCTTATCTTAAAATCTATAATGGTACAGAAGCAGCAGCACCCAGGGAGGGGAGGGAGAGCAGCTGGAAAAGTCCCTGGCGTGGAGTCTGAGCATCTGCTGCTTTCAGTTCCCAGGAAAAATCACAGTGCTGGGAAAACAGTTTCCACCTGGACAGTGTGCATTTCTCTTTCTCTCGTTTCTGTGCTTTGCTCCCCGACTGAGACACGGGGAAATCATTGAATTGGTGCTGTCAGGTGTGATGGGCTTTGTCTGTGAGACAGGTGAGGCTCTGCATACCCCAGGCACAGTCTCTCTTTCTAACAGCCCCATTTACACAGAAATAGAGGTGAACAAAACTGACACTTCTTTTCCCTCCAGAAAAAGGGAGGGTTGTTTCCCCATGTTTCCTGTGAAAAAGTTTTTCTCCTACAAACAAGGAGGAAAAAAATCCCATGCACCCCATTAAAGACATCCCAAAAGGACTTGGGGAAGAGCTGTACATATAAAAATGTTATGAAAAGATGAATTTTCTGGGCAGGTTTGCAGCTGGGTGAGGCATTACAGAGCTGGGTTATCTCACCTGCCTCAACAGAAAGAATCCTTCAGGCACTTCTCACCTTCCCTACCTGTCATCATCTCTTCCCCATCCCATTTTGTCACAAGGTCCTGCAGATCTGTGGCAAATATTGGATCTCCCCTCTTTCTTTTGTGATGTCCTCCAGCCTTCTCAGAGCAGCAAACCCAAATAAAAGCACTTGGTTGTAAAAATAGTATTTTTTAGAAGGATCAAATGAGGGTTTTCGCATTTGCATAAAAACAGAAAAACAATTAGCAGTGCGAAACAGCCCGAAGTGATTACAGTTCCCTTGGAAAGCACTGAGGTGCTCTTCACACAAGGGATAACTGCAGGGGGGGCAGCAATTGGATGGGTGCTTATCAATACTGCTCCTTCTCTAAAAAAATACCTGAAGAATGAGGAAAAGAAAGGGAAAACAAAAACAAACAAACAAACAAAAAGCACTTTCAGGCAGAGATTCTCCTGGGCCTGACACATTGCTGCACCAAAATGGAAAGAGAAGACAAGAAAAGAATCCATTCCCCAGCTGACCTTCCTGTGCATCAAGCATTTGAAGCAGAGGGTTGTGAGAGTCCAGAGCTTCCCTCTGGCTGCCCTGGGACCCTGGCAGGGGTTAGAACCCCCTGGACAGAGCCCCCAGAGACACTGGCTGTGATCTCTGTCCATGGAAAAGAGTTTTCAATCTTACAGGATGAATTACCAGCTCTGAGTGTTTGATATGAGTAACAATTAAGTGTGGCACAGGTGCAAAAGTAAAATTTTAGGATTCTAGATTAGGGGTCCAAAGGGGACAAGATGGAGGAAATTGGGTGTGCCTTGTCCTTTTTCTCCTTCTTCATGCCCTCCATGTTTCACTGTGGTGTTGGCATTTTTCTGTTGGTTCAGGCTGGGGACACACTGTCCAACGTAGGTGACAGATATTGGCACGTTCTTGTAAATCCAGCACAGGTAGTTTGTGGTATTTAATGTTTGTACCATCCCACTGAGGGCAGAGCCCCACACGCTGCCCTGCAGGACAGAGCTGCGGCAGGGCAGCAGAACATGTTAGAGATAAACAGAATAAACAACCTTGAAACAGCACAGACCAATTATGGCTTCTGCTTTGGCAGCGGGGCTGACAGACAGAGACTTTCTACAATCTCAGAATCATCAATAGCACAGATTCCAACAGAGGGTGGTGCTTCCCAAAAACCTTTCGGCAGGGGACAGGCAGTGCTGAGGACATCCTCTAAGCAAAGGATTGTCACTGTCACTGCGGTGGCAGCGCAGCCCGGTGTGAGCAGCCTGTGCTGCTGCTCCCAGGTGCCACACGAAGCTGTCACCTCTCATTCCCATCCCGGGTGACGAGTGACGTGGGAGGGAGGGAGGGAGAGGATGCCCAGGCCTTTCTGACCCCTTCTCCTTCAATCTGGCCGAGGAGGAGATGGCAACAGCGCTGTGCAGAACCGACAGACCCATCTGCGTGTCACGGGCTGACGGCGGCAGCGGCGGTGGCACCGGGCTCGGGGACAGAGTGGCACTCTGCCGGGATCAGGGCTGGGAGCAGCTCTGAGCCTTCCCTCTGCACCCCACTTGTGAGAACCCCGGGATTGACTCAGGGGTTCCATGTGGTGGAAAAGTCTCTCCTCCAGCCCGAGCTGCCAAAGAAAAACTCGGCAGCCTCTTGTTGTTGGGTCTCAAGGCAGTTTGTTGCTGGTTATCTAAAAGATTGTCTTCAATTCACTGCGGCTGTTTGGTCAGCGGCCCAGGCAGACACACACACCCTGACACCCTCACTGCCTGCAGTCTTCTTCTCTCTCCCCACCCAGGGCTGCTGCTGTCTTTTATATGATATATTACGTGTTATATGTTTACAGATTTCCCCCAATACCTACTATCTATGTTACAATGTGCTTTTCTACTCTAAACCAATCTGTGAGTGCCAACATCACCAAGAACATGGAGGTAAGGAAGAAGAAGGAGGAAGAACAGGATCAGGCCCACTTTCCTCCATCTTAGAACTCCTGACCCCCCTGTACAGATGTTAAAACCCCCCTGTACAGCACTAAAAAATTTTCCCCTCTAATTTGTAACTACTTCTACTACACCATCTAACCCTCTGTGACTGCTTGTTCCACCTTCAAAGTTGGTAACTCATTCCATGGCTCAAACTCAAAATCACAGCTGTTTCCAGCTGCCTGACAGGGTCTGAAATGCTTCTGACCAGGGCCTGGAACATCCAAAAATGTCTGAGGGACATTTTGAGTTCTGACACCCACTCCTGGCTGGGGCAGGATTGAAAACTCCTCTCCATGGCCAGAGATCACAGCCAGTGTCTCTGGGGGCTCTGTCCAGGGGGTTCCTGACCCCTGCCAGGGTCCCAGGGCAGCCAGAGGGAAGCCCTGGGTTCCCACAGACTGGCATCTCTTACAGGTGAATCCCAAGCCCAGCTTCCAAACCCTTCTCTGCCTGGAATGCCCCTCAGTCTCCTCGGTGTGCCTGATGCTGAGCACAGATTTTGGCCAGGAGAGCCCAGGGGGCTGTTCCTGCTGCTGGCACTGCCCTGGCACGGCTCAGCCCTGGCAGCACAAACCCTCCAGCCTGCCCAAACCCTCTGCTCTGCCCTTGGGTGGGCACTGGCCATCCCCATCCCACAGGAGCTCCTACGGCTGGCACACACACCTGGGTTTGGGAGGGAAAGTTTCTGGGGAGTCAGAGGCACATTACAGGGGCATTTTCACATTTCCTCAGTCTCAAAGCATCAAACCCCACCCAAACCAGCAAAGAGCAGCCATGGCATCATTTGTGCTCCAGGGGAGAGATGGGGATGCAGGACTGAATGTTCCTGCTGGGCATGAGGCAAGCCAGCTGAATTCCCTAATGCTTGACTGGAGAAGTGCAGGAAGGCAAAAGGGGAGAGGGGAGAGAAGTGAGGGAGAAGATTTTGTACAGAAAACTCCCTTTTTGGAGGGTAGGAGGGATATGAGTTGGTAACAGCAAGAGCAGAGATTTTTGCACTCCTATAAATCATTATTACTGGATGTCCCTGAGGGGATGAGAAGAATGAATCAGTTACACACACACAATGCCAAACTTTTAGATGGAAGAAGAAAAAAGAAAAAGAAGAGAGGGGGGGGAAAGGAGAAAAGGAGAGAGAAGAGAGGGGAAAAAAGGAGGGGACATAAAAAAGAAAATAAAATATTAAAGATGGGGGGGGAAAGTGAAAATAGAGGAAAGAGTGGAAAAAGAAGAGGAAAATAGAAATAAGAGAGATAAAGAAGAGAAAAAAGTGAAAGAGAAGGAGACAAAGGCAAAAGAAAAAAGGAGGAAAAGGGAGAGAGAACAAAAGCCAAAGGAGAAGGAGGAAAAGAAGGGGAAGAATGAGAGGAAGGGAATGAATGAACTTTGGAAGCAATTTATAATTCCTTTCACTTACATCATGAATTGAACATGCAGAAAAAAAAAAATAAAAAGAAGGGGAAAAAAAGGGAAAGGAGGAAGGGAAAATATTCCGCCTAGCATGCAGATTATCATTTGAAAAGATTCTGTTGCCATGTTTTTGTCCCTGGGTGATGAAAATGAAATTGTCTGATGTGTGCGCCGTGTTAGATTTACCTTTGCAGGGTTCACCCACAATCAGTAGAGAGGGGTCATGCCACAATATGTCATCTCACAGCTCCATCACACCAACTCCAATTTATACGAGGAGGTATTATGCATTTCAAAGGAACCCCCTGCGCGTGGCTCTTGTTACTGATCTATATCACAGCTCAGCTGAGGGAAGATTAGTTCTGCTGCAAGGGCAGCCAGACTTATTTGTTTATGATTATATTCTCCTTAAAGACGCACCATTCCTTTTTTTTTTTTTTTTAATGTCTAATTTAAAGTGTGCATTAAAGGGGCTGGGGAGGGGGTGGGATGTAAAAGGTGAGAGAATTCTGCACTCTCCCATAAGGAAACCTAATAGTCTTAGTCTCCCATGCATCCTGCTCATTAAAAAAAAAAAAAAAAATCTCCATTTAAATGCAAATTTGAGTTTTAGCTGGGGACTCCCCCAAAAGCTTCTCTTGGAAGCACCAGGGAAATAGAATTCAGAACCTAAAATGGCTGACAGCAGTCGAACGCCCGTGGAAATCGCTTTTTCCCATGTGAGCCCCCTCGGCCACCTCACTGCCGATGGCCTGGGGTGTGGGGCTGGGGCAGGGCTGGGGCAGCATCACCCCCATCCCACCTGGACAGAGCCCCAGAGACACTGGCTGTGATCTCTGCCCATGGAAAAGAGTTTTCAATCTTACAGGATGAATTACAAGCTCTGAGTGTTTGATATCAGTAATAATTTAGTGTGGCACGGGTGCAAAAGTAAAATTTTAGGATTCTAGATGAGGGGTCCAAAGGGGACAAGATGGAGGAATTGGGTGTGCCTTGTCCTTTTTCTCCTTCTTCATGCCCTCCATGTTTCACTGTGGTGTTGGCATTTTTCTGTTGGTTCAGGCTGGGGACACACTGTCCAACGTAGGTGACAGATATTGGCACGTTATTGTAAATCCAGCACAGGTAGTTTGTGGTATTTAATGTTTGTACCATCCCACTGAGGGCAGAGCCCCACACGCTGCCCTGCAGGACAGAGCTGCGGCAGGGCAGCAGAACATGGTAGAGATAAACAGAATAAACAACCTTGAAACAGCACAGACCAATTATGGCTTCTGCTTTGGCAGCGGGGCTGACAGACAGAGACTTTCTACAATCTTGGGATCATCAATACCCACAGATTCCGACACCTCCAGTTTTGGGGGCACCCGGGATGCCACCAAGCAGCTGGCACTGACTCCATCTCTCCCCGAGCTGGTGCATGGACATTTGTGCTGCTTCCCACTCCTCTGCCCCAATTAATGACTTGCTGGTCACGATACCCAGGCCCAGCCCCAGCTGGGAAATAAATGGGGACAGCAGGAGCTGTCCTGAGCTGCTGCTCTGCCCCATCTCCCAGCACCTCCAGCCCTGGGGACAAGCAGAGCCACCAGGATTCTCCAGGAGCAGAGAACGGGCACACAACTCCAGCTTTTCTTAGTGTTTTGCCAAAGAATTTTGCCAAATCAACGCAGAAACAGAAGCATTGGCTTCCAGTGATCATCAGCCATGTCCATCAGAAGTGGGAGGATGGCAGTGACACCCATCTCCCTTTGCAGGGCTGGTGGCACACAGGGACAGCACACCGACAGATGATCGGAGCTAGAAAAAAATGAGCGTGTTAATTAGGGGTGAATTGGCTCAAATTTCATTGGAAATACATCCCGTATTTGTGTGGCATTTCCCCTGAGCCCAGGTCTGAGCACTCGGTGGGACAGCAGGGTGGCTGTGGTACCCACAGGGACCCCATCCCAAAATTCTGCTGGGGAGGGATCCCAGCACAAAATGCTGCAGGGTGGCTGTGGTACCCACAGGGAGGAATCCCACCCAGGAGGGATCCCACCCCAAAATGCTTCAGGATGGCTGTGGTACCCACAGGGACCCCATCCCAAAATTCTGCTGGGAAGGGATCCCATCCCAAAATGCTGCTGGGGGAGGGATCCCAGCCCAAAATGCTGCAGGGTGGCTGTGGTACCCACAGGGAGGGATCCCCCAAAACGCTGCTGGTCCTGCAGCAGGTCCCTCTTGCCCCGAGGGTCTGATCCTGCTCCTCCTCGTGCTGGGGGAGCACCTGGAAAACCTCTGGCACCCCAAACCCCTCTGCACTGCCAAGAACAGCCACGCTGGGCAAGCAGCTCCCAGCTGCTGCAAGTGTTCAATATTTGCTGCCCGAGTGCAGAATCCTCCCAGTGCTGCTCATCAGCTCCTTCCCGTGCCAGACCCTCGGCAGAGAAGGAGAACCCGAGGTGCCAAGGGCCTGGCACTGCCACAGCATCACCTTCCACCAGCCAGGTCAGGAACTGGGAGCCTGGGGCAGGCATCCAGGTGCCCATTCCTGCTTTTTCCAGAAGCTCCTCCTGGGAAAGGAGCCAACCTTCCCTCTCCCTGCCATTTCCTCCCTTGTTCTTCATAAAAACCACACTCATTTCACTACTTTGAAAGCACATAATATGATGGGTGAAAACAATTAAATGAAATAGACTGGTAATACCCATGGGAAAACATTTTTAGATATGATATTACAATCTTGTTTCAAAATTGGATTTTGCCAAGAGGAAATACAGTTTATTATAAAACACATTTTCTTTTAATTTAATTATATAATCTTTGGCTTCAGAGAAGGGATGCTTAAATCAGACCCATTTAATTTTCAAGTGTATTCACCCATCACCTAGGGCAAATTGGTTTAAATTAGTAGGTGACTATATAAGTTCTAGATATGTGTCAGACAAAAAATTTATCTGCAAACTCCATATAAAAGACTTATCTGCAGCAGAAATTACCTGGGATGAACACACGAGCACCTGAAGAGCAGCATTTGCTCTGATTTCCATGATACCCACTACAAAACCCGATCTGGGATTATTTTTTAGCTTTGCTAATGTTTTGCCAGCTCAGTCCATCACCCTGCACGTCTGCACCGTGCCAATAAAACCCGATGAGCTGCAGTTAGATCCTACCAGGTGCACTAAATTCCCATCAGGGCAGCAGGACTTGCTGAGCCTCCCACGGCCCTTCCCTGGCACAGATTGCATTTCCAGCCGAATTTCCAGCTTGTTCCACCCCACCCAGCCCAGCCCCAGTTCCAGCACAGATCTCCTCCCATCCCGCTGCTCCTGCTCCCCCAGGCCGAGGTTGGGGCAGGTTTGGAAGCGGTTTTGGGGGAAACCCCCCCAAACCCAGCAGCTCCTGATGCCCGAGCCGGGCTTTGCTGCTGCTCGGGAGAATCACCCGTGAAAACCAGAGAGGAAATTCCCCAGCCAAGGGAAAATGCTGCAGTGCAGCCAGGGCTGCCTCGGCAGGAGCTCCACAGTGAGGAGGAAAAATCACCCGTGGGCCCTGGAAGGTGCAGGGAACCAAAGTGCAGCCGTGCTGCTGCCTGGAACGAGCTGCCTCCTGCTGCAGCACAGCCCCAGCACCCAAAGCAGCTCATCCCCAGCCCCGTGGGCTTTGGGGTTGCTCTCAAACAGGGAATCACCCTCCAGAATCCTCCAGGTCCAGCAGAGCCCCCAGCCAGGCTCATCCCCATCTCTGCCACCCCAACCCACACCCCCAGGTCTGTGCCCTCCCTGTGACAACGCCAGCATCAGGCACAGTGACCCTCACCTCAAATAAACCACAAAAACCAAAGTTTCTGCTGGGACACTCACATTCTCCAGACAGAGACATAATTCTATCACTCAGGATTTCTTGGAGAAGCACAGAGAGAAGAAGAGAAAACAATCTTTATCTCTGCTCCTTGGTTTTCCCCATGTGGAATTTGGTATGGAGATTGTTCACCTGCAGTGATGGCTGGGTTGGACTCTGGTGAAGTGACCAGTGGGATCCAGCTGTGTCTCGGACTCTCAACAGTCAGTCATGAGTTTGTTAGTTAGTTTTAGATAGGTAGGTAAGAAGTAAGTATGTAGAATATTACAGTATCTCTCTAAATAGTATATTAATGTAACATAGTATAGTTTTACTAAAGCAGATCCTTCAGCCTTCTTCATAACCATTTCTTCCCTGAGATGGGCTCCACTGCATTTTACTGCATTTCTGCCCTTGCACCTGCGCCAGGAGCTCAGCCAGCGTCAGGAGGCAGAAAACAAAAGCAATACCAAAACTCAGTTTAGTTGTTAAATTCTCTCAGGGTTGTTTTAACAAACAACAACAAAATCTACATGACAATTCTCGTGCCAGGCAGGAGCACAGGTCACTATGAAAGCCAAAGCCAGAGAAGGCTCCTGCTGCCACAGCACATATATAAAAATATAAATATAAATATATAGATGCACCAGTGCAGGGAAATTCTGGAAAGGTGAGTTGAAAGTGTTTGCTAAAGGCAAATTCTTACTAAACTCCACCAAAACATTATTTACCGAAATAGTTCATTTTAAACCACGTCTCACAAACCCAGAATTCCAGGCAGCATCTCCACCCTGCATTCCATGTACTGCCAGTCACATTGGAGCACTGGGCAGTGCTGGAGTCCCATTCCCAGGGGGATTTCAAAGTGTAGACGTGGTTTAGTGTGGGGGAATGGCCAGATTTGATGGTTTTAAACATCTTTTCCAACAGAAATGATCCTGGCATTTTCCATATAGGTGTAGTGTGAACGTGGAGGTGGTGCTGGGTTGGACTTGACGATCTCAAAGACCTTTCCTAACCTTAACAATTCCACGATTCCATCGGTGTTCTCTGAATAAATGTGAATATTTCAACAGGTGTTGGACACCCGCTTCCTCCTGGCTCTTTGAGGCTCTCCCCTTGGCCACCCAGTTTGGGGAGGTGCCCGATCCATCCCTCAGGACCAAACCCCAAACCCGCCCGGCCCTGCCAGCCCCAAAGGCAGATGCACTCCCAGTGTGATGCAAACATATGATCTCAGCCATGGCTGGCAAATAAACATTACAAGGGGCTGTTTCAAATCTTTGTAGTAGCAAATCTCAGCACTTAACTAGTAATGCAATAAGTCCTATCAAGAGCAGGCTGAAAGGTGGAATAAATTTCCAGGAGAACAATGAGGGTGATGTATGCATATGACCAAGGCACAATAAAACTGTAGAAGGGGAGGAAAAAAATGCATACAGTCAATACAATAAAATCAGCACAAATATAGGTTGTGTAAGCAAATAAATCTAACAATCCAAATATTTTACAGCACGCTCACATGCAGAACATTTCTCCCCCCCCATCCCCAGAAATCTTAGAGTGAAAAAAAAAAAAAAATTAGACTGTTTTGCATCTGAGTGTATTGTAAAGGCACCAGCGGCTGTCTGCACAAATTACCATTCATCTAGGCGTTGTTGTGGAAATTTTCAAGGGATTTGCAGTAATTATATGACAAAATGCTTGCAAATCTCACTCATTGCTGAATAGAAACACACGGGTCAAAGATTGAACACTCTCAGCTTGGTAATTTGTAAATGTCAATCAGACGGGGGCCACGGGAGGCACACAGGCGTAAGCACTGAAAGGCACAGCGACACCGTAGCAACCAGAAAAAGCCTTTTCAATCCACATTATAAAAGGCACGGGATAGTTTTACTTTCTAGTTGTTTTTTTTTTCCTCCCTTCTCTCTCTCTTTTTTTTTTTTTTTTAAACAAACTGATCACCTTGCGCCCAGAGGAGGAGGAAAAGGGGGAGGAGGGAGGAGGGAAGTAAAGAAAGGAAGGAAAAACAGTTTAAATAAAACTGGTGAGATTAAATTAACTGATACATACATTCGCGGAGGTAGATCGTTTGCTCTGTAATAAATACGGACTCCTATCTGCCCTCCTCGCAGACAGCAAGGAAAGCAAAATAAAATTAAAAGATATAACAATAAAAATTATAAATGCATTGCGGGCCCGCAGCCCAAGAGCTGTAATGAAGCTGTGCGAGGTGGGATGCTCCTTATCTCTGGGGATCATAAATAGGGAGAGGCAGGAAAGGCGAGGGGGCCAAAATCCCCCTCCCAAACTGCCCCAAAAGTCAACTCCATCCTTCCCCAGGGAAATTCGGAATTCAGTTGTCCCCAGCTGTACCAAAGGGACAATCCCGGCTCTCCCACTCCCCCGGGAATGCAGATTTGCCTCTGGGGAGCAGCATCTCCTCATTCCCTGCAGGAGAGAGCCCCAGCTGGGAAATTCGGGAATTCGGGAATTCCTGGGCACTCAGCTTTTCCAACAGAAATGATCCTGGCATTTTCCATATAGGTGTAGTGTGAACCTGGAGGTGGAGGAGGCACTCAGCTTTTCTGTGCCTTGCCTTCTATTTCGGTACCAACCAAAATTACGCTTTTGTTTAAAACCAGACACATTTGGGAGTTCCTGAGGTTGCTTACCTTTATTTTGTTTTATTTAAAAACAAACAAAAAAAAACCAAACAAAAAAACCACGGGGAAATCCCCCTCAGAGCAAGATGCTGCTGGTTTTGTCACAGATATTCCAATTTCAAGGCTGGAGCCCCATGGCAGGAGAGCTGCCACCATCCCAAGGAGCCCCTGAGCCTTTCCCACGAGTGTCCCAAATTTTCCCCTTGCCCTCCTCCCCCTGCTGTGACACCAGCCCAGGCTCCTCAAACACCCAATTTTGTTAAATCCAGCAGCATTTTGGGCGAGTTGCAGGAAGCAGCAAGGGCAGGAAGCTGCAGAGAGGATTTTCCATGTGCCCACAGCGAGGGGACATCCTGGGCTGGGGGGGATGTGACACCAGAAGCCCTGAAAGCCCCCAGAACATTGAAATGGGAGGTTTGGTACAGGAACAGAAAGGTTGCAGCAAACAAAGCACAATTTGAGTGCAGCAATGGGAGAAACCCCATGGAACCTTCACCAGCCAGGGCCAAGCTGCTGGAATTCAGCTCTCACCCCCCACTCCATCCTCTCCCTCAGTCCCAGCTCCACCTCACACACTGTGGTTTTTGAGAATCCCAGATTCTCAAAATTCTCAAAATTTGGGTTTGGAGGGAGATTAGAACTCCACCTGGCATGGGAGGCAGAGCTCCATCCAGCCCGGGCTCCAGGTGCCCATGGCACTGGGAATGCCACCAGCCCCACCCTCCATGGGATTGAATCAATCTGAGAAAAATTATGAAGTACCATAAAGGCACAAGTCTCGTAAAAAGTATAATAAAATTGAGAAAAGCTATTAAGTTATAAATACAACCAATACATGCAGCATCACTCAGATGGCAGAAACTGGCCATAAAATAAAGTCATTTTAAGCCATTATTCCACAAGTTACCAAGTGTCTTAATTCACCAGTCACACATCCCTTTATGGCACCCAATCCCATGGTCTGTACAGAAGGTTTTTAACTTCCACCTTCCTGTACAGTCCAAAATGCTCCTGCCCTTATGGGAAATGTAGGACAAAGAGCTTTGGGGCCTCTTCCAGACTCTCAGGGAGAAGTTGTGCAGACCACTAGGTGATTTATTTAACCAACTCCCAAAATACCTGGCACAGGCAGAAAACACCCTTGGAGTTATTGCAGGATACAGCAGAAAGAGGGAAGCAGGGAAATAGAGGGACTCCTGCAGCCAAAATCCTGGGTTTTTACAGAAATCAGTGAGGATATTTGAATTTTGAGTCGTGGTGCTGCAGCTCCAAATACTTCTTCTTTTAAGTCATTCTAAACACACCTAGTGTCCATTGAAAACAAATTATTCTCTAATAAGTAAGAGTTGTATTCATTTCTTAAAATTATATCATATATAAAAACGAATAAAAATATAAATTTATGCACCAAGGATTTACAGTGCAGGTGTATTTCATTTTCCTCCCTCAATTTAAATCTTTGCTTTTCACCCTCCCAACTGCTGTAGAACAATTTCCTCTCTTTATTTCCTCTAAGGGTCCTGTACATTATGAATATTCATTGAATAATTAAGCACCCTGTTCACAGCTTGTTGTGTTTACTGTTAGTCCAATAAAACCCAAACAGGTTAATGATGATCTTGAATATGGGAATTTAATATTATTTCACCTCTGTATCGGTGAAAAGTTTAACTTCCCCTTTAAGCCTCATCAATTTAGGGAGAATAAGTAACCACCATAAAAACCCACTGCAGACTCAGAGGTACAAGCTCCTGTGGTTTTGTCTTCTGAATTTCTCATTTTAGCTACAACATTAGAGGAAAACTGAGGTGTGGGTTTGGGGGGTTTTTTGGGGGTTTTTTTTGTTTGGTTTTTTTTGTTTTTTGTTTTTGTTTTGTTTGTTTGCTTGTTTGGGTTTGTTTGTTTTTTTTTTGGTTCTTTGGGTGTTTGGTTTTTTTGTTTGTTTTTTTTTGGGGGGGGGAAGTTGGGGGTTTTTTGTTTGTTTTTTTGGTTTTTTTGGGGTTTTTTTGTAAGAATTACTCACATCCCAGTGCTTTTAGTGCAGGTGGTCAGTGGAAAGCAAAAACACCTTCGGGATGCAGCAGCCATTGGGAAAAGACATTTCTCAAGGAGCTGCTGAGGGAGACGTGGAATTCGTGGGTGCAGAGGCCAGGGCAGCACCCGCAGGTGCCACCCACGGCAGGGCTGGCACTCGCTAATTAACCCTTAATCAGCCCCATTAGCCGTGCAGAGCAGGAGGCAGAGCCCCGCAGCCAGAGCAGCACAAATCAGGGGGTTTATGAGGATTACTCACATCCATTCTACCCTTTATAGGCAATAAACCTTTGCTGGTTCATTACTGGCCACTGTTCAGTTTTGCAGGAGTTTTTCAGGGCACAGCTGGGCTGGCCAGGAGGGGAGCAGGGCTGGGGCCAGCGTGGGCTCCTGGGGATGTCACCCATCCCAAAATAACTCTGCAACTAAGAGAGGGATGACCCAAGGAGGCATTTCCCCTTTTTCTCACCCAAAGAAGCATTTCCCCTTTTTCTCAGTGCTCAGGTGTGTTCCAGGGATGACCTGAGGAGACATTTCCCCCATTTCTCACCCAAGGAGGCATTTTCCCTTTTTCTTATCCAAGGAGATATTTCACCCTTTTCTCACCCAAGGAGACATTTCCCCCTTTTCTACCCAAGGAAGCATTTCCCCTTTTTCTCACCCAAGGAGACATTTCCCCCTTTTCTCACCCAAGGAAGCATTTCCCCATTTTCTCACCCAAGGAGACATTTCCCCCTTTTCTCACCCAAGGAGACATTTCCCCTTTTTCTCACCCAAGGAGGCATTTTCCCCTTTTCTCACCCAAGGAAGCATTTCCCCTTTTTCTCACCCATGGAAGCATTTCCCCTTTTTTCTCAGCGCTCAGATGTATGCCAGGGATGACCCAAGGAGGTATTTCCCCTTTTTCTCACCCAAGGAGGCATTTCCCCTTTTTCTCACCCAAGGAGACATTTCCCCTTTTTCTCACCCAAAGAGGCATTTCCCCATTTTCTCACCCAAGGAGGCATTTCCCCTTTTTCTCACCCTTTTTCTCAGCACTCAGGTGAGTGCCAGGACAGCCCTGCTCCCTGTGTCCATCCCAGCAGGGATGTGGCAGCACAGCTGGACCATTCTGGGTGCCTCCAAACTCCCGTGGATCATCCCAGAGTTGCTGCCATCCCTCTCCAAGGGCTGAGCCCTCTCCCACTCCTTTCCCAGCCCCCACAGGCACAAACCCAGCCAGCAAAGAGAGTTTCCCATCCAGCTCTGCCCAGCCCTGGGTTCCCCTCCTGCTTCTCCCATCATTTTGTCCTTCCAGGAGAATCCAGGCCCTGGGCTCACCCCCCATGCCCAATATCAGAGCTCCATCTAGCGCTGCTCAGCCCCTCCCGCCGCCAGGGCCAGGGGGAAGGAGGGGGGAAAAGGGAAAAAAAAAAATTAAATATATTAAAGGTGTTAATAAGCGACTTATTTAAACGGAGTATCACATATTGAACATTAATCACCTTGCAGTAAAAGTGTAATTAAGGAGTCACTCTGCCTTCTGGGGAAGGCTCGCTTGGAAGCCGAGAGAAAATGGTCTCTTTATTAACACAAATTATTTTATTTGGCTAAAGGTAATAATTCTAAGTGGGGTCAGCAAGCCCCGTGCACACGGCCAGCGTTTCCATGGCGACTGAGCCGGGTTCATCCTCGGGAATGGTCCTGCTCTCCCGGCTGGCATCACTCCTGGGGAACCACAGCCAGGGCTGCACCCTGCCAGGACAGCCCCCAAACCTCCTGGGGCTGGGGGTCACCTTCAGGGGGTGCTGGCACTGTCCCCCATGGCACAGCACCCTCCCGGTGTGGGAATGCTGCTCCGGCAGGGATGGCTCCTGGCTCCTACAGCCGTAGGGCGTGAGGTGGTTGTAGGGTGGCTGCAGGTGTGGGAACCCCGGGACTGATTCAGGGGTTCCATGTGGTGGAAAAGTCTCTCCTCCAGCCCGAGCTGCCAAAGAAAAACTCGGCAGCCTCTTGTTGTTGGGTCTCAAGGCAGTTTATTGCTGGTTATCTAAAAGATTGTCTTTGTGGGCTATGGCTGTTTGGTCAGTGGCCCAGGCAGAGACACACACACCCTGACACCCTCACTGCCTGCTGTCTTCTTCTCTCCCCCCACCCAGGGCTGCTGCTGTCTTTTATATGATATATTACATGTTATATGTTTACAGATTTTCCCCAATACCTACTCCCTATGTTACAAGGTGCTTTTCTACTCTAAACCAATCCATGAGTGCCAACATCACCAAGAACATGGAGGTAAGGAAGAAGAAGGAGGAAGAACAGGATCAGGCCCACTTTCCTCCATCTTAGAACTCCTGACCCCCATGTACAAAGTAAAACCCCCCTGTACAGGTGTTAAAACCCCCCTGTACAATACTAAAAAATTTTCCCCTCTAAAAAGGCAGGGAATCTCAGAAAAATGGGAAACTGGACAAGACAAACGCAGATCTGAACCAATGTGGTTAATCAAACATTCTCCCTCTATTTGAGGTAAGAGGGTAGTTTATATAAGCTTCTACATAGTTTACAAAAACAAAGGCACTCTGATTGGCAAGCTGACATTGTTTACCTTTTCCTTAAGGTGGCCTAAACCTTACACTATAAACCTATACTACTTCACACCCAGACAGCCCAGTGGTCCCCATCACACATTAATACTATTTCTATCTGCGCCACAAGCTCTGAATTTCTAACTGTGTCAGAGGCTTGAAGGCCTCACAAGGCCCAAATCTGAGGCCTAGACTGGAGTAGCTCAAATCTCATACCTCATGTCCTCTTTCTCTCAAAAATGCTGCAACAGACCTCTAATTTGTAACTACTTCTACTATACCATCTAACCCTTTGTGACTGCTTGTTCCACTTCAAAGTTGGTATCTCATTCCATGGCTCAAACCCAAAATCACAGCTGTTTCCAGCTGCCTGACAGGGTCTAAAATGCTTCTGAGCAAGGCCTGGAACCTCCAAAAATGTCTGAGGGACATTTTGAGTTCTGACAGTAGGATCCCATCCCCTCACGGCCGAGCTGTGAGGATTTTCCCCCATCGCCTTCCCCCGGGGCTCTGGGAGAGCCACAGCAGGAGAAGCACGCCAGGGATGGAGGTTTTCTGCCCAGAAAACTCCTCCTTTTAGCTCGATGCCCACATCAGCATCCTGCAGAAGCCTCCAGGGCCATTTGCTGCCAGCCCTTCCAGCCTCTCCAGCGCCGGGCATCCAGGGAGCAGCAAATTCAAAATTCTCTCGAAATGTCGTCAAACCAAACTCCAGCAAGGCACTGGTGAAGAGCAGAGGGGTTTGGGCTGGAAGCCCTTTGTCCCGAGCACGTTCCTGTGCTGGGAGATCTGTGGTGTTGTGTCTGGCAGTGATTTATCTGCCTCCCGTGTCATGGCACCCGTTTACGTGCAGCCTTAGATGTGGAGTACAGCATTAACATTTTACTATTATTCTTACCTTTCAATGCACAAAGATAAGAGTGTAAATCTGGGAGACAAGGGACTGTCAACAGCGCTCCTGGCACCGGGGATGCCTCTGGATGCTCCTCCTCCTCCTCTTCCTCCTCCTCCTCCTCCTCTCTCTGCACTCCCAGGCTCTGTGGGGACAATTCCACCACCCAAATGTGCTCTGATTCTCCTCCAAAAATAAATCCAAGCCCCTTAACCAACATTCCTCGTGGTCCAACGTCCCCCCTGGCCCAGGGCTGCAGCCACAAACAGCCTGTCCCCAGCTGCTGGCCAGCCCCACGGAACTTATTAACACCTAGTCAAGATTAATCAAGCAGGGAAAGCTAAAGCAGGGCCCTAATTAGTTGCTGATGATAACTATATTTGTCATCCTCTCCCCAATTAGTCTACTGTACATTTCGGAGTTTAATTGCACCTTGTTCTTCATTTAAATGTCATCATGTGCATATATTCTCCCCCTTCTTTAGCAAATTTGAGAAAAATTTGACATTAAATATAGATTATCTTTAGATTTTCATAATTAACACAACTGAACTGCCAGGAGCCTAAATGCATCTCCTCTGCTATAAATCTGGCCTCTCTCTTGGGAGTGGGTGCTCCAAAGGGCTGTGGCCATGGGATGCACCCCTGGCACTGGTGGCACTGGTGGCACTGGTGGCCATGCCCAGGACGTGGCCTCGAGGTTCCCCTCAGAAGGAAGGGATGGAGAAATCTTTGGTATTTTCTCTCTTTTGGGTTTCTTTTCCTGGTTTTCACAGCTGATGACGTTTGGCAGCGTGGTGTGCAAGCGGTGGGTCAGGCTGTGCCTGGGGAAGGACGGGGGTGAGGAGACTGTCCCCTGTCCCCTGTCCCCTGTCCCCTGTCCCCTGTCCCCTGTCCCCTGCCCAGGGAGAGCCCTGCCCCAGGCTGTCCCTGGCTCCTCCCGGTGCCTCTGATCCCGATTAGCGATATTCAATATATCGATGGAGGGAGTGAGCTGTGCCTCTGCATCCAGTGCTTTAACCCTTCAGCTGCTGCCCACGGGACTCTGTGCCAGCCAGCAAAGCTGTCCCCGGGGCTGGGGACACCCAGCCACTCCTGCCACCCTGTGCCTTCTCCTGGGGAATGGTTGATCCTGAGCCATTCCCTGCTGTCCCCAGGGAGCCTGGAGCTCCTCTCTGACACCCCTGATGCTGCCCAGCCCCAGCCAGGCCCTGCTGTGCCCCCCGAGCCCCCAAACCAGCCAGAGCAGACTCCACAGCCCTCCCTGTGCTGGTGCTGGCCAGTGCCAGAGGCTGGGACCAGCACCAGCCCCCCAGTGCCCACCTGTGTGGGAATCCAGGGCTTCCCTCTGTCTGCCCTGGCAGGTCTGGGACCCTGGCAGGGGTCAGAACCCCCTGGACAGAGCCCCCAGAGACACTGGCTGTGATCTCTGTCCATGGAAAAGAGTTTTCAATCTTACAGGATGAATTACCAGCTCTGAGTGTTTGATATAAGGAATAATTAAAATCCAGGAGTAGCCAAAAAGTGTATTAGAAGCAAATTTGGAAAGAAATCAATGGCCTGTAATTAGGTTTGATTTTTCTGCCCATCCTGTGGCTGGGGCGGTGTGTGGGGTGCCCCTGTGAGCACAGGGATGGGCACAGCCCCTGGCCACCAAAGCAGGGATGGTCCCCAGAGCTTCTCCTCCCTCCATGGGGACCCAGACAAGTCCTGCCTGGTGGAAACATCCCTAAAACCTCTGGGGAGGGACTCCCACGTGTCGCCCTGATTCTTAAGTTTTTCTAAAGCCTTCTGAGTTTACATTCTGTTAGAAAACTTTCCCACACAGTTTCTGTAAACATTTATTTGTATGTTCATCCCTCCCTGCAGTTTTCACTGTTGAGTTTCCAGCCGTCTCTCCTCGCCTTCCGAAGTTGTTTGGGTTTATTTTCCCCCTTTAACCTTGAAAATTAACCTAAAACACAGGGTGCTGTACACATGACTTGCTCAAATAAATTGCATCCTTAATTATGAACACCCTCGGCTCCGCTGTGCTCCAGGCCACGCTGCCCCAGCGGACACCCCCGTCCTGATGAGTGGTTATTGAACACGGGAACAACAATCAACACTAATTAAATACTCAGCTGTGGAGAGGAGACAATGTTTATCAAAAAATGCAAGAGGAGGGGAGCGCATCTTCTGTTTTCTATAATTAGTTAGCGATATTCCCCAGGCGCTCTCGGAAATCGAACTCGGCTTTGTTCACATCTGCTTGGCACAGGCAGACAAAGGCCAGCGGGGCCCTGTCCCTGTGTGTCCCTCCAGAGTGACACCCCAGCACAGCATCCCCCAGTGCCACCTCAGCCCCGGGGCTGGGACATTCCAGGGGAGCCGGGCACGGCAGGGATCCCGTGCTGGGCAGAACAAGGGATGTGGGCAAGGGGAGCAGGGGTCCCTGGCCCCAGAGCCAAACCCTGGAGGGCAGGAATGGCCCCGGGATGAAGGGCAGGAATGGCCCTGAAATGGCAGGAATGGCCCTGGGATGGAGGGTGGGAATGGCCCTGAAATGGCAGGAATGGCCCCGGGATGGAGGGCAGGAATGGCCCCGGGATGGAGGGCAGGAATGGCCAGGAACACACGGGGAAAGCAGAGGGAAGCAGAGGGAAGCAGAGGGAAGAAGAGGAAAGAAGAGGAAAGAAGTGGAAAGAAGAGAAAAGAAGAGGAAAGAAGAGGAAAGAAGAGGACAGCAGAGCAGGGCTCGGGGGACTTCACCTCCCTCACCCTCACCAGGCTGCTCTGGGCACCTTTGGGGGCTACAACGAGCAGCAGGTCAGACTTTGCACATCCCTCTCACCCCAGGGACCTCAAAGTGTTTGTCTGGAGAGCAGGAATGAATCCAGGCTCCCCAGGAGGCAGAGGAGGACTGGGAGCCTCTGCTGAGGGTGGCTGGGGAGGGCTGACACCGGGAGATGCTGCTGCCCTTCCCAACTCAGCTCGTGGCCTCAGCACTCCAGGTTCAATAACCAGGCTCAGAAATCAGAACATTGCCCTTACCCTCCCATCTACCCTAAGTACCTACAACATTTCTGGCAGCAAACAATCTCCAAGACTCATTTCTTGGAGCAGCAGCAGATGGTCAAGAGCGTTTCCTGAAATTGAATATTGTAATGAATTTAGGATCAAAAAAATTTACATGATAATCTGTTTTAGATCCTGATAGTGAAGAAACCTACATAGAAACTGCTTCTTTTCAGCTATTTGAATTAAAGTATAAATCTGAAGTATTTTGATTATAAAAAAACTTTTTTGCTCTTCTGGATCCATGGAAGAAATTGAAAAAATAACTACCAGGGAGGCTGAAGGCCACACATCAGGTTCAATTCAGGTTTGCTTCTCATGACCCAGGGGCTGGAATGGGATATTTGGGAGCCTGGTGTGCCAGAGGTGATTCAAATTTGGCTGATCCCGTTTATCCCTCATGCAGCTGCACCATCCCAGGATGGCATGGGATGGGATGGGGACAGGGATGGGGATGGGATGATGCCTCCCAGGAAATCAGCCATTCCCAGATCCCAGTAAAAGGATCCAGGATGAAGCTGTTGAGGCAGGAATGGGTGAAATTACTCGTATGATTTCAGAAGGTAAAATGAGAGTTTATTCAAAAGCACCTCTCTCTTTTATAGAGAACATCGTGAACATTAATTCCACTGGTCTTAAATTAAAAACATTTCACCTGATTGGTGCACTGGGCTTAGGTCAGTGTGGTAGGACATATCTATAAACAATATCAACAGAAAACAATATAATAGATTGTTTACATTCCTCCTGGACTTTTCCCCAGGTTTAGCCTGGCAGAAATCTTTCTCTTCTTCTCTCTGCCTGATCTGAGAACATCCACACCAGGATCCTCAGCTCAGGCCATGCTGGGTGCACACATCCCACTCCCACCCTGCTCAGGGCACACACAGTGCCACAAGGCACAGGCTCAGACTGGGACGTCCCTTTTGGGGTCATCTCATCCTCATCACTGGCACAGCCCCGTGCCAATCCCATTCCCAGGGCTCCAGGGCTCCATCCATCCCCACCCTCCCTCCGGACCACAGGAGAATTCCCCTTCCCAGCCTCGTGCCAGGAGAAGCAGAGTGCCCTTTCCTCTTAGCAAAGCAAATATTTAGTCTGGATAAAGCCCCCCCTGAGCATTTTCCCCAGGTAATACTGGTAACTAAAATAATCACATTCACTTTGCTGGTTTAATTTTATATTTCCATTCCTACCTTATCTTTTTTCTGCAAGCATCATTAAACCACACCATAACAAAAATACATGAACTGTTATTCTTTCCAGAGAAGCCATAAACCACCTCAAAGCTTTTCAAGTTTATTCTTATCTCGTACATCTTCCTCTGGTTCCGGGTTTTTTTTCCCCTTCATGCATTTCAGAAAGGTAGTTTTCCCTAATGTTAAGAATAGTTGCATTGAAAATGAGATGCTGCCTCTGAAAAGCCCCTCTGGAGGATTAAATAAGTAAAATATAGCCAGAAAATAAACTGGAACCTCATTAAAATAATTTTGCAAGGAGAAATCCTACTCTACAATAGGTTTTCAATATCACTTAGAAAATTCTTCGAGTCATATATATATGTTCTTAATTCAGGACCTTCCATTAAAAAAGACATTACAGAGGGAAGTGAAAGGCCATTTAGCACCCTTGTTTATATAAAAATGCATATTAGGCTCAGATGCAATCTCCAGCAGAAGCTTGGGATGCAGTTGGAATGAGCTGTGCCTGCCTGGGAGGTGCTAATGAGGGCTGGCAAAGCTGTGGGGCAGCACCAACACCTCCTTATTCTTCCAGGGAATTCAGCCACTCCTGCATCCCCCTTTTCTTCCCCTGCTCCCCTCTTCCAGGGAATTCAGCCACTCCTGCATCCCCCTTTTCTTCCCCTGTTCCCCTCTTCCAGGGAATTCAGCCACTCCTGCATCCCCCTTTTCTTCCCCTGTTCCCTCTTCCAGGGAATTCAGCCACTCCTGCATCCCCCTTTTCTTCCCCTGTTCCCTCTTCCAGGCCACCCTGGGCAGTCAGGTGCCCACCCCAAGGTGGGTTTGTGGCACCAAGCTGCTCCATCCTCACAGACAGGAATGAAAACTGCCCAATTCGCCCCAAAATGCTGCCTGGGATGGAGCTGGTGTGCCAGGAATGATCCTGGGGAGAAGGGTGGCTGTGACTCCCTGCCTGCCACACCTGCCAGGTGACACCATCCCAAACCTCGCCATGGGACGGGCACAGCACAGCTCAGCTCCCAAACCAGGCCAGGTTTAACTCTGCATCAATTCCCAGCACTTTGTTACGGAGTTAAACTCCTGATCCTGGGTGAGCAATCACTGCTGCTCTGCTCAAACAAATGCCAAGGAGCCAGCACTGACCTGGGAGGGGAAAATTCCTGAGGGTCTCCCCTGAGTGAGGCACCCTCCGGATCACAATCGTGGATAAATCATGGAAATTGCCCAGCTGGGAGCACTTTTGGATGTCCAAAGCTTAACAAGAAGGTAAAATACAGGTGACCCACGGAGGTACCCCCAGTGTCCTGAGAAATATTTAATCTCCAAAGGCTCCAAAAAACATCATTAGTGTAATTACTGTTCCCTGCCCACTGAAAACATGAGAACTTCAACCTTCCATCGTGTTGAGTTGAGCCTTCAAACAGCTGCAATAATTAGAGGGTTAATAGATTATTATTATTTCTAATGTATATACATTAGGTTATTAATATTAGATGTTTAATATTAGATTATTAATAGTAATTTAGATGGGATATTGGGAAGAAATCCTCCCCTGTGAGGGTGGTGAGGCTGGCACCTCTGCCCAGAGCAGCTTTGGCTGCCCCTGGATCCCTGGCAGTGCCCATGGCACAGGGTGGAATGAGATGATGATCTCTGAGGTCCCTTCCCAACCCAAACCATCCCATAATTCTGTGGATAATCCTGAGGCCCAAGGGGGTTAAAGGATCCTCCCTACTGCAGGAACTCCTCTCACTGACCACCAGACCCCACACAGCATCTGGGCAGCCGGTTTTGTAGAGAATAAATATCACACTTCAATTTCATGGTAACTTAGGAGGGTTTACTGGCAAATACCATGGCTTTTACATGGTTCTACCAATTACTGAGCAATTACATGTAACCTAGATCTGGAGGACACACGGCAGCCTCGGAATGTATTCCTCTCTCCTAGAAAAGAAGGCAGTTAATAGAAAACACTCTTTTTTTTTTATTATTTTAAACTATAAACCCCTCCACAATATTCCTGTGTGACATTATTAAAACTCTGCGTCGATATTAAACCCAAAGCAAAGGCTGCCATCCCATTAACACATCACTTGTGGGATGATCGATAAAAATTTACTTTAAACTGCACCATATGTTGCTCCCCACAAAGTTTTATTATTCAGATTCATCAGTTTGTACCTCAACCCCCGTGCAATTAAATCCCATTTAGCAGCACTGACCTTCTGATTGGAACTCGTCATTCCTGCAGCTGGTTTGGAGTTTTAGCAGCACTTTTAAATAAGGAAAATGTAAAATGTCTGTGAATTAATGTGGGGTGGGGGGAGCATTCCATGGGGCAATCCCTCCCGTGCACAGCTCCTGTGCTGGAGCAGGGAGGGATAAAAAATAAAGGGGAAAAAAAAAAAACCCCAAAGAGCGCCAGCCCATTTTCCCATGTTGTAGCATATTTGTAAACATCGTTAATCACGGATTAGCAGATGGTGATGTTAATTGCACCTGTGGAAGCAACAAGACCTCAAGGTTGATTAGATTGAGCAGAGGGAAAGGTGGCCCCTGTCCCAGAGCCATCCCAGCCTCCCAAACATGCTGGCACCCAGCAGAGATATTTTGGAGCTGGATATTCACTGCATATTCACCCAGTGAATTGGGTGGAACGGGATTTTTGCAGTAGTTGTGTCAGCGTTCAGAACACACAGAATCACAGATATGATTATCTGCAGGTGCTTTTATTGAGAGCTCTGGGAATCAGGGGTACAAACCCAAATCTGACTCCAACACGGCTTTTGAGCTGAACCTATTTTATATTCTATCCTTATATAACTTACATATTAATTATTAAACTTATATTGTTCTATTGTATACATTGACATGAGTTTCTTGTGATCTTTTTAGGCCCCTGACCACAGTTTCTCATGATTATTCTTACAACTAAACAGTAATTATATTTAATTACTAAACAATCATCACATCTAACAATTATATCATTTATAATGTACTAGATACATAGGTGCAGTTCTAACAAGGTACAAAGTCTTCTGTACTTAGGGTATTTATTTTCTTTTCAGGGCCTACTAAGCTTAATTTTCCTTTTAACCCTAAATCCCCGTGATTTTAAACCCTTTCACTATCAGTTGCACGGGGTGGAATGGGTTTTTTCCAGTGTGGTGATACCCTGAGCACAAAAGGGCGATTCCCAAAAAGGGAATTTGGGGACAGGAGCTGAGCTGCTCTCCCAGGCAGAGCTCCCAGGGTGGATTTTGGGAGGTGGGAAGATTTGTGTTTTCCCTTGGCTGAAGATAAAGCAGTGCCGGGCCAAACTCATCTTGTGAATCAAGGAGGACAAATATTTTGCCACTGTGCTTAGAGACACTTTGATTATTGAGAAATCATTCTGGAAGGGCAATTAGTAAATTTTAAAATCAATTTGGTAAATAAGCCTCTGAAAGGAATCCATGACAAGCAGCAGGGAGGGAAGAATCGACTTTCAAATTACACATACACTGTACTTTATTCATATCTAAATATCAAAGAAACTCTATGTACAAACAGAAGTAATCAGGAAACGTGTTTTGATCTTGCTGATGTACACAAAAAAATGACAATTAATGTCCCCCTTTATGATATAATGCTGGGAGTTTTTTACAGTTACATTACAGGGATGATTATAGTCAAGCTTAAGGCTAAAAATAATGAAAGACTATAAAAACTACATTTTAACATTTAAAAATATCCAGGAAATTAACTGGAGAAGCAGGCAATGATCCAATTAATGGATTGCATTTATTAGATCAGGGGCAAATGGCACAGCACAAAGCTCCAGCACCAAAGGTAGGGGAGTGCAGAGGTCCCCATGCTCCTCAGAGTCTCAGGATGGGGCTGGGGCAGGAGGACAAAGCATCAGCTCCATCCAAAAGTCACTGCAGGTGGATCCCAGTGGACAAAAACAGGGCTAAAACTTACCACAGAGGGAAATGGGGTCAGTGGGAACAGCAGAGCCATCCAGAGTGGGATTCAGTGCCCTCACAAGCAGCACAGTCCAAGCTGCAGCCCGAGTTGTGCACTCAGATCCTGAAATCAAGCTCAAATACCCTCAAATCCTGAAATTCAAGCTCAAATGCACTCAGATCCTGAAATGCAAGCCAAAAAAGCCTTGTCTGATGCTCCAGTGCCAAATCAAGGTGCTCCATGGATACAGGACTGGGGAATTCACAGCAGAGTGGTGATGGCTGAAGGACTGATGGCCAAGAAGGAGCTTCTCCTCCCACTCCAGTGGGCACAGAGGTTCCAAAGGTTTTTGGGAGCCTTCCAGAAGTAAAGGAGCTGCTGCAGGGTCCCTCAGCTGCCTCCTCGTTAGAGGGGCTGAGCAGATGGCCAAGCACAGCCTGACAGAGCCCAGCTTCCCCAGCCACACAAAGCCAGGAGTGCCTCCCCAGTGCTGAGACAAACTCAAAAAAAAAAAAAATACAAACCAAAAGGGAGAAACAGCAGCTCCTATGAGATGGGAAATAAATATACTTACCTGTAGGTGAAGAATGAAGAAATGGCGTTACCCTGATCCCTGCTGCTCCAGAGGAAGGATTCAGTCAGCCAGGAGCTGAATCCTGGAATCTTTCCTCTGGAAAATGAGCAAATCTGAGCCACGGGCACCCTCTGCTGGGGCAGCCTGAGCAGCTCCACAGGGCTGCCAGAGGCCTGCAGCCTTTTCCTCTCAGCTTTCAACCAGAAAAAAGGGCAAATTCGGCCCCCAAAATGAACCAGGCTCTCAGCCCACAAGGCACCAGCTCAGGGCTCTTCAGCTCCCTGTGGATTTGGGTAACACAGCCCTGTTTGTCTGATGGTGTCGTTTCAGAGGGATTTGGGATTTGTCCCTTTCCTCAGGACACAGCTCAGGGACCCTCCTCTCAATCACAGCCACAGAAGGGAGCCCTGGACACCTTTCAGGAGCTCCATGCCCATCCCAGGCACCTGGAGTGTCCCCAGTGCCACCAGACCCTCCAAGGGACACACAGGAACACCCCACGCCCAAAGACCAAGGTTTACAGACTTCATTTAGCTCAAAGGAAAGTCCTAATTAGTCACCCAGAGTGATTTACTTCTTCATTTGAAAGTGGGGAGGGGGCAGACTGAACAGAATTGTTTGAAATTATCCCTAAAGGGCACTGTAAATTAAGTGTTAATGAGGAACCCTATGCAAAGGGCCACGGTAGCTAAATAAAATAATTAAGGTGCTAAGTGATAACATTCTTTTGGCTCTCAATAATTTAGCCAGCCTGGTTTTTCAAGCAGGATAGCTGCAAATGAAGCCACCCCAGGTCCTAGGGCACCTCAGCCTCCAGCAGGATCAGCCCAGCTTGGAAAGGAAACCTCCCCAGAAGGAAAGGAGCTCTGGATCCCTCTTCCCACCTGAAGGACTAATTACACTCTGGATTTATATGACACAAAATGTATTAATATGAGTCTACAACCAATCTTTACAAAAGCTTTATTTCCACAGGCTGCATTTTCCCCCCATTCCAGCTGTTTGCCAGCCCTTGGCAGGGCTGCACACCTGGTTTACAATCCAATACAGCAAACCCAGCTCCAGTGGTTCCCAAGCACAGCTGGCTCTCAGCAGCTGCTGCCCAGGGGGAGGGCACAGGGCACTTGCAGTGGCACTTTCACCCACAGCCCAAATTGTCCCCACGGTTCAAGTGATGCACAAAGTCCCCAGTGCTGGCAGCCATCCCTGGGTGTTTTCCTGCCCCAACTGGCTGCTCCCAGACCTGCCCAAGCTGCTCCTCCCAGGTGATACCTACGACATCAGGAGTCTGCCTGTGGTGTTAAGTAGGGATCTGGTGGCTTCTGCAGCAGCCAAAATGCAGCTCAGGTCACTGGGGCTTCCCTGGAGCTCACAGTGATGGTGGAGACCCTGGGAAGAGCATTTCCATACCCACACTGAGCAGCTTCCTCCACCTAATAAAGAGGATTTCAATCTCCTTGCCTCTGTTTCTGGCTGCAGATGGAGTGCAGGAGGATACCTGTAGGAAAGCAAAAATAAATAAATATTAAGGATTTTATTTTTTTTTTCAAACCACAAGCCAATAGCCCAGTGGGCCTGGATGTTGGTTAAATGCAGAAGGTTTGGTGCTCAGGATGCTCTCACCTGCAGCCACAGAGACGTTGAGGGAGTCGAGGCCGGGGTGCAGCGCCCTGCCCGGGGGGATGGCCAGCATCCTCTGGCACTGCTGCTGAGTCTCCAGGGACAGTCCCTCCCCTTCACTGCCTGCACACAGAGTCACTGCTCAGCTCAGCTCCCAGCACTGCCACGTCCTTTCCCCTCCTCTTGCTCGTGCTTTGTGTCTCTGACCTTCTCCCAAAGCTCCCACACAGAACTGAGCCACCAGAGGGGAGCCAGGCACCTTCCTCCCTTCCTCCCTTCCCTCCCTTCCTCCCTGGATCTGTTCCCCAGCATCTGAGGTGCTTCTGAGAATCTCCATGCTGCACAGAGATCCCACGGGGAGCAGCCACTGTGCCAGCAGAGAGCTCCCTGTGGGCACAGGCTGCTGGCACAGGGACACGGGGCCACGGGCCAGCTCTGCTCCAGCAAATCCCACATCCCCACAGGCAGTGACAGCTCCAGCCTTCCCACACACACACACACAGCCGTGCAACTTGTGCATGCAGACAGTTTAACCAGAGGCTTCAATTGATTAGTTGTTAAACCAGGCAGCAGCCCTGATATGTTTGGGCTGATACACTGGTGAAACAGAGTTGAAATCTATCCCAGGTCATTAGTACTTGTTTGACTCACACTGTCACAAAGGGAAATGGAAAGGGAGAGGCTTTAAACAATGCTGTGTGCAGACAGGTGAAAATGCAGAAGGGCCACGGACCTCCCAGCCCGCCTGGCTCCCCAAAGAATTCTTCCACATTGTTACTGAGGGCAGCACAGGCAGCTCCAGGGCTGCAAGGATGGCCAGCTCATCCCAAACACCCCTGGCACCCCTCCACAGCCATGCCCTGACCTGGCTGAGCCCATCACCAGCGTGGGATGGCACTGCCAGGGCACCCTGATCCCTCTGACCACACAGGGATGGGAAGTGCCACCATTCCCAGACGGTTTTTTCTGGGTGAGGAAGAGGATGCTTTGGGTAATGCATCCTGCATCACCTTCCCAGATGAAATCAGCCATGGCAGAAGGCCTTTGGCTGGGGTCAGTGAGCCTTCAGAAGCCCCTGACCCCATCCTGACCAACCTTTCCCTGCTGCTGTAAGCCAGCAGTGCACACTGGCCTGGGGGAGTTATCCAGGGTCACAGGGAGACACCAGGAATCAAAGCCAGGCCTCCCGTGGCCCTGCCTGTCTCCTCACCACTATCCAGGGATGCCTAAAAACCCAGGAATCGTATCCTGGAAAAGCTGGACACCTTACAGTGGTGTTTGCCTCCTGAGCCTCTCAAACCACACTCCCACAGGACTCTCCAACCGGGACAGCAGCAATGGCTCCTGCAGGAATCCTCTCCTGCCCCTGCTAAGGGTTGTACAATTCCCAATAAAGGCACCGATTTTGCCTCCAGCTTTTACAAAGCTTTTTATGGCCCTGGCTGCTTAAAATAATTAGGAGCGATAAATTCAGGGCGAAAAGACTTGCACAGTGTGACACAAGGGAGGGAGTATTGACTGAATCAGATTAAATCCTCGTTTAGACTGGTGAACAAAACACATCCCACTTCAGATCTTTAACTTCCACCTCTCAGCTTCATCCCTCACTGACAGAGCTCAAAGACCAGAGCTTGGAGAAATGACAAAACACATTTCCTGCCCCATTTACAATTAACACCACTCACAATTGCAGTTTCCAGTGCAGGAAATTCAGATCCAGCAGCACAAAAATATGCAAAATGAGCATCTCCATAAAACCAGCTCTGTGAAGAGCCTTAAACCCCGAGCTGAAAACTGGAGGTCTAAGAAGAACAAATTACCCAGAAACTCTTCTTACTCAGCCATCTAAGTGCTCCCAATCTGTTCCTGCGTGCACCAGGCTCCCAGTCTGAGCTGTCTGTCGCCTCCAGCAATGACTCCAGTGCAGACAACATTAAGCTGGACTGTCCAAATCACTCTCTGCCAAGCCAGCGAGGATGCCAGGAGGGGGAAGTGGAGCCTGCAAATGCTTAACTTGCAAGACAATCTGTGTGGTGCCAGGGAGCTCAATCCCAGGCTGAATTATCTCTGCTGCTCCCTGCAGCTGCAGGAATGCTCCATATTCACATCCAGGACGTTTCTCCCAACAAGCCCAGCATCAGACGACCGTAATGTTCAATTTTCTTTTCAGCCAAGAGTTAGTGCTCAGCAGAGAGTTGAAATCATTACTGCTGCAAGGTCCGGGAGCTCTCCTCATGCATCTACCAATCAGCCTCCAATCTCCCCTGACAAAAGGATATTTGGACTTTTTCCTGGAGAAATCTCTCATAACTCAAGGTAACGACACTGCTGCCGCTTCCAGCCCCTGCCTCTCTCCGGGTGCTGTCGCCGTTTGTGGGATGCATTTCTTTGTGGGCAATCAGCAGAGCTGCCAGCCTCCCTGCTCCCCCTGGAATACAGCTCCACACATCTTGTAGAGATGCCAGATTTGCAGCGTTGTCTTGTCAGTGTTTGCAGGAGTTCAATAAACATTTTAATTAAAGGAATATCCTCCGAGCCAAGCCAGCCCCAGCACGGGGCAGGATTACAGCCCCTCCCTGGCTCGTGGCCAGCAGGACTGTACTTCCAAGTGTAAAAGCTCCAGCCAGCTCCTGTGCCAGGTGACATGGAGTGGGGGATGTGGCACGGCCACACACAGGTGCCTGGAGCTGCATTCCTGGGGGAATTTCCTTCTCCAGCTGTCTCAAAGCTGCTACTCCCCTTTCCTTCACCTCCTGGGAGGCTGCACAAGTCCAAACTGTGCCTACACAAGGTGAGAGAGTGGGCAGAATTCCCTGCAGGAATTGCCCAGTTCAGGTGCTCAGGGAAGTGGCAGCCACTGCTCCAACAGGGAGGAGATTCCTCTGCTCCTGCTGCACAGCCAGCACCTCCTGCCCTCTCCCAGGTGTGCCCTGACTGCTCTCAGGGGTGGCTGCAAAACCCAGCTTTGCATCCAGACCATCCCCAGCAACAGCCCCTCACGGCTCTCCCCAGACCAGACACTCCTGGTTTTTACGGGGAAATGTGGCACAGCTGCCCCCGAGCAGCTCTGTGCAGGAACAGCAAACACCTCCAGGGCTCTGCCTCAGCCTGGGGCTCACCACCACAGAAAATCCAAATCTGGGGCCCCAGCACAGATCAAAACACAGAGAACAATGCAAACACCACCCTGTGACCGCCCTGGCACCAAAACTGCCACCCAGACCCTCCACAGCTGTGAGTGCATCACAAACTGCTCCTGCTGGGAGCCCCCTCAGCTTCTCCCATTCCTCTCAGTCCCTGCTTCATTCACAGCCAGATCATTCCACAATTCCCTCTCAGATTTTGTTTTCCAGACCTGCAATAATCCCTGGAGTGAAGCATCCCCCACCCAGCCCTCAGCTCTGGAAGTGGAAATACCTATCACTACAATAACGGGTTTGTCCCACTGGAATTCCGAGCAGCTGATGACAGGAACATCCTCCACATCCTCAGGCCTGCTGACTGTTCCCACCACTTCCCAGCCTTCTGCACTTTTAGCCTAGAAAATGGAAAGAAATCAAGAATTGCCAAATACTCAAGCTTAAAAAGAAACCATGTATGCAAGCACTCTTTTTTTTACACTATCAGTTAAGCTATCTAGGGGTTTTTTTGGCATGCCTTAAATTTTTGCCTGCAAAGGGCTCCCTTTCACACCTCACTGCACAGGGAAAATGTAAAAAGATTCCCAGCAGCTCCCCCCAGCCCTGGTTCCTCCTCTATTCCCTGCTCCAAAGGCTGCCCAATGCTGCCATCGTGTGCCTGGGCCCTGGGATGCTGCTCTGCCACACATCCCGAGGAGAAGGGAGACAAACCCTGGCATCCCCAGAGTCGCAGGATTATCCCGGTATTCCAGAAAAAACAGCCACCCTCTCCCCCTGCCCGATGGAATGGGGCTGGGGTGTCCCAGCACAAACTGCAAATAACTCAGGGCTCCCCCTGTGCCTCCCCTCTGTGGCATACCTGTTTGGGTTTTCTTGAAGCAAAGGAATAAATATTAAGTGGCTCGCTGTACCTTCAGGAAACCCTGCAGATCATCCGTGCCATACACATCGAACACCTCCATGGCTCCAGCACTGGCTTTGCTCACTACGGGAGTCAAGGGGCAGCTGCAAGGGGAAAAGAATGGAAAAGTGTCACACAGGAGGAAATGCAGGTGACCTTTTAGATCCCACTCACTAGACAGATGTGCTCTCCTGTGGAGAACAGGAGGGCTCAGGGACGGGCCACAGCTGTGACAACAGAAACACAGAACGGGTTAAACACGGAGAGTCCAGGAAGAGCCTGGAACTCCACATCCCAAATCCTGCTCTGAACAGATCAGCCCCAAAAATCTCTTTAAACAACAGCGGAGTGATGCAGGCTGGAAACCTGTCTGGGAGGAAAAGCGGGGCTGGAGAAGCCCGTACCTGCTGCTGTGGCTTGTACCTTTTGCTGTGGCTTGTACCTTTTGCTGTGGCCTTTACCTGTTGCTGTGGCCCGTACCTTTTGCTGTGGCTTGTACCTGTTGCTGTGGCCCGTACCTTTTACTGTGTCCTGTACATTTTGCTCTGGCCCATACCTTTTACTGTGTCCTGTACATTTTGCTAAGGCCGTTATCTTTTACTGTGTCCTGTACCTTTTGCTCTGGCCCATACCTTTTGCTATGGCCCATAACTTTTGCTGTGACCCGCATCTGTTGCTGTGTCCCATACCTTTTGCTGTGGCCCATACCTTTTACTATAGCCTGTACATTTTGTTCTGGCCCATACCTTTTGCTATGGCCCATAACTTTTGCCGTGGCCCTTACCTTTTGCTGTAGCCTGTACATTTTCTTCTGGCTCGTACCTTTTGCTACGGCCCATACCTTTTGCTGTGTCCTGCACCTGTTGCTGTGTCCCATATCTTTTGCTGTGTCCTGTACCTTTTACTATGGCCCTTACCTTTTGCTGTAGCCTGTACATTTTGTTCTGGCCCATACCTGTTGCTGTGTCCCGTACCTGTTGCCGCGGGTCGCCACCACTCTGTCCACCCCCAGGAAGTAGGCGGAGCGCAGCAGAGCCCCCAGGTTCATGGGATCCTGGATGTGCTCCAGCACCAGCCACAGCAGCTGCCGGTCCCCTCTCTCTCCGTGCCCCAGCTGCGGCTCCTCCGCGTCCCGCAGGCTCCTGAGGGGCAGCGGGGCGGCCTCCAGACACACTCCCTGGTGGGGCCGGCCCCGGCACAGCGCGTCCAGCGCCCGGCCCGGGACGCGCAGCACCGGCACGCCGCGGGCCGCCGCCTGCAGGCCGAGCTCGGCCCTCAGGGGCCGCCCGGGGCCGCCGCGCTGCTCCTTCAGGAAGAGGCGGAACAGCGCCCGCCGCGCCCGGGCCAGCGCCAGCCCGCACGGGGCCAGCCCGAACAGGATCTCCGAGCCTTTGGTTCTCTCCAGCACCGCCGCCTTTCGCTCCGTTCCCTTCCCCGTGCCGGGTGAGTCCTGCTGTGCCCGCCACAGCTCCCGCCCGCTCCGCGAGCCCCGCGGGAGGGGCGCGGGGGCACCGCGGCCTCGGGGCGCTCCCGGCTCGGCCCCGCGGCTGCAGCGGAACCGGAGCCCGGCCCGGCACAGCCGCGGCGCCCGCTGGCACAGGCGGGGCAGCAGCGCCCGCTGCATGGCGGGGAGGCCGGGCAGGCGGGGGGACAGCCAGCCCCGCTCCGCAGCCGGGGCTCGGGCAGGGCACGGCCCCGCTCCGGTGGCGGCGGCCCCGCCCCGCGCGGCAGCGCTCCCTGGCGGCGGGCGGGGATACCGGGAACGGGAACGGAGCAGCGCAGAGCCCCGGACAGGGAACAGGAACAGCCCGGGAAAGGGAAAGAAGCATCCCGGAGCCCCGGACAGGGAACGGGAACGGAGCAGCCCAGAACCCCGGACAGGGAACGGGAACAGCCCGGGAACGGAGCATCCCAAAGCCCCAGACAGACCCCAGGAACGGGAAATGGGGGACCTGAGTGACCCCCGACAGACCACGGGAACAGGAACGGAGCATTCCAGGGACAGACCCTGGGAACGGGAACGAGGAACCCCAGTGACCCCAGGTACCGGGAACAGCCCGGTACAGACCCCAGGAACGGGAAATGGGGAACCCCTGAGCCCCCGGACAGACCCCGGGAACAGCCCAGGAACGGAGCATCCCAGAGCTCCGGGACAGACCCTGGGTACCAGGAATAGGGAAGCCCAGAGCCCCCAGACAGACCCCAGGCACCAGGAATGGGGAAGCCAAGGCCTTGGACAGACCCTGGGACCGGGAACATTACAGGAACAGAGCATCCCAGAGCTGTCCCCAACAGAACATCCCAGAGCTGTCCCCAACAGAACATCCCAGAGCTGTCCCCAACAGAGCATCCCAGAGCTGTCCCCAAATAGAACATCCCAGAGCTGTCCCCAACAGAACATCCCAGAGCTGTCCCCAAACAGAGCATCCTAGAGCTGTCCTCAACAGAACATCCCAGAGCTGTCCCCAGAGCATCCCAGAGCTGTCCCCAGAGCATCCCAGAGCTGTCCCCAGACAGAGATCCACAGGTTACTCCCAAGACAACTGGATGCTGTCCAGCTCTGGAAAGAAAATCTGTTTTTCCTCATAAAGACCCCCCCCAACAGAAGGATTCTGTTTGGATCCTTCCTCGAGCAAAACTCTGGCTGTGAACAGCCAAAAAGCTGTTCAGTTTTAACACAAAAATAACAAAACACACCACAGACCAGCCACAGTGTGCCTCTCTTTTTATTCTTTATTTTACAGGTCACAATTAGAACCTACTGATAAATTACACAGTTCACTGATCCTCACGTTTGAGGGGTTTCAGGGCCTCAGAGTGGTGTCCCATCTCATCCCAGGAAGGTGGCAGGAGGTGCCACCAAGGCCACCTGAGAAGTCCTCCTTCGTGGGAGGTTAACAGGCAGCAGGGATGATCCCCTAAAACCACACTTCAAATGGAAAAATATACTGCACGTCACCTCCAGGTGACTTCAGAGACTTACAAATGTTCTTGGGGGGAAAAAACCAACAACTTCCAGAGCTGCAGGGCTGCCAGGCTGTATTTGCAGGGATAACTACCCGGACAAACCCTTTGTCAGGGTTCTGCACCTGAAACAATTCTCTCCAAATCCTCCTTCTACAGCACAGGGAGATGTAAAGGTTCTCCTCAGCCACACATTTCAACATCTGCTGAACTCTGCACACAATTGCTGCCACAATTCTGTGTTTCACCACTGCTGCCTGCATCCCTGCTCAGTTTTTTTTCTGCTCAGAAGTTCCTAATTTCTCAAATTTTTTTTTTTTTTTTTTTTTTTTTTTTTTTTTTTTTAGGTCAGTGCAAGACTTCCCAAGGGGCAGGGGTTTCACCCACAATAAATTAAAAAGCCAAATGCAGGTGCACTTGTCAGTAGAAACAGGTGAGGAATGGACAGAACACACCATGTGTTAATAAAGAGGAAAAAAAGGGGCAAACTGCCTTTTGTTTTTGCCATCATCAAAGGAACATTTTGCCAGCTTTCTCCTTGTATCCTCCTACAGCTGCTCACCTTTGGCACAAGGAATTCTAGGTTATCACAAGGTTTAATTCATAATAATACTTCAACATCAACACTCAGCACTTACACAGCGCCTGTCAAAGTGCTTTACAAAAGCTTGTGAGTCCTCACAACACCCCTGTGAGGTAGGTGGGTGTTATTATCCCCATTTTCCAGACAGGGAAACTGAGGCAGAGAGGTAAAGTGACTTGCCCAAGGCTGTCCAGGGAGCTGAGTTCGTGTCTTGGTGGCCCAGCTCTGCCCTCCCTTGCGCAGGGGTAACACAGATGAACTCCCAGGGCTCTCCTGGTGTCAGCCAAACAATCCAACCCCGACTTTCCAGGCTGTCCATCCTCTGCTCCGACCAACTGACCATCCCTGACCTTCTGAAACGCTGCCTGGAGCTCAGCAGGAGCTGGCCAGGGTCTGCAATCTTAAGGCAATGTGTCCAATGCTGGACACACACAGACCTCCCTGCAGAGAGTTCTCCAGACAACTCCAGCTCTGCTTTGGGGCCAATTCTCTTCTCCCTCAACTCAGAGTAAACCCAGAGCCAAACACTGGGGCTGCACCAACACGAGATCTCAGCCAGACCCTTCACCTGCTGCTTTTTGTAGCCAAAATGCCCCTGCAAATCTCTCCTCACTCCGGACCCCTTCGGCACGGCTCGTCCCACTCTCTCTCTCTCTCTCTCTCTCTCAGAGTTTGTGTCTCTACATAAAAATAAACTTCCACCGTTTCCAGCTCCTCAGCACCAGCATTTCAACAGCACCAGAGCAATCCACATTTCCAGAAAAGTGTCAATGCATGCAAATATCACATACAGAACATCGAGAGTGCTGGGAGATGATCCCAAGGATAGAGGTGATCACAAGACAGCACACGTTTAGTTTTTATTCAAAATACCAAACAACTCACTCTTACTGTAACTATGCCACTTAGATTATCATCCTAACCTGCACAGGGACAGGTGCTTTTCCTCCAACTATTTACCTACCTAGAAAAAAAGAGAAATATCAAGCACACGCATTTATACTTCCTCATGTGAAGGGGAAAAGAGGGCTGGGGGAGGTTGTACACTGGGGTTAGGGCAGTGGAGTACAAAAAAATGGAAATTTCACATGCATCACCACCATCAGTAATCAACCTGATGAAAGTAAACTCAGACTATTAGATGGATTCATGTATGACATCCACTAAAAATCTCAAACCCTAAGCACACTGAAGCTGGCAAACTTCTCGTGCCACTTCTCCTAGGTCCACACACAGCATCAGCAACTAATATCAAACAAACCTTGAAAAGAAAGCAAAATCAAGACTAAACCAGCCTGGAAACAAACAATCTTCCACAAACCACTTCCCTGCATTATTTTCAAACACATTTTTACTCTTAAGCAGTTTCAGAAAGGAGTGGGGGAGAAGAGACCCACTACGAGTTTGTGGTTCTTCCTTTTTTGTTGGTTTTTTTTTTAAAAAACTGGCTCAGCACCAGCACCAGCTCAGAGAGAGGGAGAGAAAAATAATTCTTCAAACATGATCCTTGATTAAAATGTTGCCAGCCAGCCGAGGGAACCCTGGGCTGCCAGAGGGCTCCAGGTGGAGTGGGCACGGTGCTGCTCGTGGTCCTCCTCATCCTCCTCCTCCCCTGCTAGGAGATCTGCTCTGTGGGCCTCATCTGGATATCCCCAATCTGCAAGAGACCAGCGTGGGGTGGAACTGGAATTCTGCAGAGGAATTCTGCACTGGGCACTCCTGTGCTGCAGCAGCCTGTGAGCAGGAATGAGCTGCTGGCCTGAGCTGGGAGGAAAGCAGAGCTGGAGGGACCTGCTCTGCCTTAGCAGGCGGCAAAAACTCAAATAGACTCGGGGAAGGTGCAGGATGAACCCGGTTACAAACCCCAGGGCTCAAGGCTGCAGTCTGGCCAGCTCACAGGGCTGCCACAGGCAGGGCTTTTCATCTTTTTAAGCCAAGAAAAGCCATTTATCCCCAGGGATGAGGTGTCACGGGACACATCTTGCTCCAGGGAGCAGAGTCCACCCCAGACATTGAGGAAGCTCTGGTGACCAAAGTCTGCTCTCTCAACAGGAACCCTGCTGCTGCTCCCTGCCTCCAGCCCTGCTGGCCAGGCATTCCTGCTTTCTCAGGAGCAGCGTCCCTCTGGCATCTCACACGGGGGAAGCAGGTCCAACACGTCCTTTGGCAGCTGGCAGAAGCCAAGACTCTCAGCAAATCTCAGATGGCACCATCCAAAAGGGCAGAGTGTGCCCCTATCCCTCACATCCCCCTGTCTTGCACTGCCCTTTTCTGGGATCATGGAAGCACAGAATATCCCAAGCTGGAAAGGACCCACAGTGATCATCCAGTCCAGCTCCTGGCACTGCCCAAACCCCAAAACCCCACCCTGAGAGCACTGTCCAAACACTCCTGGAGCTGTGACAGCCTTGGGAATGTGCCCATTCCCTGGGGAACCTGAGCAGTGCCCCAGCACCCTCTGGGGGAAGAATCAAAGCCAGCTCAGCCTTTGCTGAATCCACAGGGATGTGAAAAGCCCCAGCAGTGCCATCCCAGAGCAATCCCACACCCTGAGCAGTGCCAGAGCTCCAGCAGTGCCATCCCAGAGAAATCCCACACCCTGAGCAATCCCAGAGCCCCAGCAGTGCCATCCCAGAGCAATCCCAGGGCCCCAGCAGTGCCATCCCAGAGCAATCCCACGCCCTGAGCAGTGCCATCCCACACCCTGAGCAGTGCCAGAGCCCCAGCAGTGCCATCCCAGGGCTGGAAGTGTAAACAAACGTGATCCCTGCTAATCCCCAGGGAGAGCAGGCTCCCTAAGCTCCCAGCTGATCCAGCAGCAGATCAGCCAGGCCAGGGCAGCCCTCACCCCCCCAGCCCCAGCCCCAGCCTACCTGCACATGAGGAGGGGCACTGAGGACGTAGATGACAGCATTGGCCATGTCTTCAGCCTTGAGACACTGCAAGGACAGCAGAGGGGCCCTGGGTCAAAGGGCAGCCACAGAGCTCCCACGAGATCCCTCCTCTCCTGCCCGTCCTTGCTGAGGTCAGACAGTGTCACTGGGACATGCCAGGAGGTGCCAGCCAGCAGGAAATGCCCAACCCACTGAAAATGGACCAAAGGATGTGTCTGGTGCTGGCGGTTCTTCCATGGCTGTGGGTGATCTCACTGCTGGCACAGGAATTCTGTCAGGAATTCCCACAGGAAAACCCGTGCCACCTGCAAGAAACACTTCTCCTTGTGCTGGCACCTCTGCTTGTCCTGTCTCCTCTGCAATGAAAAGTCACAGCCTGCAAAACAGCAAAGCTGACTGACACTTATTTCACAAAAGCATCACAATAAAAGCACAAATGTAAGGAGCTGGAAACTGAACTCAAATGAAAACCTGCACAATGTGGAAATACCAGTGGAAAATGTGAGGTTTGAGATTGGAGAGCACGGGGGACTCTCTGGAGCCAATAATCCAGGAGAAAGACTGTTCAATGACAATCAGAGCCACTTCCCTCTGCTTCCATTCCTGCCAGTCCTACCCGAATGCTCTCGTAGGTTGCAGCAGCTCTCTCGGGGTCGTTATCGTGAAGTTTAAAAGCAAATCCTGTTTCCACCAGTCCTGGAGATATACACTGGAAAAAAGCAGAGCACATCCTAATAGGATGTGTAATATAACCTAATAGGATTTGTAACTCCCCTTCAGCAAAATAATTTTTTAAAAATAAAGTTAATTTTTCTGTTATTCTCCTTTCCCACCCACTTTCAAGGGACCAGTTGAAGTGAGCAGACCTTGCCTTACTGATTGCTGTGGCAGGTACCTCTGGTGGTACCTCCCTCCTCACAGCCCAGAGAAGCCAAGAAAAACATGGAAAAGCTCTGACTGAGCACCAACAGCCCAGCTGAGTGCCTCCCTCTGTTGATGTAACCCCCCAACAATCAACTGCACCCCAAAAATCCCTTCCCAGACCTTCAGCGCCCCAACCTGAGACAGCTCCCCATAGGATTTCCTGCCCATTGCCAATGTGCTGAGCACCATTTCTGCACCCCTTGGCTGCTCCCCAAAGGGCAGGGCTGTGCCCCAGGCTGGCAGAGGGGCAGGGAGTCCTGGCATTCAGGATTTCCTGACCATTCCCAGTGTGCTGAGCACCATTTTGGCTGCTCCCCAAAGGGCAGGGCTGTGCCCCAGGCTGGCAGAGGGGCAGGGAGCCCTGGCATTCACAATTTCCTGACCATTCCCAGTGTGCTGAGCACCATTTCTGCTCCCCTTGGCTGCTCCCCAAAGGGCAGGGCTGTGCCCCTGGCTGGCAGAGGGGCAGGGGGCCCTGGCACTCACCGTGGCTCGGATGTGGGTCCTGGCCTCGCGCAGCTCCTGCCGCAGCCCCTCGGTCAGCGCCGTCACCGCGTACTTGGTGGCACTGTAGAAATGCACCACGGACTGGGGCACCACGCTGTGCCCGTTCATGCTGGGGACAGAGCACAGGGGACGCTGCTGCCAGCTGGGAGGGACCCCGGGGCACTCAGGGCACCACAAGGAACCCACCAGGGGCTGGCACGGGGCTGCAGCGGGGCACAGGCACCAACACAGGCTCCTGTGGCACAGCCAGACCTTCCTGAGCAGCTACAAACCATCCTGAGCAACTCCAGAAATCTTCCTGAGCAGCTCTAAACTTCCCTGAGGAGCTCCAGAAACTTTCCTGAGCGGCTCCAAACCTTCCTGAGCAGCTCCAGAAACATTCCTGAGCAGCTCTAAACTTCCCTGAGCAGCTCCAGAAACATTCCTGAGTGGCTCTAAACCTTCCTGAGTGGCTCCAAACCTTCCTGAGCAGCTCCAGCCCTTCCTGAGCAGCTCCAGAAACCTTCCTGAGCAGCTCCAAACCTTCCTGAGCAGCTCTAAACTTCCCTGAGCAGCTCCAGAAACATTCCTGAGCAGCTCCAAACCTTCCTGGGCAGCTCCAGAAACATTCCTGAGCAGCTCCAAACCTTCCTGGGCAGCTCCAAACCTTCCTGAGCAGCCCTGCCCCGTCAGCAGTGGTTGGTAGCACGCTTTTCTCCCTGGTTTGGGATATCCTTTTTTTCTCCCTGGTTTGGGATGTCCTTTTCTCCCTGGTTTGGGATATCCTCACTTTAGACCAGCAAAGATTAATTTGGAAGTCTGAACCACCACAATGCTTAGCAAACCCCATCAGCACCAGAGCAAGCTTGAAACTCCAGTGCTCAAACCCTTCCTGGAAGGTGAGGAGGAGGAGGAGGAAGAAGAAGAAGCCCCCAGGGCTGGCCCCACCCGGTTCTTCCATCCTCTCTGTGCTCAGGGAGGAGCAGGAAGGCCCCAGGGTGATCCCACACCCCCCTTTGTTCACCTGTTAATGTTAATTATATGCCCATCATCTATATTTCTCTCCTTCATGGACTGATAAGCCTCCCGGGTGCAGATGCTCACAGCCATCACATTGACCTGAGGGGGGAGAAAAGAAGAAGAAATTAAGGCCAGCAGCCCTGCCTGGCACCCCTTGATGTGCCTTTGTGTGCCCAAAATCTGGGATATCAGTTCCAGTGCCTGTCCTGGCAATTCCCAGGAAAACCCAAAGAGGGAATTGCTCATCCTCACACCCCACAGGGGGTGCACAGACACCCAGAGGGAGCAGGAATAAAAGGATTTGGTTGTTTTAGGGGCAGGTGTGAGGGTAAAGCCCAATGAAGGGAGAGCAAACCCCTCCTCACAGCAGCCCTGCCAGAGCTGGTGGCTCTGGGAGCACTCCGGGGTTTGGGCAGCTGGCAGGGCACTAACAGCAGGTAATTAGGTCAGCTCCTTAATGAGGAAATCCCCAGATCCTGCCTGTCAGAGGGCCAGCAGCTCTCAGGAGGCACCAAAAGAGCTCCCAGGCACAGGAAGCAAAGCTCACTTGGTGCCACAGGGAATGCCAGGGTGGGCAGCTGGGGCTGGGGCTGGGGCAGCCACCGAGCTGTCACTCTGCTGACACCTGCCTCAGCCCAAACTGGCAATTCCCCACTCCTGACTGGCAATTTCCCCAGTCCTGCAGGATCCAGGGCACTCCAGGCTCTTGCTCTGTGCACCAGCACTCCCCAGCGTGCCCTGGCTCGGTTAAACTCGCCCCTGTCACCTCCACAAGCACCAATGCACCGCTGCCTCCAGCCTGTCCTGACCAAAACACAGAGCCAAAGCTGCTGGGAAGATGATAAAAGATAAGGGAATTCTCCCAGCTGGAATACACAGGGCCCAGAGGTAGGTGCAGCACTGATGAGCAGCAATCTCAGCAGCAGGCTAATTGCTCGGGTGGCTGAGATTTGGAAGGTCCTGTCTGGCACCGTGTCACTTTGCCAGCTGAAGGAGCAGCCCAGAAGGGTCTGAACACACTGCACTCTCCAGCAAGAACTGATTTTCTGATTAATCAGAAGGCAGGTGGAGCAGCAGGAACAAAAGGGACATCCCTGTCCCCTTTTGGGATATCCCTGACCCTTTTAGGATATCCCTCACCCCTTTGGGATGTCCCTGACCCTTTTAGGATATCCCTGTCCCTTTTGGGATCTCTCTGACCCTTTTATGATATCCCTGACCCCTTTGTGGTGTCCCTGACACTTTTAGGATATCCCTGTCCCTTTTGGGATATCCCTGTCCCCTTTGGGGTTTCCGTGACCCTTTTGGGTTCTCCCTGACCCTTTTAGGATCTCCCTGACTCTTTTGGGATATCCCTGTCCCTTTTAGGATCTCCCTGACCCTTTTGGGATATCCCTGACCCTTTTGGGATATCAAAAAAAGAGACCAGGAAGGGATGGAGATGGGAGAGGGCTGGGGGGGTCACTGCTGGGAAAACAAAGAACAGGAATGGGGCAGAATAACTGGGACTTGCTGGCACAAAAGGCCAGGCAGGAGAGGGGCACTGGTTTGGGAAGGGATGGAGCTGGGAGATGCAATCACTGAGCAGCACAAAGAGCAGCGGGGTCAGATCTCTGTCACTGCTTTTGTCTGGTCGTTATTCCCCACCCACTGCCAGAGGCCATCCCTGTCTTGGCCAGAGATAAAGAGGGATTTAATCTGATCCAGGCAACAGGAGAGGAACCTCACCCCCACCCAAGTGCACTTTGGCCCAGCAGAGCCCTGCGGCCACCTCAGCATCACACTGGGGCTGCAGATCAATCTTTAACCTGGCAATTCACCCGGGCTGTGCCAGCAAGGAGAAAACAGCACAAGGCTCCCTCAGCACTGGGGGGAAGCCCAGAGCAGGAAGGGCACGGGCAGGATTTGGGGTTCCACAGCAGGGAAAGCAGGAGTTCCCTTCTGCAGCTGAGCCAGGGCTTTGGGGTGTGGGTGTGGGCTGGTGTGGGAATCCAGAGCTTCCCTCTGGCTGCCCTGGGACCCTGGCAGGGGTCAGGAACCCCCCTGGACAGAGCCCCCAGAGACACTGTCTGTGATCTCTGCCCATGGAAAAGAGTTTTCAATCTTACAGGATCAATTACCAGCTCTGAGTGTTTGATATCAGTAATAATTAAGTGTGGCACAGGTGCAAAAGTAAAATTTTAGGATTCTAGATAAGGGGTCCAAAGGGGACAAGATGGAGGAAATTGGGTGTGTCTTGTCCTTTTTCTCCTTCTTCATGCCCTCCATGTTTCACTGTGGTGTTGGCATTTTTCTGTTGGTTCAGGCTGGGGACACACTGTCCAACGTGGGTGACAGATATTGGCACGTTATTGTAAATCCAGCACAGGTAGTTTGTGGTATTTAATGTTTGTACCATCCCACTGAGGGCAGAGCCCCACACGCTGCCCTGCAGGACAGAGCTGCGGCAGGGCAGCAGAACATGTTAGAGATAAACAGAATAAACAACCTTGAAACAGCACAGACCAATTATGGCTTCTGCTTTGGCAGTGGGGCTGACAGACAGAGACTTTCCACAATCTCAGAATCATCAATAGCACAGATTCCAACAGGCTGGTGTAAAACCCTTCATGACAAACAATCCCTGCTCCCTCAGCCACCAGGCAGCACCTTTTTGGAGCACCACTAGAGGGTAACATCATCCCAAAGCCAGGGCAGCATCCCCCGGGCAAAGTCAGATCTGACACTCCTGGCAAAGCAAGATCCCAATCGACAGCCACATGGGAAAGTCCTGAGATAAAACCCCACGGGACAACACAACAACTGGCTGGAAGGCAGCTGAGCTGGGATGGCCTTTTCCCACCAGCACAGACTGGTTTTTGGGATGAAATCCCATTTCAAAACGTGGAACGGGCACTCAGGAACCTAAAAACACATCTGGGAAATGAGCAAGTGTGTGTGACCCGAGGCTGGTGTTACAAATACCCACACCAGACATTTTTCTGCCTCTGTTTTAGGGAGAAAAGGCTCAAAGGGCATTGTGGCCCACACACCTGGGCCCTGCTCAGCGACAGCAGCCACCACATTTCCCAGCAATTAGCCAGCTCCAGCTGCCAGACTAGAGAACACAAAAGGTCCTGTTCCTAGAAGTGCTCAGCACTTCCCTTTCCCAGAATCAGCATTTCCAAGGCTCCCAAAGCAGTGCCCCAGCTCCAGAGCACATATGGAAGCACAGCTTATAGCAGACATATCCCTGCACAGATGGTTTAGCAAAAAAGAGGAACAGAGCCTGGCTTGTCAGTGAATAACGCCAAGAATCAAACCCATTCCGTGTCCAGAGGAGCGAGAGGATGTGTGCTGCAGCCCTCCGTGCCCTGAGCAGGGAAAATGGGAAGTTCAGCTTGAATTCCTGGCTGGAAAGGTCAGTGGGTGAGACGTGAAGGAGCTGCTGCAGCCCCAGAGGCTCAGTGTGTGCACAGCAGCCAGCCCCAGCTCCTCCTCACTTCAGGACTTTGCTCCAGCCTCACAAACCAGTGAGAAAATGGGGGAAGCTCCAGCCCAGCCTCACAAACCAGTGAGAAAATGGGGGAAGCTGTGAACCAAGGGAGGATGGGCTCAGAACCTGCCTGAGGTGACACCTTCCCTCCTGCACCCACTGCAGCTCTGCTGGCTGGCAAGGCAGGGCTCTGTGCTGCCTTATTCCCAATTCCAAACTTCCTGCAGCCTGGGGAGAAGCAGCTCCCGCCTTGGGAATAAATACCAGACAATAAAGGACCAGAACATTAGAAAAGGAGAGGAATAAGTAAATTATAACATGGTTTTGACTGTTAGATGTATAGCAAGAAGAAAGATACTGAGAGGGGAATCTGGAAGGACGCAGAGCCTCAAAGCTCATAAGAAATGCATGGAAGCAAAAAATCAATTTACCAAAAAGAAAAAAAAAAAAAAAAAGCCTTTAATTTAAGGCCCTAATGCCTCCAAAATCAATGGGTCGATGGCTGTTTGGAAACTCTTCCCCTCCTGCAGCCCAGAGGTGCCCTGGAACTCTCCCACAGCGTCTCCCAGCACTGCAGGGAAGCTCGGGAAGAAGCCTCCCTGCTGCCACACAGCTCTGCAAAGGCTGGAAGGCGCTGGCAGCCCTCCCTGTGAGGGAAAGGGCCTGGCCAGGGCTGCTCTGGGGTGCCCTGGCAGGGGGACAGAGCCCCCCCAGCCCTGCCACGGCGCCTGCAGGGCCTGGAGACAGGGACACTGCCAGGGGACACTGCCAGGGGACACTGCCACAAAGCAGGGGCACAGAACAGAAGGGAAAACTGCACTGAGCTGTTCCTACAGCAGGAAAAGCAGAGCCCAGCCTTGTCAGGCTGCCCAGGCCGGGGTGGGCGAAGCTCTGGGCTCTGGAGCATCCCAGGGCTGTGAAGCTCTGGGCTCTGGAGCATCCCAGGGCTCTGCCTTTATGTTGGAATGCTTGTTCCATTACCACAGAAATCAGGAGCCAAGCCAGCAGCTGCTGGAGGAGGGTGAGAGGGAAATATCTGCCAGCACGGGGAGAAAGCTGGGGTGCCTCAGGCTGCTGCAACAGCACTTCTGCCAAGCAGTGGGAGCAGAGGCAGCCACACAGCTCATCCCTGGGAATGAAATGTTCCCCCACCCTGCCTCTCTTCCCCACCCATCCCACCCCAAAGCAGCCCCCATGAGCAGGGGGGACCCCACAGGCCCCCAAATTTGGAGCCACTGTGAACACCAACCCTGGAGTGTCTCACACAGGACAATCCCCACTCCAAAATCTTTCTCCCTACCAATGCTGGAAGGTGAGACAAAGGGAGCACTTCCAGCTGAGCAGCCAGGGAAGGGAATATGGATTGGGGAAGCTGGAAAATCCACAATTCCCCTCCAGGCCTGCCCACCTGACAAAAACAAAGGAGCACGAGGGACACGCAGCATCCCTGAGGGATGCACACAGAACACAGCGCCAGGGACCAGCACAGGGAGTTTCCAAGGCCCAGGTGACCCCCAGGGCCTGGCTCAGGGCTGGGCAGTGTCCAACTGACCAACAGCTCAGCCTCAGCTACACTTCACTTCATTTTCTTCAAAGCCTCCATGGCAACCGGGGCCGGGAGATGCGGCCGTGCAGTGACCCGGGCTGGGCAGCCCCCAAAAACCCGCCTGGGCAGACAGAGCTGGGCTCAGCTCGCCTTGGCTGCAGTCACAGCAGCCAGCAGTCGGGCCAAAATCCTAACAAGAACTTAATTAGGCAGGATATGGCAGCTCCTGCCCTGGCAGAAGGGGTCTGAAGTCTCAGCGCGCTCCTCCGTTTGGCTTTACGCAGCTCCCAGGGCACAGGACAGCCAGGGGAGCTGACACGTCCCTGCTGCCTCCTGCAGCTGCAAACAGCTTTTCAGACATGTCCTTCCCTCCATCAGGATGAGCTCTCAGAGCTGCTGGAGGTGCCACAAGGGCTGCTCACAGCCATGAGTTCCACTCCTGCTCCTGCAGGGAAAACGTTCCCATGCACAAGAGAAGGTGGCACAGGAGGGGAAACCACTCCATGAAAAGTTCAGCACCTCACTGGCCACAGACATTGCAAGGACACCAAAGCATCCTGAGGTCCCACAGCTGTGGCTGCCACTGCTATGTGCAGAAAAGGGCCTCCACATAATGGCCAAAAATGCTGAAGTCACAGGAAAGATGCCCAGCAGCACCTCAGGAGAGGAAGACTCAGGGAGAAGTTGTAAATGGGATGGGCCATGTGCAAAACTCCCACTTCAGCACGTGAAATACTCTCATTCACATCCAGCCCTAACCAGATTAAGGGCAGAAAATTAAGCTATAAAGACAAAAAAGCATTACAGCTTTTTAAGCCAAAAAGAATCTGCCCATTTCTACAAACCACTGCTACAACTAACAGGATTAGCTGCAAAACCCAGCGCCTGGCATTCCATTTCCTGCTTTATTGAAGGAAAAAAAAAAGGAAAAGGGAGAAAGGGAGGCTCTTCACCCTTCAGAAAGCCAGTGAGCGAAAGGAAAAATGGAAAAATGCTGCTGTGACTCCATCCTCCAAGGTGAAGGCTCAGCAGGGCGGGATGTTCTTCCACTCCCCAAGCAGCAAAACTGAACTTTGTCAGAGCATGCTGGGGAGCAGATGCTCAGCTCTGAAGTGAGTAGATGGTGGCCAGAAGAGGCAGAAAAGTGGCCCAGCTCCTGGTCCCTGTGGGGGAATACTCACATCTATCATGGTCCTCCAGCCCTCTGTCTTCCCCGAGAGCAGGGGCTCGGGCCGGGCCAGCCCCGCGTTGTTGATGCAGACGTCCACGCCCTGGTGAAGGGTCCTGATGGCCGAGAACATGGACAGGATCTCCTCCTCGTTGGACAGGTCACACTTGTACGGGATCAGCGTGCCCGGGTAGCCAGCGCTCTGGCACTCAGCTGCCAGCTTCTGGGGAGACAGAGCAGGAGGGCAACAAACAGCCATCAGGATGGGAAAAACAGCAAAACAGGCAGCAGGGAGGGGGAAAACAGCCATCAGGATGGGGAAACAGCAAAACAGGCAGCAGGGAGGATGGAAACAGCCAGTAGGATGGGAAAACCAGCAAAACAGGCAGCAGGGAGGATGGAAACAGCCAGCAGGATGGGGAAAACAGCCAGGAGGATGGGAAAAACAGGCAGCAGGGAGGATGGAAACAACCAGCAGGGAGGAGAAAAACAGCCATGGGGAAAACAGGCAGCAGGAAGGGAAAAACAGGCAGCAGGAAGGGGGAAAGGAGCCAGCAGGAAGGATGGAACAAGCCAGCAGGAAGCGGGGAAAACAGGCAGCAGGAAGGATGGAAAGAGCCAGCAGGGAGGATGGAAACAGCCAACAGGAAGGGGGAAAAAGAGCCAGCAGAGAGGATGGAAAGAGCCATCATCCCCTCTCTCCATAGAGCAGCTTATCCAGCCACTCCTGAAACTAAACCTCAGGGCTAACCTAACCCAGCTGAAAAGCAGGCACTGGGGAAGAATCTCTGGGATGCTAATTAAGAAAAAGGAGAAGCTGAGAGCTTCAGCCTTTCAGTTTCTGAACCCAGGGCACGCTCAGTGCCCGTCCAGCACCCTGGGCAACACAAATCCCTCCTGCCCTGGCACCAGGCTGCACGTCTGCCAGGCTGACAATTCCTCGTTAGCCATGCCCAAGGATGACTCCAGCTATCCCAGCCCTTTGTCAGGCTGGTGATAGGAAGCCGAGGAAAGGCCGGGAGCTGCTGCCACATCTCCGAGGGTGCCCTTTCCCCTGACACTAATGAGAAGCAGCATCTCCTCCCCGACGTGTCACAGCAGTGCAGTGACAGTGACAGCTCCCAGCGCCAGGCAGCAGCCACATGATGTCTGGCTCCTGCGGGGAGATGGATTTTGGCTACAAACACCCACCAGGTCACCGGAGCGCATGGCCCGTGGCGGTGTCACCAACAGTGACACGGCAGCGAGTGCCCTAACGCCCTGCTCCTGCCATGGGCAGCTTTCCCACTCCTCCCTGCATCCCAGGCACTGCCATTCCCAGCCTTTCAGAAAAGGAGGAGTGCAGGAATCTCCTGGAATCACCAAGCTCTGAGCTCCTGCCCTGCAGAGGGACAAGCACCAGCCCATCCCCAGCCCTCCCCGCAGCCCAGCCTCGTTCACTTGAGGCACTCTGGGGTAAATTTGGACCATGAAGCGCTCTGGGGCTGCTTGGTAAATGGTTTTCAGCGTTTCCCAGGATGAGACCCTGAGCAGGCAGCTGCAGCTTTGCTGCTTTGCCTTCCCCAGACCCCAGCAGCTCCCATGGCCCACAAGCCAAAAGCAGCCCAGGGCAGAGCTGTGGTGCAGGGGCTGCTCTCCTGCCTGTTCCCAGCTCAGGGCAGGCCCTGCAGAACCCAGGAATGATTATTATTGCTCTCACAGCACCAGGAGGGGACGGGCTGAGCCGAGTCTGAGATCGATCCATCCCAGCAGCATCCCCAGAGAGCCCTGCCAGGCTGGGCTGGCAGCATCTCTGCCTGAGCAAAGGTGCCCCCAGCACTGAATCCCACCTCTCTGTGCCCTCCTGGGGCTGCCTGCACTTTGCTATCCTTGCTGATGATGTGCTGATGGGAGTGGGAAAATATATTCCTTTATATATTCCTTTATATATTCCTTTATATATTCCTTTTCACCATTGGAGCACTTGAGAAAACAGTCCAGGAGGGGGAAAATCTGCAAGAGCAGCGTTTAGGAAATTCACAGCAGTACCAAGGGCTGCTGGAAGGTTCTAAACTGCTCCAGGGATGAGGCCTTGTCCCTGCAAAGATACAGGAGGGGAAAAGGGGCAAAAGGACCATGAACTGGTGTGTGAATCAAGCAACGCCAGAGATGTTCAAAAATGAGAAATACAAGCAGGATCTGTGCCAGGAGAGCTGGCTGGAGGGAAGAGGGGCCACCAACAGGGACAGGAAAGGACAGACAAGCTCAGTGACAGCCCCGAGGGACACAGGGCTGTGTTCCACAGCTGTTCCCATGTCCAGCTGCCACTGCCACCTCTCCCTGCTCAGCACAGACACAGATCAAGGAGCAGAGGAAGCCAGGGGTGTCCAGGGCTTCCCTCTGGCTGCCCTGGGACCCTGGCAGGGGTCAGGAACCCCCCTGGACAGAGCCCCCAGAGACACTGTCTGTGATCTCTGCCCATGGAAAAGAGTTTTCAATCTTACAGGATGAATTACCAGCTCTGAGGGTTTGATATCAGTAATAATTAAGTGTGGCACGGGTGCAAAAGTAAATTTTAGGATTCTAGCTTAGGGGTCCAAAGGGGACAAGATGGAGGAAATTGGGTGTGCCTTGTCCTTTTTCTCCTTCTTCATGCCCTCCATGTTTCACTGTGGTGTTGGCATTTTTCTGTTGGTTCAGGCTGGGGACACACTGTCCAACGTAGGTGACAGATATTGGCACGTTATTGTAAATCCAGCACAGGTAGTTTGTGGTATTTAATGTTTGTACCATCCCACTGAGGGCAGAGCCCCACACGCTGCCCTGCAGGACAGAGCTGCGGCAGGGCAGCAGAACATGTTAGAGATAAACAGAATAAACAACCTTGAAACAGCACAGACCAATTATGGCTTCTGCTTTGGCAGCGGGGCTGACAGACAGAGACTTTCTACAATCTGGGAATAATCAATACCACAGATTTTGACACCCAGCCAGCCTCCAGCTCCACCAGGAGGAAGGACTTCCACCCTGGGAGAAAAGCTCCTCTGACACCACCGACCAGGGAAATCAAATCCCTCTCAAACCTTTCTTTCCCTGTCTGGTGTCTCCAGCACAGCTCCTTTCATCTCTCAGGCTGCACTTGTGCTAACAAATTCTCTTTGAAAACCAAGTGCTGACATCCAGGCAGGGCTGAGCAGTGCTTCAACCATCTACAGATAAAGAGTCATCACAGACTCTTCAAAGAAACATCAACTGCAGGCAAGTTTGCAAGAGAGTTTTGAAAAGCATCTTGCAGCTACAGGAGCTCGCCGAGGTTTTGGGGTTTTTTTCAGAGCATCCATTAAGTCACTCGAGTGATGCTCATTCCACTTTGGACACACCACATGCACAAGGAGGAAAGAAAAAAAAAGGAGAAAAAAAGCTGGTTTTCCAGATTCCATAACCAACTTGAGAGTGAGCAGGTAATACATCAGTACAGACGAGGCCAGTGCAAGTCCAGCAGCTGGAGATGGAAATCTGTTGGAATTTGTGGTATTGATGATTCTGAGATTGTAAAAAGTCTCTTATTTTTTGCCTTGTTTCTAAAGAAGAAGTTATAATTTGTGTGCTGTGTTCAGAAATCACCAGTCCTCCCCTGAAGGGGTTAAAGCTCTTTGTGCACATGGGGCACGGTGCCCTGCATCCCCATTCAGTCCTGGTGAAATGGTTATACAGAATTAATTGATATAAAAATGTTAAGGGGCTCTAAAGAGGAGGGAAAAGGAAGGAAGGAGTCAAGTAGGGCTTTATTTGGTAAAGCATCCCATGAACTCCAGACACATTTAGTTCAGAGAGAGTAAAGCCAGAAGGAGCCATTAGGTGATTTTTGCCCTAACCTGCCATTCATCACAGGTGCTTGTGTCCTGCTGCCTGAGCCTGTGCTTGAACACAGAGCTGCACCAAGAAACCAACTGGAAAAGCACCGAAATCACCCCAATTATTTTGCTATCTAAAGGAAATGAAGGAGAAAAACTGTAACAAACAGCACCACAGCTGTGAAAGAAAACTGGGGGCTCACAAACCCTTTCATTCCCCTGACTGGCAAGTCTGAAGCTGCTTTTAATCAAGATTTAATAACAGTACCACAGCATAATAGAGCTGTACAGTGAATAAAGCACCGGGGTGAGGCTTATTTATTTATTTCCACAGCACTCTGTGACCATGAGTGACATTCAGAGCTGTGTCCCCACTGCCAGACGGAGAGAATCCCACCCAGAGCTGCTTGGCCCATAGGAACCAAGGATAAATATGGTAAATATCCCATTCCCCATTTCTTCCCAGGCACTGGAGCCAGGCTCCTGCTAAGCTGGTTTTGGCTGAGCTGGGATGCTGGGATGCATCATCACACCTCATCACACCTCCCCAGAGCTGGAGCTGTGCTGGGATCACAGCTGGGATTGGGAACACAGCTGGGAATGGGATCTCTGCTGGGAATGGGATCTCTGCTGGGAATGGGGTCCCTGCTGGGAATGGGATCACTGCTGGGATTGGGGTCCCTGCTGGCACTGGGGTCCCTGATGGGATTGGGGTCCCTGCTGGGATTGTGTAAGGGATCACTGACAGCTGCCCCCAGCTCCCAAATTCGGGTGCCAGGTGCTGGATCTCATCCCAGCCCAGGTGTGTGACCCCTGGAGGAGGCTCCAGCCCATCCCAGCCCTGCCAGGAGCAGCCAGGGGCACACTCAGCTGCAGCTGCTGCTGTCCAACATCTGCAGCCACATCTGCCAGCCCAATCCCAGCTAAGCTGGGCCAGGCAGGGACAGGAATCCAGCATTTCCCAGAGCCAGGGTGGCACAAACCCACCTGGGACTGCCCCAGGAATTACTGCCAGCCAGGAAATCCCTGCTGGCACTGCCCACCAGGACACAGGAGACAGGGAAAAACTCGACTTGGGCTCTCTGCAGAGCTTCAACTGCTCATTAACCCCAGGGAAAACACCACTGTGTTTTCTGCACAGCACCAGGGCTGCTCTTGTCACACCTCTACCCTGGGCACTCTCCTAAAACCCAAAACCATCCAGAAACTCCCCTCTGTGTCCAACTCTCCTCCTGCACAGCCCTCGCACCTTCCCAGGACAGCTGCCAGGCTTTCCACGGGGAAACTGAGGCACAGGACAGCCTTCCTTGCAGCACACAACCCCCATCCCAGCTCCAAAATCCCAGGAAATGCTCGGTTATTATTTCTTTTTAGGGCTCTGAGCAGGGTGTTGCTGCTCCATTGCAAACCCCAGGGAGCAGAAGAGCAGCAGAGAAGGGGGGGTTGGTGCAAAGTGACATTCTTAAAGCACATTTTGGGGAGAAAGAGGAGGAATCCAACCTGGTTGAACCCCCCTGAGCTTCAGGGCTGAGGCAATCCAGGAGGACAGAGCAGTATTTGCTCCCCTCACTCTGACAGCAATTTGGGATCTCTGCTGTTTATCAGGACAGGATCTGGTCAGGGACAAGTGGCAATAAAAGCTCTTCAGAGGCCTTGAGCCCACCAGCCCCAGGCAAAGCCTTGGCCAAACACAGAACAAACCCCTCCCCAGGCCAAGGAGACTCTGAAGGTCACCCACTCCACAGGGACCGTGCCCTGGGATCTTTCCTGCCTCAGGATTGGGGAAACCTGAGGGAACAGCCCAGGAAACCCAACCCAGCTGCTGGGCAGAGGGACAGACCCACCAGGGACAGACAAAATGCCAAAATGGAACCAGGGGAGCCCTAAACCACCAATGTGATCTGCCTGCAAGTAATTAAACACCACACTCAGCAATTAGCTGTTAATTATCCTCCATGGGGTCCAGAGCCTCCCTTGCACCTCAGGGTTCATGGAAGTGACCAGAGAGCCCAAAAATGGATGCTCAGATCCCACGAGGAAGACTCAGCTCCTTCTTCCTCCTCCCACACAGCCTCCTCAGAGCCTGGGCTGCTCCAGCCTGCAATCAATTGCTCAGCTTATCAAAGGCTGTTTCCTGAGCAAGATCTAACCTTGACAAAGCAGGCCCTGGTTATAAATGTTACCTTTGATCAATACCTGTCACAAATGCATTGGAATTAATTGGTTAAACCTTGTCTCTTAAGTCACATTTATTGCTTCCTGCACGGCTCTGCTCTCAGCACGCCGACAAAGACAGGGGGAAAAATGGATTTCTTTTGGAACACGGCATCCATGGTGTCCCTGGTCACACCAGAGGAAGGCAACCAAGCTGCTGGAAGATTTCCAGTGACCTGGAGCAGGTGGGAGTGTCCCAGCTGGAGCATCTCCCACCAGTGACAGCCCCAGCCAGGCTGCAGATCCAGGGCTCTGACACCATGGATGGAGGGAGAGCACCTGCCAGCAGCTCTGCCACTCTCTAGAAATGTAAAATAAACCAATTTTAATGATTAAAATTGTAGTATCAGCATCGCTGCAAACCCTTGGAAACAGCTCCCTGTCTCCTGCCTTCCTGTGCTGCAGAGTCCCTCTGAGCCAGAAAAACCCACCCAAACCTTCCCCAGCCCAGGGAAGAACCCTGCAAAATAAAACTCACATATCTCACTGAATAAAAGCCCAGAGAGGGCTTTGCCAGCTGGGAGGGCAGGAACATTCTGTCCCATGCATGTGCAAATTCTCCCCTTTTTTGTGCTGCTGCAAGCACAGACACCAAACACAAACTCCTGGAGAAGAGCAGGGGGAAGCTGAGGAGCACCAGAGTGGCTGTGCCTGTAAACCTCAGCGAGTCTCTGCACCCTGGAGACCCCAGGAGCAGCAAGGGGGTCCCTGTGAGGGTGAACATCACCCAAGGAGCATTTCCCCAAAAAAATCCTGCTCTTCCAAGCTGCTAAAAACATTTGGCTGCTTCATTCAAGCTCCTGACTTGGAACGCGTGGCGGTGTCTGGAGAGCAGCAAACGCTGCTGAGCTCACGCCAACAAGTCCTTGACAGCTGTTAGTACCTCCAGGCTCTGTGTCCAAAACAAGCCTTCAACCTGAATTACCTCCTGGCATGCACAAGGAAAATGCAGCCACTTTAATTCTATTTTATTCCTCGACGTCTGACTGTTAAAGCTCCTGTTTGGTGACCCACACGAAGAATCTGAGGCAGCAGAAGCAGCAGGAGTGGGGAGCACAGGGAGCAGAGAGGGAAACGTGGCCAGTGGAAGGAAAAAAAAAAAAAATCCTTCTGCAGTTTTGGTTTTTTTGGGGCTTTTTTTGGTGAGCCATGAACATTTTTATTCCAAAAGCCAAATAAAGACCACTGGAGTTGTGACACGGGTTTAATGCCAAACACGCAACTTTGCAAATCCTTCGTTATCTTGCCTCCAGCCCTTATCTGATTTTCCAAGAGATTAAGAAATCTTGACATAGCATTTATTGCCCGAGCTAAATCCCCACTAGACAACCTGCTCTTTCAGTCAGCTGGAGGTTACAAAACCGCCTCACACAGAGTTCCAGCCATTTTACCTTAAAACTGATTATTTTCATGAACTTTAATGAAATGTGATGTTGCTGTGCTGCAAAGTGAGCTCTGTGTTCCAGGTTTCACACCCTGCTGTTTGCCCTCTTTCCATCTCAAGCTTCCTTGGAGCACCCCAGGAGAGTGGGAGGTGTTCCTGCCCATGGGGGTTGGAGTGGGATGGTTCATAGGTCCCTTCCAGCCCAAACCACCTGGGATTCCATAATTCTGTTACCTACAGCTGTGATGCTCTGGCATCACCAAACCCTCAACTCCTTCACATTCCCCTTCTCTCCTCCCTCCATCACTGTGCTCCAGTCCTCAGAGCATCCCTCAAATCCCTCCCCCAGTCAAATCCCCAGCTCAACGCTTCCAAATCTGGATATCTTCCTATTTTATTTTAATTTAATTTAAAGGAAAAGCCTCAAGGTGAATCTCCTGGAGGAAAGCTCCATGCCCAGCTCTGAAGCTGGCAGGATTGGGTACAAAGTTCCCACAGCATCCCTGGCAGCCAGGAGGTGACAGAGCTGTTCCCACAGTGACCCTGGATCCCCCCAGGCTCCAGCACCGCTGGGATTTTCTTCCTCGTTAAGGAAACATGCTGGACAATAAATAAACCCAGAATAGCAGCGGAGCAAAACACAGTCCAGACACCCAGCAAAACAAGTGACAGCGCTGCAGACACACTCGGGTCCCAGGCAGGAGGGAGGGAACAGGGACAAACACCAGCGGCTGTGGGAACACCTGTGTGACACAGCACAGGGCACTGGGGAGCAGCCCGGCACACCTGCAAACATCAATCGATCACCAATCAATCATCAATACAGGAGTGATCGCTCCTGGTGCACATTCAAATCAAAACACAAAGCCTTCCAGCACTGCTCCTTTTTAAACCCACGCTACTGTATTTTGGCCAGGAAAGGTTCAGAAAGGAAGGAAACTCACGTGAAGCTGCATTGATTTCTTTCCCAAGGGACAAGATTCCAGAATAAAACCCAAGCAGCGATATTGGCAATCACTTTCTGGAGGGGAAAGGGAAGCTACAACATCTTTGCAGCATCCTTTGCCAGGCACCCCGAGGCTCCAGCACATCCAACGGGGCACCTGCACCTGGGAAAGCCTCTGGAGAGTTTCCCTGCAAACCGCAGCACCAAAACCCTGGCAAGCCCAAAATCAGCAGCGAGCCCAAAGGACGCTGAACCGAGTCCCGCTGCTGCTCCCTCCTCTCCGTGACACGCAAAGAAAAAAGGGAAAAGTTTGGCTTTTCCCAAGCACTTCTCTACTCAACCCCACTTAGCAACGCCACCCATGCCAAGCTTTGCTTTCCATGAATTTTGGACCATTTATTCTCAGTGCAGGCAGCTGTGCAGAGCCCTTATCACCTCGGTAGGGAAACACAAGCCTGGATATTTTAAAGGTCTCCTTTAGCTCCAAACACTCAGCACGGCAGTATTTAGGATGACCAAAACTTATTTCCTCTCTCAGAGGAAACTTCCTAAACGGCAAATAAACCACTGCGAGGCACAGCTGACGGACGCACAGAAAGGATGTCGAGAAAACCCCTTCTTTTAAGCATCTTTATTGTAAAGCCAGCGCCAGCAGGTTTCTGAGGGGGCTCTGGGGATGCTCCTGGCAGGAGCGGAGCGTGTTTTAACACCGAGCAGCGCATCCCCGAGGGGCCGCATCCCCATCCCGCTGCCGGGGAGATGCTATTTTTAACCTGGATAAGAAGCGGCTAAATAAATAAATAAATAATAAATAAATAAATAAGAAAACCACCTAAAAACACCCCAAAAACCAGCTTTCCCCTCTCCCCAGCGGGGCCGGGCATCCCCCGAGCGGGGTCCGGCCTCGTGGGGAGGCGCCCCCCGCCCCGCAGCCCTCGCCGGTACCTCGATCTTGTCGACGCTGCGGGCGCATCCCACCACCTTCATGCCGTGCTGCACCAGCGCCCTCGCCACGGCCGCGCCGATGCCCACCGAGGCGCCGGTGACCAGCGCGACGCGCCCGGTCCAGCGCTCCATGGCCCCGGCCCGGCCCCGCCGCCGCCGCCGCGCACAAAGCACCGCCCGCCCGGGGACACGCCCCGGGACACGCCCCGGACACGCCCCGGGCTCCCGGGACACGCCCCGGACACGGTATGAGCATGGGGGCACGCCCTGGACACGCCCCTGGACACGCCCCTGGCCAAGGGGGACACGCCCGGACACGGCATGCCCACGGGGGACACACCACGGACATGGCACGCCCATGGGGACATGCCCCAGACACGCCCCTGGTACACCCCTGGCCAAGGGGGACACGTCCTGGACACGCCCCTGGCCACGGGGGACACACCCATGGGGATACACCCATGGGGACATGTCCCAGACATGCCCCTGGGGACACACCCATAGGAACACGCCCTGGACACACCCATGGGAACACACCCCGGATACACCCATGGGGACACGCCCTGGACACGCCCCTGGCTACACCCCTGGCCACGGGGGACACGCCCCAGACACGGCACACCCATGGGGACACACCCCGGACACACCCCTGGACACGCCCCTGGCCACGGGGGACAAGCCACGGACACGGCATGCCCACGGGGGACACGCCCCTGGCCCCAGGGAACACACCCTGGACACACCCATGGGGACACGCCCTGGACACACCCATGAGGACACGCCCTCCCTGCGCTGAGTTTGCCAGGGCTCAGCTCCCGATTGGGAGCACGGTTGGGGTTGGGGTTTCATGCCCGGCATGAAAAGACGCGGGAGGGATGCGTAGAGCAGGGAGCCAGCAGGCAAGCAAGGTTTGGAGAGGGGTGAAATGGGTGTGCAGAGAGCAGAGGGTGAGCAGCGTGGTGGAGGGGGTGTTATCCCCCTCAAATAATGCCCCAGGAAGCAGATTAATTGGAATAGAAGAGGCATGATGGGTGTTGATTGATGAAAGAAAACTGTGGGATTTAACAATGCCCCCAGAACGGCCCCGTGCTGCCCTTGGGCACAGCCCCCAGGCCAGGATTTCCAGAGCAGAGCCCCCAGCAGCTCCGTGGCCATCCCTCAGCCCAGCTCCTGGAAGCAGAACAGGCACCTGATGCAGAGCAGTGCCAGGCTGGGACTGTGCCACCAACACAACCAGGCCCTGCTGGGCTGGCAGCAACTCCACATCCCCAAACCACAGCCCTGCAGGAGCACAGAGCCTGGTTTCCAAGGATCTGTCCTTTCCCAGACCAGCTTTCCTCACCTTGCCCCCACCTGAACCAAACTGAGCACTCCCCGAGTACAAACATAGACTCCCAGCTTTACTATGCATATTAATAAATATTCTTTATTTAAATTTTTGCACATTGCGCTTTAACATATTACATCCAAAACATTTTGCAAATGGATGTCTACTTTGTAAAATCTTATATTCAGCTCCTTGTCATTCTGTACAGAATTATAGGTACAACATTACTTTGCCACTAGTTTGCTTTTTGTAAGTCTCACAGGAAGAGAAACATTGAATGAAAAGAGATGGCTTAAATTAGAAGAGAGGCTTGCACAGCTACTCAACTAAAGATACAAGCCTGGAGAAAGAACAAAATTAAGGAAATCACCTCCACCAGCCTCCCCATGAAAAAAAAAAAAAACAAGAAAAAAAAAAAAGAATCACATTAATTTAAGATAAAATTTTGCCGTAAGTCACTAAATTAAGTTTGGAAGGAGAAGGCGCAGTAGTCATCTCGAGTTTCAGTGACAGACAGAGTTGGATTAGGTTCAGTTGGCTCCAGCTGTTGCCAGCCAGCTGTTGCAGACGGGCCCCTTGTGATCGTTGAGGCGACAGTACTTGTTGAACTTCTCCTTCAGGTGCTGCCGGTACTGCTCCCGGTTGCTGTAGAAAGACTTGTTGTTTGCCATGAAGGATTGGATTTCATCCTGGGAGATGAACAGTTCCTCATCAGAAGTGCACTCTGACTCATCCTGCAATGAGAACAGGAGTTCAGAGCTCCAGCACTGCCCAGCTGTGCAGCACATCTGTCCCCACCATTCCCTGTCACACCAGCCCAAAGCTGATCTGGACACCCTGCTCACACAGGGCTCTGCTGGTTTGGGGTGAGAAACAGCCAATATCCATCGCTAAATAGATCCAAATCTGCTGCAGCCTTAGCACATTCCCATGGGGAGATAGATTTTAATAGAGGGTTTGGGGGGAAAGTTGGAGAAAGAAAAAGGGAAAAAAAGAAGGGAGGCTAGAGCGAAAAATGAGGGAAGATAAAAAAGGAAAAAGCAGGGAAATATAGCAAAGGGATCTAAATAACTGGAAGGAGAAGGAAAGGAGAGAGATGAAAGCTGCCCAAGGAGCCTGCAGTGGGAAGCCACATTTGAGGCCTGAAGGCAGCAATAATGCCCACTTCATGTTACGGAATAACGCAATCCTCGACAATGAGCACTTGCAACACAAGTTCTGTCACCACATTCCAGCGACCATTTCTCCTCCTCTGCAAAGCATTCAATTATAAACTTCCCAGGGAACGTGCACCAGGAACTGAACTGAACACTGGGACTCAATTCCTCACTGGGAGCTGACTTCTCAGCTCCAAAGATTAAAGCATGATGCTACAACCCAAAACTCGAATGCAGCAGTTACTTACAAGGAGTTCCACTAAGCTTTTGGCACCTTTTCCAGTATCAGGGACAAGTGACATTTCTGTAGGTTCTGCAAACTGTGACACATTTTTCATATGCTCAAACCAAGGCAACTGCTGGCCGCTTTTGTCTGCGCTACAGCAGCTCTCAGCGTGTGTGTCTTTGGTCTTGTCGCGGTGAAACTCTGTGTGCGTGAGATTTCCTGAGGTCTCTCTGCTACCTGCATCTGCCAGACAGCTCCCAAGTTTCTGAATCTGAAATGGAAAGGAGCCTGCAATCAACTGCCAGCAGTGTTTAATGTGGAATATTCGAGCTGGAGACGGAAGCAGAGGGAAAAGAGGAAGGTTCAAAGGTGAGCGAGGGTAGATATTTATACTTCAACACGTGCCAGGAGAGCTGGGGGGGTGGCACATTCACTGAGAGAGAGTAAAAGTGCACATGCTTAGGAACACACAAGGGACTCCACCACAACCTACTCTAGAGGAAGGACCTCAGTTCCAAAACTTGGGATGACAAGGGAACAGGAGATCCCTGTTGTCCCATTTTCAGCCTAAGTCTCAATCAGAATTTAAAATCCTTCCGTAACTTTCAAATGTAAGCATTTAGAGAAGCATCTGGCAGAGCCATGTTCCTTACGTGGTCATTCTCACACTTCAAAGCTTTACTTTTCTTTTTCTTCTTTTTGTTTTTGCCTTTTGTGTTACTCTCCTCTGCGTTAGCCCAGCACTCCACACAGCTATCTCCATCCTCCTCCTTGTCCTCGCAGCGATGGACGCAGGCATCGTCCCCTGAAAAACACAGCCACGTTTCTTTTGAGATGCTGCAGCTCTGGGGATATTAAAGCATCCTTATCTTCTTCCCAAACCTACCATTTTCATCATGGTTGCAGATGCCCTCAGTGCAGGCCACGTCCGAGCCCTCCCGGGACCCCGTTTCGCTGCCCTCCATGCTCGAGGAATAGCCACAGTCGCTGCCAGTACAGTGTGGAGATAAACCTGAGACAGAGGCCAAAATTACTGCCATCTGTAGGAACTGCTGCACATTCTTTAGTTATGCCTCTAACAAGAAAGACTTCAGAGAACCCCAGACAGGTTTGGATTGGAAGGGTCCTTAAAAATCCTCTCATTCCACCTCCCTGCCACGGGCAGGGACTCCTTTTTAAAAACAGGTGACCACTGTTCACCCCATGAACGGCAAATGCTGTTTAAAAATGAAAAATACTGACATTTAACATACCTTTCTTGATTTTAGGTGAGCTTAATAGGGTACCACTACTAGGACAAGTGCAAGAAGTGCTTTCATTAGTAACAATTACTTCTACACAGTTGTTGGCTTCTTCGGTGCTACCACAGGCTTTGCAGCTGCTTTCCGTGAAGTTTGAGTTCTCCTTCAAACAGAAACAAAAAACACTTGCAGACACTGAAAGCAGCTCAGCCAGCATTTTTGTAAAGGCTACTCTTTCCATGAGAAAAACCAGCTGACACTGACTGACAACAGCATTGCTTAGAATTCTTCACAAGTACAACACAACTAAACAAAACCCCAACCAATTTACCTTGACCCACAGTCACAGCCCATTAAGGTCAGCCAAGAGAGACTGAATAATAATCTGAGCTGATGGATGAAGCACCAAAAAGCCCCAGCTACCCATGTTTACCTTTGCCTGATTGATTTCCTTCTCTTCTGCTGCCTGCAGAGGAGCAGGGATCTCACACACGCATTTATTTTTCCGTCTGTTCTTCCGCTTTTGGCGTTTCTTCTCTTGTTTAAGCTCTCTCACTCTCTCTTCTTCTGAAAACTCTTCACAGAGCTGCTCCAATCGACTAATGCCCTGCACTTTTTCCACAGCCATCTGTTTACAAGAGGTTAGGTCCAGTTATAGAAGTCATCACAGTTCAAGATTTTTCATTTATAAAGCAGGAGAAGGAAAACAGCCACTAATGAAATCCCAGCAGCACAACTATTGAAAAATGCCCACCAAGATGCAGCCACTTGGTTTAGATTGCTGGAAACTCATGTGTGGGGGAGCTCTGGCTTGCACCTTTGGCCCAGATTCACATTTTTCAGTGAAGAGCTGCAGATTTTAATGCATTGTTGGATCTGTGATACTCTGATCCTGTGGGAGTAAAAAAATTCCAAGAACTAACCAGCTCAAGGTTCTACTATGATCCTTCCCAAACTGATTTTCCTCCTTCTTCTCTGGTGTTTTAGAGGTTTCAGACAGAACAGTTATTATGAATGGAAGGTGAACATAACAAAAAAGATCCACGTCATATAAACTACTAATTAATGTTAAAGGAGCTCTGTCTGAAGCTCAGGATCCCACAGGATCAGAGTGCATTCAGAACAAGCCGATCACGAGAGTTTGCAACCACTTTTTCAATTCAAAAGCACGTCCTCCAATGCAATCAGGTAGAAAAACAGAATTAACACAGATGGTTCAGTGTACTGGAATGGGCAGCTTGAAAGTAAAAGCAAGCCTCAATCTTTTATATTCCACTTTATTCCACATGGGAACACATTCCAGTTGTGCTGTGCATGGATGTCCCACAGCTGAACAAGGGATTGACTGCAACACCCTTGACACTCCTGGCAGCCCAGTGATAAAAAGCAGGAAATGAATTCCAGTGACAACGGGCCCAGTTATTGCAGCAGCTCAAACACAAGTTGGACAAAATTTGATGTTTTTACCTCAAAGCTCTTGCGTAAAGCATCGACCCCCAGGTAAAAGAGCATCTGCCACGTCTGCTCCTCAGCCCGCAGCTTCTGCCAGATCCGGTGCAACCTCTCGTAGAGGTGGATGCCCAGGCAGGTGAGGACCTCCTCCTGGGCTATGTCTATTGTCTTGGCGTGCCTCTCTCTCCGTCTGAGGGAAAGGGGAACCAAAGCACTGTTAGAGCAGCTAGAAGCCAACCGAGGGATCAAAGCAGGGCTGACGTGTTCTCTGGAGGTACAACTGCAGCTGTGTTTGCAGGAGCAGCCTGGCAGGGCTCTGCTGTGCTGCATGCAGATGCAAAATAGAAAGGAACAGGTCAAAGCCACCACTGTGAAGCAGCACTGTGCCTTGCCACTTCTGGCTTCAGGTGCCATATCCTGCTCTTCCTAGGAGGCATCAAGAGTTTAAATGCCAGAGATGCATTCTTTTGTGGCTTAAAATTTGCTGGAGTTCACAGCAATTATTTCACCATCGGTTAGCTCAAGCTGAATAAACACACAGGGAATTTTGTACATTACTTACCGTGCAGAGTAAAAACATTTCAGTATTAATCTGTTCATTATCCTTCTATTATCTATCAATCTGGTTAATCTGTTAAGGGAAAACTACTATGAAAGGATTTACCCTCCTCATTAAACAGTTATGACTGAGCTTTAAAGGCACTGAGGTTGGAACTAGATGATCTTTAACATCACTTCCAACTCATTCTATGGTTCTCCAATACTCCATTCAGAAATGTGCTCTTCACTGGATGGTTTTAAGATGCTTAAAGGTTCAGAAATACACAACTGGCAACAAAACTAACTTGAACACTTGGCATTTGGCAAAACTCGACCAAGGCTCTCTTTCTATTTCGCATATTTGAACACCTCAGTGGGCAAGCAGGCAGCTCTAGGGAGTGAACAACCAACTGGAAGACATTTGATCACTTCTTTTTTTTCCTTCCAAAGCACAGCTGAAACCTTCGAAGCGCTCTCTCCGAGCCTACACCAGTACAGATATCCACAACCACGAGTTCATCACACAGCAAAGAGGCAAAAAGCCACTTTGTGCACAGACATTTGAAGAGTCAAATAAAGAAGCAAAGCGCTAGATAGCCCACTCTAGCCAATTACATACTCATACCCTCCTGCGAACTCGGGCTCGGCCCGGCCCAAGAGGTGCGCGATGAAGTCGGTCTCGCAGCAGACGTGGATGTGGCGCTCGTGGGGGCAGCAGCGCAGCCCCTCGTACAGGGCAGCACAGTAGCCCTTCTCCTTGCTGCAGTCCAGCTCCCCGATCAGGATGTTGTAGGCACGCAGCACTTTGTTCTTGCAGTCGGTGCAAAACCTGGGGGGAAGCACAGAATCAGGCTGGGTTCGCCCCAACGCGCTGGCTGAGCCGTGATGTGTCTGACCTGGGGAGCGGGAGGGCTGTGCTGCTTCAAAAAATGTAATTATGACAGTACTCTGGCTATGATCCACCTAAACTGACCATGAATTATCCCATCTGTTCTACATTACTAACCTGGATATCAAACTTCTGTCCTCTGACCCATGGAGTGGAGCCCACCCAGCGAATCCTTGCTTTGAAGAAATTCCCACAAGGAATTCAACTCAAATCTCAGCAGTGAGCAAATACTGCAAACCAGGGCAAAATCCCTCTCTCAGGTAACACATATCACATCACCTTCTAGCAATTCTTTCAAATGTACTCAAGTGAGTGATAAGAAATAAAGCAAAGTATCCTCTGGTGCCTGCTGTACAAGAGTGATCCTTGTTTCTACTACAAACATATTTTGAATTGTTAGATCGCTGTGCTGATGGCCAAACGAGGGTTATTTATAACACAACATACTCATTTTAAACATGTGACAGCTCATGTGTGACAGGAGTATACTTATAATTAAAATACAAGCAAATTAAGCTCATTCCGTGTCATAAGAGGAGTAACCTTCAAGAGGCCACAAGATCTCTTGCTGGATGACTCTAAAAATGCAAGTCAGACAAGCTGCTGACATTTCAGCTCAAAGCTGGCTCCCCATGATGTTTTTTCCTTTCCTAGTGTCTCCAGCCATTTGACAGCACTAAATCAAACATATTTTGCTGTTAGAGCTACGATACCTGTCTGCTTTCTGTGGTGGAAGGAGAGAAAACAGCAGTATGATCGCAGGTTAGCACCAGGAAGGCAGCCAAGGCAGTGTTTAATGTCACAGGAGATTAAAGTTATTTTGTTTCCAAAGTGTTATTTCCACAGCACCGCCACCCCCGCACCCATCTGTGCCCCACAGTTGATATCAGAACCTTGAGACTGCTGGAAATTAAAACTTTTCAATCAGCACGGCAGATCCTGTGCACATGCAACTATAATTTAATGGTTTATTTCTGCCCTGCACGAGAGATTTAACAGCACCAGGCATAAATAAATGGTTTAAAGCAGTGCTTTAAAGGCAACATCAAGCCTAAAATCTGCTTGCACTAGAGCAGCTCACAGGATTCTGAAATGGCACATAGTCCCTGAAAGCCTAAAAAAAAAAAAAAGACAAGCAGCTACGACTTCATCAGAGGTCTCCAGATCTTCCCTTTAATTAAACACAATGAAAGTTCCACCATCTTTGTCTCATCAACTACA